>NW_028297171.1:1280147-1880147 GCF_055798465.1 Pogonomyrmex barbatus | reverse complement strand
GGAAGACTTAAAATCAGATGTGCAAAAATACATACAACAATGTTTGCAATGCTAATTGAAAAAATTAGTACGAGAAAACTAAACAGCCCATGATCTGATGATTACTGATACACTAAGATCTGCCTTTGATAAGATAGGCATGGATATTGAGGACCGTTACCTAAGACCGAACAAGGAAACAAATACATTCTAATCTTGCGGAACCAACTGACTAAGTTTTGCATGGCAATACCATTGCCAAATCAAACCTCTGAAACAATTGCGGAAACATTTGTTGATAAATTTATTTGTATATTAGGAGTACCGAAAGCAATATTAAGGAAGAAACTTCCTTAACAATCTAATGAAAAAACTCGCTAAGATATTCATTTCGCAAACTACGCACTACTGCCTTTCATCCTTAATCCAATGGTTCGTTAGAAAGATTCTACTCACGCACTTGGTGAATATTTAAAACAATATGCAACTGAAGGAAAGCAGTGGGACAGGTCTCGTTACATTCAATTATAACACCAGTGTACACGAAGCAGCTAAACACCCCATATGAATTAGTCTTTGGAAAAATAGCAAGAATATCATCTAGTGAACCCTTAACTCCAGAAGATAAACTAGCAAATTATGATGAATACTTAATAAATCTAGTCTAAAACTCAACTTCATACCATACAAGCAAATGTTCGCGAAAATATTGTCGAAGCAAAAATCAAATCTAAGAAATATTACGATAGGAAGATTAAACCACAAACTTTCAAATCAGGAGATTACGTATTCATGCAAAAAGGGCTCAAACCAGGAAAATTCGGAGACCAATATACAAGCCCGCGCGAAGTCTTAGAAATATTAAATCGAAATAACGTTAGAATTAAAATTAAGAAAAACAGTCGCGTAGTTCATCCCAATCGCTTAAGGATTTCTCATATCAAGCCTCGAATAATTAAATTTTCAGATGATCGGAAGGGTCGCCATAATGATAACATTTATTTGGATTTGGAAAGCTCACGGAATAATAGGCTATGACTGTGGATCACCGCAGGCAAATTTAACCACACTATCGTTCTTGAACATCGAGGAATGCGATATTCCGCCACAGACTCTAAAAAAAAAACCCGAGTTTATCTGCAATTACTCCAAGTTAATGAATTTAGAAGCATAAAGGTACACCAATGTAAAATCGAGATTGATAGGCTAATCAGGAAATGTGGAATGTTCTCTCACTCTATGGATGTTCCCAATGGCAAATATTCATATATACAGGAAGTATCCCAAAGAGCATGCATAAATATGCATGTTTTTGGTAACTATCATCTAGAAGCAACGCTATTACAGGCATTCATCCTAATCAAACAATCACTAGGCCTGTTACGTTAGCGGGACAATTAGATGCCGACGGAACATGTCATGGAGGAACGTATTCAGACCCTTATGGAACATGGACAGACATCACCGTCCTCGCGACTATAAAGACCTCACCTTAAGATTATACAGGCAAGATAAAAGTATTATAGATATCAATAGGATTATACTCCGTTCAGGAGTAATCTATGAACTCACGGTATCGATATAGAAAGTGGAGATACATTCTGGAATGCATTACCCGAAGACGATTGTCAACTTAGTAATTATGGCCTATTATATGAAGGAATCGCAGGAAAAATAATCGACCAACTAGACGATCAATCCAAGGAAATTTATGGCGGATGACATTGTTTTCGCCTTAACCAACAAGAAAACTATTTCAAAATGCGGATATACGCTTACCCGAACAGAATATCCCAAACTATTTATTTTTGTAACAACCGCCAATACTAAAGTGTTTAAAAAAGAAAACCGCGCTTATAATCTCGATATACTCACCTATGTAAATTTCAAATTCGTATACGTAGAGAGGCATGTCCGTATTAATAAGTCAATTATACCGAAATGTTCTCTTGCAGCAATGTAACCTTGAGCAAAAAATGCTAAAAAGTGCCTTAGCTATAGCTACTCAGTTATCAGATGTCTTCGCTTATCATCTAATGAAGGGTACAGGATACATGGCTCTACGAGCCGGAGAGGTAATATACATAATAAAATGCGTATTAGTTGAAGTAAAAATTGCTCAAACTGACAAATGCTACGATCAATTACAAGTAATACGAGACAACCAAATACAATTTTTAATTCCTCAGACACACATTCTACTACAACAAGGAACTGAAGTAAATTGTAATAAACTTGCACCCACCATCACTAGGAGATGGTACAAATTCACGTCCAAACCAATCGAATCACTATCCCTAATCATCATAAAACCAACTAAATTAATTTGGAAGTATATTAATCCTGGAGTACTCGCCACAAATGGGATATACATGGAAAAGGATTTACAGAACCTTCGGGATCATATAATGTTTCCAGCAGAACGGCCTGCTTAATACTGTAGCCCGAGGAATACTAGGCCAATCTCGCTCTCTAAACGGAAGATCATTTTCTAATTTATTAAACAAAGCTTCCATAGAAAAAAATAGCTACATCCGCCTGGGAAAAGTTTTGGGATCGGTTTCTCATTTTTGGTAACATCAGCGCCGGAATGATCGGGATGTACATGACCATTAGAATCTTAAAATTGGTACTAGACACAGCGGTACAGGCATATATCCTGCATACCGTGTATGGATCAATACATCTATTTGGGATTCCATCACCCATCTTTTATTACACCTTAGCATATACGGACAGAAAAAATCTTCGGAAGCGAGCGCCCCTGAATGCAATTCTAAACAACTCAAGCAACGCACTACAAGAGGCTCCAACGAAAGACGCAAATCCAAACTCAATATATCCTTCCCTTCTCACAGAAGTTGTACTAGTTAGAACTTCTCAACCAATCTTTTCTCTACAATTGAAAAATTAAAATCTTCTTTAATATCATCATCTATATCTTTGCAATCAGATAATATCGAAGAATAGAATCTAACGTCATCGATACCAACCGTTTGCGCCGTTGATCCGTGGGCGCCTTGATTGTAAGGTACTCCGAATGGAATCGCCATACCTCTTTTGAACTTCTTTACTCAAAACTGAAGAGTCTAAAAGAATTAATGGAAGAACTTGGGTTCCGAATGAATCGGAAGTCAAGTACCCCATCTATTGGCCACACTTGAAAATAAATTTGGCCGTCGCAATCAAGGAAGACGACATATGGCACGAGTAACGGCAGTCGAGCGGATCCAAGGAATAGCCCTCAGGGACGAAGGACGGGAAATGTGGCGGCGGTTCAACGAATTATACATCCTATAAGATCGCTTTCAGGAATTGTCGTGGCAAGCTCTCACGTGTGGACTAGTCTATACTGGCCCGATAGTGCCAACTCTAATATGGTCTAAGAAGATCAGGGCATTATGCCAAATCCTCGCAGAAGAACAAGAGGGATGCTTAAAAATAGTACACCCTCTGCAGGACGGAGCCGCATTCTTCAAGCTGGTTGTATCACACGAGAACGGTTACATGCAGTTGAATCTTCGGGACGCTCTCGTAAATTTAGGATATGCACGGATCGATAAAAGAGTCACGGTAAATATTTATCCATCTGTCGAAATTAACAAATGTAATCATATAATGCGAAATACACTAGCAATATAATAATATTACTAGTAGCTTTCAGGAAGAACCATTGCAATTCCATTTTAATTAAAACTTAACCTTAAGTAAGCAGCTTTAACATTAGATATGTATACCTTTTTTCCTTTCTACTACCAACAATTAAATTTTATAAAACAGCCTTGGAATCAGCCTTCTATAAAATCCCGATGCATTTTACTCCCACCAAGCATTACTATCAGCAATCGGTTGTCAGTCAATCCGAACTTATCTAAGAATAATATAATAGTGCCGCATGGTCTATCCCATAAGAGCAATGCACATAAAAATAGCGTGCATCTTCGCGACCAAATGAAAATCAGTAAAACAAAGATTAGGAGAGCATCAAAAGGGATTATGTGTGCATCCATATGTATATATGTTTTTCTGGCAAAGACAGAGTGTATCCACACGTGGGAAAGGGATAACATCTGATGACTAACTTACTTGATGACTAACCTCTAGCGTTTTGTATCGGACACGTACCACCTGGGATAAATCTTTCAATTCTCTTGTGTTTCAAATAAACTCACTTTATGGAAAGGAAAGAGCGTGTGCATTATACAACTATTAAGTAATTAATACAACAGTAATAATAAAAATAATAAATATATAATAATAAATAATAATGATAATAAAAAAAAGGAGGAGGAAAGAAAAAATATATATAATAATAGCACTAAATTAATTAATTATCCTCTGTATTAAATTTATTCTTCTTCCTTCAATACCTTTGATATATGTATCGATACATTTGAATTCTGTAAAAGGGAAGAATAACTACTTTTGTTCAAATGCCTACAAAAAAAATATATATATATATTATAAGTATAATGATGTAATCGTGTAAAACAATTTCACAGGAATATATGTATATGAACACGCAACAAATGAATAGAAAGAGTAGAAAAGATATAATAATAACTGTTACGTCGTGACGACTGCACGATTCTTCTCTTTCAAGTATCAATTATTAGAATTTAATTAAGCGGATAAACGAGAGACACATGTTCTGTTATTCTGTTAGATCGCGACGGTTACGCAACTGATCTCTTCCAGGGATCGGTTTCTAGAATTCGGCTAAGCGGATAATCCCTATTATCCTAATCGCGGAAGTACAATGATGTTACATCTTGACGACTGCACGATTCTTCTCTTTCGGATATCAGTTATTAAAATTTAGTTAAGCAGATAAACAGATGACACATGTTCTGTTACGCTGTTAGATCGCGACGGTTATGCAACCTTCTTCCGAGGGTCGATTACTAGAATTTGGCTAAGCGGATAATCCCTATTATTCTAATTGCGGAAGAACAACATGTGTACAGATGTTTTCCTCAACGAAATCTCATATATATATATATATATATATATATATATATATATATAGATAGTGCCCCTAAAGGCACGGAGCGCGCACTGCTACTTCTTTTTTTTCACGCGGTCAGAATAGTTTCAGTCCGTCAGTTTATCAGTAATTCAATCAGTCGGTGTCAGTCGAAATAAATTTTTTTACCAAGTACAAGTGACCAAGTTTCCTGGCGACACCGCTTCCACCTTCATCATCTCGCAGGTCCCAAGTCTCCGGCATTCCAGAATAACAGTAAGTTTGACTACACATAGTAAAATTCTCTAATAATAGTTTTTGGGTCTCTTCTCCTTAGATTTTCTCATTTCTCCCTTACATCCTTTCTATCCTCTGCCTCTTTATACTTCTACTCCCTTTTTCTTTTCCTTTTTTCTTTCTTTCTTTGCTTGGGCCGTCGAACCCTATGCGTTGCGGAGCACTCAGCAGGTTCATGGCCGCCGAATAATTCGGAAAATCTATTCTTTTTTTTCTCTCTCTCCTCTCTTGCAATTTTCTCTTTCCCTTCTTCATTTCTCTCCTCCGTCGGATCTCTCGGTTTCCTGAAATATTTCAGAGATAGCCTTAAGGTTTACGACCAATGACATTTCCTTCATATTCCAATTAATCCATTTCTTCTAGTGAGATCTACATCATTCTCTCTTTCCGACGCTCAGAGACGGAGGCGAGCCCTAAAGAGGCTCCGTTATCGTCGCAACAAGCGAGCTCGTCGATCAGCCAACTACCTCTCGCCTGGGACATCCGAGGTTTTTACACATGCTGAAGAAACCACGAGTTGTTCCAGCACAAGATCTTATTCATTATGCATGTCTTCTCCGTTCTATTCCCCGATTAGATCATCCGAATCTGGGTCACCCCCAGATTTCAGCCGCACTCTTCCCAGAGCGCCATGACACAAATTTCCAATATGCAGATTTCCGCACTAAGAAATCTTTGGACGAGTTCTGCGAACTCCGGACTCCTTTTCCTCCTTCCCTAGACCTCACCATCAGAAATCCGACCTCCTCTCCGAAACAACTACACACGGATATCAAAATATAGATTTAAATATATTAAACAACGTAGGATAAAAATATCAAAATATAGATTAAATATATTAAACGTAAGATAAGAACGTAAGATAAGAATAATTAGAATGTAGACAAACATACAAATATAATCGAATTTGTACACGAAAATTAAATAATACATCCGTAAATTTTCTAGAACATTTATATTATATGAATTTCCGTATATAACACCTTCTTTTTTATTATTTTATCAAATGTAAATATACCTTCAGCAAATGTACTTCAACACAAAAAATAATGACGCGAATTTGTAGTTAGTTAAACTTGTAATTGCTTTTAAAATTATTATATGTAATTATATGTAAAATTCAAATTATTTATCGTTTTAGTTATTTCCTTCCTCTTTCATTCCCTGTCCCAAGATTCGCATATGGTCCTGTCCCTGGCAAAAGAAATTAAATTCTCTTGCCTAAATTACGGACCGACGGACGCACGTCACGCAATCGAAGTCATAGCATCTTTTTCAAGACGTTGACTCGCACTCGTGGATCTGCACAGTTCGTCCGACTCGTAGGGATACCTCAGCGCGCCCACCTGCGAGAGAGTATTTGGAGTCCTTCCTAGCCTATCCATTTTCAAAAAAAATATTTACCTCGGGCTGGACGTAACAATAACTATAATTAATACTTTAAGAAGCTGTTTCTTATCGCTGCATCAAGAATTTTTCAAAAAAAGGGGGGGAGAGAAAAAAATAGAATATCTATATATATTTATAATTAGGGAAACTTAAAGAGAACGAAAGAAATTACATACAGAGCCCTTTCTTTCCTTCTTCTTTGCGTTGAAAAAGCACAATAGCATCTATTGAAAGAGAAGAATCATTACTTTTATCATTATTACTTTTCAATGCAAATATCGTATACTCCCGATATTTGTCTGAGATGGGGGGAAGGGTATTACGTCGTGATGACTGCACGATTCTCTTCTTCGAGTATTAGTTATTAGAATTTAATTAAATGAATAAACGGATGACACACGGATGTTCTGTTACGCTGTTAGATCGTGACGATTACGCAACTGATCTCTTCCGGGAATCGGTTGCTAGAATTCGGCTAAGCGGATAATCCCTATTATCCTAATAGCGGAAGAACGATATGTGTACAGATGTTTTCCTCAACGAAATCTCACACACACACACACACACACACACACACACACACACACACACACACACACACACACACACACACACACACACACACACACACACACACACACACACACACACACACACACACACACACACACACACACACACACACACACACACATATATATATATATATATATATATATAGCGCCCTTAAAGGCACAAAAAGCACTGCTACTTCTTTTTCTCATTCGGTCAAAACAATTTTCAGTCCGTCAGTTTTGTCAGTAATTCAATCAGTCGGTGTCAGTCGAAATATATTTTTTCACCAAGTGACCAAGTTTCCTGGCGACACCGCTTCCACCTTCATCACCTCGCAGGTCTCCATTCCAGTTAGAATAACAGTTTAACTACATATAGTTCTCTAATAATAACTCTCTTCTTATATTTTCTCATTTCTCCCTTATGTCCTTTCTATCTTCTGTCGTTTCTCCTTACATTTTTACTTCCTTTTCTCTCTCTTTTTCTCTTTGCTTTGGCCATCGGACCTCTCGAATTCCTTATGCGTTGTGGAGCACTCAGCAGATTCATGGCCACCGAATAATTCAGGAAATCTACTCTTTTATAATTTTCTCTTTCCCTTCTTCATTTCTCTCCTCCATCGGACCTTTTGGCTTCCCGATGTATTTCGGAGATAGCCCTAAGGTTTATGGCCAATGATATTTCACACTCCAACGATTACTCTCACTTATCCATTTTTTTCAGTGTTTACATCATCCTCTATTTCCGACGCTTAGAGACGGAGGCAAGCCCTAAAGAGGCTCTATTATCGTCGCAATAAGCGAGCTTGTCAACCAGCCAACTACCCCTCGGCAAGGACATCCGAGGTTTCTACACGAACTGACAAAACGAGTTGCCCCGGCACAAAGCTTTATTCACTTGATATTTCGCCTCCGTCCTACTCTCCGATTAGACCATTTGAGGCTGGGTCACCCCCAGATTTCAGCGCACTCTTTCCGGAATGCCATGACCCGGATTTCCAACATCTATATTTCCTCACTAAGGAATCCCTGGACGAATTCTGCGAACTCCGAACTCCTTCCTTCCTGATCGTAACGAGAAAAAATGCCGGAGTTTTCTTCCCCTTGCTGATATTAATAAGGGTAATGCCCAGCGTATTTCACGATATCGATATCGTTCAAGTATAATTGTCTATTTCACACTTCTCGATATTTCAATTAATTTTGCGATCTCATAGATCGGCTCCTTTTTCAATTTCTTTATTATTAATTCTCACAATTTCTTTCTACATACTGAAACATATTCATGAAGAGATATTCTGAATTGCATGCAGTACATTTTATAATAAAACGTATTCTGCGCCTAACGTAAATGCTAAAAAACATCGTACGTTATGCGCGGTAAATTGTAATAAAACCTATTTTGCGCTTTGCGCAGTTAAATACTAAAAAGCATTCTGCGCTGTGCGCAGTAAATTGTAATAAAACGTAAACGTCACAGTAAATGTGACAGGTTGGATTATTTCCTTACGCGAACATATGCTTATCTCTCTTCGCGCAGACAAAGATGTATCGAGATTGTTTTTAAGAGATTCATTTTTCCATGCGGCAAAATCTGTTGCAGTCGTTCAGTTATGGTCGCACGTATCATTGATTGAAACTTGCGAGATTCGTAGCATTATTCGTTTACTTGTTATTGTTTAACATCTATTCTGTAACCTATGATAGCTTCGCGCAATAAATACGTATCATTCTGAATTAGAGAAAAGTGATTCTGTGAGTAAGTTTTACGTTTGTAGCAGAAAAAAAGAGAGGGAATATTTAAATGAATAGTCGAGTGAACAGTCAGGTGAAGAGTCAAGCGAATAGAAAAAAAGTAATCAAGGCAATAAATAATGGCAAATATGAGAAATAAATTTTATGATAAGTGCATGTATAAAGATTGCATAAATGACCGAGTGTCTCATGGAAAACGTATATATAAATTTCTGTTACAAACAGATGCCAGATATCATTTATTTAGATACAAAATTTATAGATACAAAATAGTGGTAAGTTTATACATGTACATATTATATATATTTTGGAATGTGAATCGATGCGTATAGGAAGATTAAAGATTTGCAGGCTAATTATTAGGTTCTAAAAATATATGATCGTTTTGTTACTTAAAATTTACATGTCCTGACTAGTTTGAGTCTCGAGATCGAATGTCGACCTTCCTTTCACATGATCAATTGCTCAAATAACATTTTTGATTCGAGATGTTTCTACCCGCGTTAAAATATTTTTCACAATGTTATGATCCTAAATCTCATTTCCATTTAAATGTATTAACAAAATTGCGAATTATTTCCTTCTCCGATTTCCCGTGTCGATTAAACTTATTTAATCTGCATGCTAAGAAATTCGGGAAGATGCACCTAGACACTCAATCTCTCAACGCAAAACGATTACGCGAAATCTCTATTTAAAAAAACAATCGTCATATTTGTCTGCCAATTCCGCGTAAATAGTTAATGGTTCGAGGTATCTCAACTATGTGTGCGTGTATATGTGTATATGTGTGTTTGTCTAATGACCCTGCATTCGGCTTTAAGATCCGTGGCGATATGTTCGCCATAATATATATATATATATATATATATATATATATATATGTGTGTGTGCGACTGTAACGGAATGTTAACTGCAACAGATTTCGCCGCACGGAAAAATGAAACTCTTTAAAACAAATGAAAATCTCCATCTTGATCTGCGCGAAGAGAGATAAGCATAGAAATAGTTCGCGCAAAGAAATAGTCCAACTTGTCACATTTACTGTGGCTAGAAAGTGTCTATGCGTCTACAATTATTATTGTAGCAGTTACAAAAATTTGTGTCCGAGCATTGTTTTTCGGTTTCCCCCAAAAAATATCAATACTCGATGAACATAAATAAAAAATGTAATAAAATTATAAATACAACATGTTTGATTATCCTTTTAATTAATTAAATAAATATATATTAATTCATCTGTTGTATTTCAATTATTGCTTTATGACAATTTTATAAATGTAGACACTTCTTCAAATTATTAAAAAAATTCGTTTTATTTTTCATTTTCTTATTATCCTCATTATAACTTTTATTACTTTTACCTGCAAAAATTTTTGATTACACGAAAAATATATATTTTATTGCGAAATTTAACATGATTTGTCTGCATGGTTTAATTTCTCTATTTATTTTATTATTACTTTCTACTGCTTCAAGAAATATAATCATCAACATTTTTATTTCATTACTATTATAAGGAATACTAATTTAGAAAGATGATCTCCCAGTCCCATTCGACGTGCTGGATTGTGCGAAGATCATTTTATTTTAGATTCATTTAATCCCAAAAGTATAAAGAAAGGATTAAAAAGGGATGCAGTGCCAATTCCATATTATTTAAGTGGCTCTCAAAACAATTCCAAAGAACCTTCTAGAAAAAGAAAATTTCAAATAACACAGAGTCTTGTCTAATTAAAAATATGAGGCAACTCCAATCTGAAAATTTAATGTCAGTTACGCTTATTTCCAAAAACATAATAATAGAAAAGCAATTATTACAAGAGCTTCCAGTAAAAAAGTATAAGCCATCACGTTTACGTTTTCATAATTCAGACGAAGAAGAAGATATGGAATGGATGAATCTTGAGGCATCTATGCATGAAAAAGTTTCGACAGTTATTATGCATAATGATGTAAATAACGAAAGAGAAGAAAATAAAAAGAAAAATAAAGGAAGTTAAAGACTCTGACATTATAATTGAATCTTTGAAATTTGAGATAAATTGATTGATTGAAATCAAGTAAAATATCGCTTACGTATCGCTAGAAAATGTAGACTGTCAAAAAGATCACAGTCAAAGAAAAAGATGGTAAAAAAATTGATACACGAACAAAATCTGCATCCTGTTGCAAAAGCAATGATAAATTTGCAACTACATACAAGACGTGCACCATACACAGAAAAGGAAAAAATTCTTTCAAGACAATTATATTTCTATTCATCTTCTGCATTCTGTCGCTTAAGAAAAGCGGGATGTAATTTTCCTGAACAACGAACCATTAGGAGGTGGCTAGAAGAATTTAATATACAACCAGGATTTTTCGATTTTATATTTGAAAAATTAAAAGAAAAAATTTCTCATATTCCGTTAGAGGAAAGAGTGTGCGCTTTGAAATACGGGAAACGAAATATCTATAAAAACTTATGAGAAATATTCATTTAAATTAGATTTAATTGAAGGCCTTGTTGATCTTGGACATTTAGGAAAATCATCAGATAAATCTAAATGTGTTCTGTTCTTTGTGTTCTGTTTAGACAGTTTAAACGTGCATCATTCATCGGCGTCAACCTCTAGCATATTTCTTACCGAGAAAGTGCATGAAAGTGGAGGATATAATAATATTAGTGAAAGAATGCCTAGATAGATTAAATGAAACAGGAGCTGAAGTGCAACTTCTAACATGCAATCAAGGCACAAGTAATCAAAGTGCTTATGGTCAACTGGGCATTAATACAGAGAAACCATATTTTACACACAATGGGAAAACATATAATGCTTCATTTGATTTTCCACATTTGATAAAAAGATTGGCAAGTTTCTTGAGGACATATACAAACCTTTACTGTGATGGAAAAATAGTTGCATCATATTCAGATTTCGAAATGACGTGATCTATCGATGCTACAATGCTACAAAAGGATGCTCAAATCTATTATCTCACATTACAGAAACGCACATTCATCCAAACAATTTCGAAGCGATGAACGTTAAAAGAGCTTTCCAATTATTTAGTCATACTTTCGCAGCTGCGATAAAAACAGCTGGTCACGAAAAAGAATTAAATACTGAAACATGAGAAGCAACTGCCGATTTTGCAGAACATTTGAATAATATTATCGACGCTTGTAATAGTTATAGTATTAAAGTCAGATTTGGCGGAAAACGACCACTGTCCTCCAAGAATCCTGATTTAAATATTCTGTTAACAGATTTTACTGATTGGTGCTCGAGATCAAAATCACCAAACAAAATAACACAAATTCCTTGTTTTAGAGGCTTTGTTTTAACTATACGAGCGATTGTTGCAACCTATGAGAGACTTGCAAATCGATTTGAAGGATTTGAACTTGCAACAGGATTGTGTAACCAAGATTCGGTGGAGCACTTATTTTCTAAACTTAGACAACGCGGAGGGTTTAATCCAAATCCAACGGCAGAATAGTACGATTATCCATTAGACATATACTCTCAACAGGATATATCCAAATGAGTGACAAAGGCAACGTTCAATGTCCAGAAAGTGAGGCTCTTATCACTCAATCAAGTCGTCTAAAGAAGTAGAAAAAGTCGTGAGCAATACAAGTACTTCCATTGTAGAATATGATAACTTTGACAGCGATTTATTTTTGGAAGATGTAGAACTTGTGGAAGAATATGTAAATTTTGAAGATATAGAAAATATAAATCCATTGTATGGTTATGATGAAAATGCTATTGCATATTTCGCTGGATTTGTGGCACGACGAAGTTTTACAAAAACTAATTGTGAGGATTGCTGCAATGATATGATAAAAACTCCCATGGATGATGCGACAGCAAGTGAAAAATATATAGAATTTCGAGAATACTCAAATAAGGATGAAGATGCTCCAACAGTGACAAAGTTAATAAGACCAACTGCAGCGTTTACAAATATTACAAAAACACAATTAATGACATTTACACGTATGTGGCAACATCATTGGGCATCCAATCGCCTTCTTCAAAATATTGTAGCTGAATGTGTGCATGTTACGAATCACGCTGGATGGTTGGATATTAATCATAAGTGTTATAATCATCGAATGGAATCTTTGAAATATATGATTATTGTAAAAATATATTCTCGTACGAGATACAACAATGCAGAAAACAATACTTCGAATAGAAAAATGAAAAACATTTTGAATAAATAAAATAAATAAAATAAAAAATGAACGTTACAGTTCATAAAATCCATAAAAAGAGAATAATCAAAAAATATTTTGAGCACCATTTTATAAGAAAAGGAGAATAAAGAAGAAACATGCACTCACGCACGCGCGCGCGCGCGCGCGCACACACACACACACACACACACACACACACACACACATACACATGATGTAGAGATGTAATAAATTTATAAAAATATGAAAGAAAAGAAAAGGTATAAAAGGGTGAGGACACATTGTCGATTGATCGATTGAATAAAAAATTTTTAATGAGTGGCTCATTCGAAAATTCCTAAACATCGGCTGATGTGAGTAGTGTGTCCAATTGAAAATGTGCGCATCTGGGGCGCTCTCGTAAAAAAGATGAAGAGAAAGCAACATATCAAGAAATTAAAATTTAAGTGAAAAAGCATCTAAAATATCAAACGAACTATATGCCTACAATTTACTGCGCATAGCACAGAATATCTTCGATTATATTCTACTGCGCATAGCGCAGGATATTCTTTAACATTTAATTGCGCAAAGCGCAGAATACGTTTTATTACAATTTACCGCGCAGAGCGCAGAGTACTTTTTAATATTTAACTGCGCAAAACGCAGAATACGTTTTATTACAATTTACCGCGCAGAGTGCAGAATACGTTTTATTACAATTTACCGCGCATAACGCACTATGTTTTTTAGCATTTCACTGCATTAGGCGCAGAATATGTTTTATTACAAAATGTGTTACTGTATGCAATTCAGAATATCTCTTCATGAATATGTTTCAGTATGTAGAAAGAAATTGTGAGAATTCATAATAAAGAAATTGAAAAAGGAGTCGATCTACGAGATCGCAAAATTAATTGAAATATCGAGAAATGTGAAATAGACAATTATACTTGAACGATATCGGCAATGATACACTGGATATTGCCCTTACCGATATCAGCAAGGAAAAGAAAACCTCGGCGTTTTTTCTCGTTACGATCAGGAAACAAGAATTACTGAAGCGTTTGTAAGGTATGTTTCTGAAACATCTTTTTGATTTTATAGTAAAAAATAAGGACGTTGCAATTAATTAATTGAAATTTTTACCTGATACTTCGATTTTTATATTTGTATTGAGATATTTTTTAAGATATATGTCACAAATTGATAAATTGATTGTATGACAAATTTGATAAATCTCATACTTCAATTTTCTACTGTGAGTATATTATATTTTTATATTTAATATTTATATTTAATAATTTATATTTAATATATTATTTGTATATTTCATTAATGTACATTATTTTCTTGTTGACAGATTGGCAACATACCGTTTCGATTGCAGCTGTGAATTGGTTGGTTTAAATAAATTCTAATCTGGGAGATGAAATGTATTTCTCGCCTGTACAACAGCTATTGGAATAGTAAGTGTTTTGGGTTTTTTAAAATAAGCATTCCTAAAACTTGCCATGATAATCTAAATAGCAATTGATATAATAATTTATTTTTATCCCGAGAAATTTTTTTTCTGCATCGAACAGTTTGCCTTCTTGCAAAAATATACTTTTTTTACATAAAATACTGCTGCAATTTATTTTTCAGATTTGCATAGTATACTTGATTTAAGATAAAGATTGACTAATATTGAAAAATGTAAATATTTATATACATATAGAAATACATAAAAATTTGAAATTATATGTTCTTTGCATAAAATGGAAATTAATATTTCTTTTATAGTTCCTGACAAAAGGGTTGGATAAAATCTAGATGCAGTTTATGTCCGATGTATTGGAAGCAAGATATCTCACTACATCCTTGTAAAACTCCGTATTGTTAGCAGAACCAACCTTTTGCAAGTAAATTGCTATCTGTACGCGATATCACGTGACTTTAATCAATATCATAAAATATCTAGGTTTTTTTTTAAACATTAACTGTGGTTTGCGCAATCGGAAATCTAGTAAATCTTCAAATATTCTAAACGCAAGAAAAAAGATAATTACTTTAAACAAAAATATACGTGAAATAACGTTTACATAAAAAACAATGTATTAATAATTCCAAAGACTGTCGTTAATCTTAAAGATAATTAATTAAATCGAGTAACATTTCTGAGGAAAAGTTATTAGATATCTAAGATCCTGCCGAGGGAATTATCCGTATCCCTTTCGGTTGTTGAAATATTCTCGATTTATTTTATATTACATATCTTTATTTAATCTTTATTTAATTTGCTACGAATATTATTGTTGTTATATATAAAACATTGTCATAATAGATATACAGCGATAGATACAACAAGGGAGGTTCGAGTCATTATGCAATTGGAAGAAATGAGACAGAAGATCGTTCTTCTATCGGCCAGCCAAAGCGAAGACGCTAAGCGTGACATTTTCTTCAGTGTGCGTGGTTGTCAAGTTTCTCGGCATTGTTGGCTGACCACGTGTATCGCTCGATCACTTCATCAGTCGATTGTCAAATGTCAAGCTTCGCAGAGAGAAGCCTTTCATCGTCAAAAATGTAAGTAAATGCATCATTTGCTCTTTCCTTTTATTAGAATATTCCAAATAACACGCGTGTCTAAAAGGCATCTTATAAAAGCATTCTCACAGAAAGCGTACGAGTGTAATATTTTCGATCTAGCGAAATGGATTTTTGTTTAATACACTGTGCTTGGACACATTCCGCGAATACATATACATTACATATATCTACATGTCATTTTCTTGCTATTGCTGTTGGCTGTTGACTTCAATTTAGATTATTTTAAAATTAAATTTAGTGCTATATAAGAGAAAGGAAAAACATTTACAAACATTAAATCTTTTAAACATCATCAAGCCGTGTTATTTGAAATATATTTTAAGATTATATTAAGTCACACACACACACACACACACACACACACACACACACACACACACACACACACACACACACACACACACACACAAATAACCATGGCTACGCGAAGTGCAATGTGATGTAAATTCATTTGCATCATGTACGATTTGCGAAAAAACTATTGCTGGCGGTTTATCGCAAATCTACCGTCACGCTGAATCTAAAATACATAAGAATAATTGCGAAAAGTTTGATGAAACAAGCAATTTGAATGAAGATTGTAACATAGAAATTAGCGAACTGTTTTCGTCCTTTGAGGAGCGGAAAAAATTCGCGGAGATTCGATATGCTGCTTTAATTGCTGAAAAAAATATTTTACACGAAAATGCAAAAATAATACTTGATTTTTTTAAAGACGTAGGCAATGATTCTACGTTTTGAAAAGCATGACTATGAGTCGACAAAAATGTACGAATATAATTACGAACGTTTTATATCCAGTTGAAACGGATCGTGTGATAGAAAATATTCAAAATACAAAATTTTCTATTTTTATAAATGAATCAACAGATATTTCTAGTGAAAAATGGATGACATTTCACGTTCGATACGTTCATATTGAAACATTAGAAGTTCATTCGCAACTAGTAAAATTAATTGATATCGATGCAACAGATTGCAGCGCAGAAAAATTGTTTAATGCATTTAAATATGAAATGTGGAAACTACAAATACCTTTTTCAAATATTATTGCCTTGTCATGCGTCCGTTATGGTCGGAAAACATTTATCTTTCAAGAAAAAATTGAAAGAGATGTGCAATAATGTATTGACATTATCATGTCCATGCCATTCTGCTTCATTAGCTTCGCATGCCGCGTATGCTAAGATATCTCAAGCTTGTGAGGAATTCTTGAAAAGAATTACAAGCTATATAACTTGTAGTCCCAAGCGATGATCTATTTTCACCGAATTAAGTGAATGTTTTGAAGAAAGGACTCACAAAATTGTAAAGTTATATAATACACGATGGCTTTCTCACCACGCGTGTATCGACAGACTTCTTCAATCTTGGAATATGATACAACATTTTTTGAATGAAATGATCGTGAGCGAGAAAGGTACATCTGCAGAAAATTTGTTACGTGTCATGCAGAATGTAGATACAAAAGCATATTTAGCTATTCTTAAAATATACATTACATTTTTTTAATGTATTTAATGCATTTTTCCAAGCTGAGCAAACGAGAATACATCTGTTACAGTCAAAATCAATTGATTTTTTAAAAGAAATTTATACAAATTTTTTAAAACCAGAAATTTTGAAACATTTGCCAAATATAACATTTTGTAAGACAGAAAATCATAAATCTTTAAATGATATTTTTTTAGGATCGGAGTGCGAAGAACATCTTCATCAATTGGTAGAGGATGGATATGCAAACATTGGTTGCAACTGTTCGAGAGAACTGTACATAATTGCAGCCGAAGAAATTTTCAAAAGATTATCAGTAAGTGATACATTTTTATCAAAATTACAAATTCTTTTACCACATATAGCTTTATTGAGTACTGATAGGGAAACATCATTTCATGATTTTTATTGCTGCAAGAATGGGTGGTTTTGAAAACGATTTAAAGAAAGAATGGTTTGCCTTAAATTTAGATTTTTCAGTAACAGAGAAACAAGATTTGTTAAAATTAAATTTTGATAATATGTGGGAGGAGATTTTACAAAGACAATATTTAAATAATGAAACCAAATAAGAGCCCTCCCCATTTAAGAATCCTCTTGAATTCTATTAGAGCACTCCCAAATTCAAATGCAGCTCCGGAAAGAATATTTTCTCTCTTAACAGATGTTAAAACAAAAAAACGAAACAGATTATCGTCGACTACTGTAAATGCCATTTGTGTATTGAAGTCAGCATTAAAAACAAGAAACGAAACTGCTTTAAACATGAAGCTCGATGAAAAGCATTTATCTTTTATGTCGACAGATAAATTATATGTTACTTCTTCGGTAAAGCAAAAGAAAAATTTTCACCTACATGCTGCAGACGATATTGCTGGTCCATCTTCGTCTAATATGCAACAATAAAAAGGATAATTGTTTGTGTTTCATCAAATGCATTAAAGCATTAAGTTAAATAAATACTAATAATAATAGTAAATACTAATAATAATAGCAATAAGTTTAAATAAATAATATACAATATCTGTAAAGAACATCGCATCTACGTACAAGACTTTATCTTATTTTAATGTGCACATATTATACTTGTTACAAAGATAAATGTGTAAAAAATATAATAAAAAATAAAATTAAAAAATATAAAAAATACAAAAAAATACAAAAATACAAAAAAATATAATAAAATTTTTTATTTTTCTAATTTTTCTGTCTTCTATCTTCTTATATCTATTCTTTATTATTTTCTAATTACAGATATAACTCTTTTCTAACAGATATAATTTCCATTTTTTTTTAATATAACGAACATTGTATGTCAATGTTATTAATATAATGCTTATAACTGTAAGCGCTAAAGCGAACGTAGCCTATATCGTAAAGCGCGATCGTTTCGATGGTCAGAAATCAGAATCGAACAGGCTAGTTGTGAGAATAAAGAGTGAAAGAGTCAGGACTAGATTTGCTAGCCTCGTCTATTACCCGACGGCGGCCGAACTTCCGAACTCTCACGGACATGCTTTTTCTTTGTGTGCGGCATCCCCATTTCCTGACTCTCTCATGACTCTCGTCTTGAATCTAGCATCACTGCTTCCCGGTTCTTCTTTGCATGTGCCATAGATACCTTCGTTGAATGGGACGGACAGTTTTGTCTCAAAAAATTCATCACGCATTTTCGGTGTTGCTTATACAGTTTTTGTTCTGCCATAAAATATTCAATTTGCTCAATACGTATCGAATCGTGGCCTGTTGGCCAACCGTGTTGGCTTCATAAGAAAGCCAATAAGATAAAACCATGATTAAATAAAAAAAAATAATAGTAGTGGCACGTGCCATACGTAATTTTTCGGTGTTCGTGTGTGTGAAAGTGAGTAACTTTATTGTACATTGTGTATTACATCGTGAGTCTTCTGAATTAGGATAACTAAAATTAAACAAAATGACTGAGCATGTGAGTACGTCTCAATCTGAAATAGAGAATAAGATGCCATAGCCGGTATATTCAGAAATTTTTACTCGAACCTAAATTGAGTAATGACAAAAATTTTGCATTTACGTGCAAATTTTGCTTAGGCAGAAAAATTATTCACGCCAATAGAAGTTCTTCAGCCAATTTAAAGAAATACATAAATGTAAGTTTCGTTTATTTTTATTAGGTGTACAAAAAAGTTCTGAGCTTTAGATTTCATACAACCGAAATAACAATTTAAATTTTATATATCTTCCCGCCCTTTTGCGGTTTTAAAGCGTTGACATTTGGCCTTCTAAAATGCTATACGGTTTGGCGTTTGATGCACATAACCTCAAAAATCAGTAGTGTTCACGATGGCAATAACAAAAGAGCATATTCGATTTTCCATCCACTTCGCGTTTCATCTGAAGAAAAATGCTGCTGAAGCCACTGCAATGATTTGTGCTGTATATGGAGAGAACGCTGTAAGTCATACTACATGTAAAAGATATCAAAAATTTCGCTAAGGAGATTTCAATCTTGAAGATGAACCGCGTGCTGGACGCCCTCAAAAGATTGAAACGGACGAATTGCAAACACTGCTGGATATAAACTCTGCGCAAACTGAAAAAGAGCTTGCAGAACAGTTTGGCGTTACGCAGCAAACCATTTCCGTACGTTTACACTGGGAAAGGTTCAGAAGGAAGGCAGATGGATTCCGCATGAATTGTCCGAAGACAACAAAAATCGTCAGCGTGACACTGCACTCACTTTGCTTTCAAAGTTCCGGAAAAAAGATTTTCTACACAAAATCATTACAGGCGATGAAAAGTGTATTCTTTATGATAACCCTAAACGTAGAAAATCATGGGTTGACCCTGGTCAACCTTCGACATCGACGCCAAAGCCCAATATCCACGCCAAGAAGGTTTTGCTCTGTGTCTGATGGGATTGGAAAGGTGTGTTGTATTACGAGTTGTTGTACAACCAGGTGAAACAATCACGGCATACCGCTACCAACAACAATTGACCAATTTGAGCGATGCATTAGAAGAAAAGAAGCCATTTACTGGCCAAGGACGTCGTAAAGTGATCTTGCTTCATGACAATGCTCGACCACATGTTGCGAAAGCGACTCAGGATATTTTTGCGTTAGACTGGGAACTTCTCCCGCACGCGGCATATAGCCCAGACATGGCCTTCAGATTACTATCTATTCCGGTCGCTGCAGCATCGTTTGGCTGATACACATTTCGTGAGATTTGAAGAGATACGAAAATGCATTGATGACTTTATCGCTTCGAAACCGGTGAGCTTCTATCGTCACGGAATTCGCAAGCTACCCGAAAGATGGCAAAAGGTCGTTGATGCAAACGGGGAATATTTCGCTGATTAATATTTTTTTGTTTGTTTTTGAATAAAGATTGAATTTTACAAAAAAAAGCTCAGAACTTTTTTGTACATAAATAATATAAATAATATGATAATATTAAAAATAAGATGTTTAATAAAAATATTGTTTTAATGTTTTTTCAAGATTAGTTTTGTATAGTCAAAATGTAAAGAAAAACATTTTTCTATTTTTGATTGAAAAGGACACTGTACAAATTTATACGATTTGTATATTAACTTTGAAAAACATATTTTTATAATTATGTTTTTTATAATTTTACAATTTTACTTTTTCATAGATCTAGCATTTATAATAATTGTTACATAACTGTTTGCTTCACAATAATAATTTTAATATCTATCTATATCATTGTTTTTTTTAATCATTCTCATTTCTATTGCTTTCCTTTAACATAATTTTGATAGGAAATCCATTTCAAAGTGCATTACGCATATATTTAAAGAATTAAAATATCTTTATATATATAAATGTATAATGTACTTTGGAATGGATAACTTATTAAAATTATTTTTAGAAACAACAGCAAGAAGAATAATAAAAATAATGATAATATACGCAGCATTAAAATTGTGTGTGTGTGTGTGTGTGTGTGTGTGTGTGTGTGTGGTGTGTGTGTGTGTGTGTAAAATTATATATACATGTTGTATATGTATATATAAATTTATATTTGAAATTTTTGATAATTGCAAAATTTTAAAACTAAATATAATCTATTTATTATATAGACATCTATTATTATTATCTAAATTATGTTTATAATTTTTGAAAAAATATAAAATATAATGTCTGAGGAAAATATTCAGTTAGAAAAAATAAATATTATATTTAGTGGAATATTTTCTTAAAGCTAATTCTTTTCAAGTTATTTTTTTTTATATTTTATTTTTAAAAAGTGCTACAAAAAATATATAAAATATCTGGTACACTATTTATTTTTTTTGTAATTTTGCAATATTTTTAATAATTTAATTAATATTTTGTAATTTTAATATATTAAAGTATATTCATAATATATATTAAAACTAAATATTAATATAATTAGATAATAACTGAATAATATATAACACTAATTAATATCTAATTAATATAATATCAAAATTACACAAGTACATTTTTTTTGTTTTTTTTTAGTACTTTTTTTTAAGTTTCCAAGGAATTACACACTTCATCCATATGTTCTACATTGAAACTTGCAATATAGAATAGTAGGTATAGAAAAGCATAACACGCAAAAATGCAAAGCTAAATTAATAATTTAATAGATTCTTTTTTTATACGAAATAATTATTTATTATACATCAAAATCTTTTTCATCAATATCATTGAGTGAATATAAAATTCTTGGCTTTTTTTAAAAGATGGCTTTTCTCTTGTTACATTGTATTAATATTGGCAGATACTAAAATAAATTATACATTGTTAGAATGATGATGTCAAAAAGCTATAAAGAAGTTAGTACTAGTTGAGTAATTTACAGCTATTTTGTGTTAGCATAAACAAATCTAAAAAAAGAACATTTGCATGATTGTAATATATATTTTGGAAAAAAATAAAAATAGTAGATGCTATAAAAAATATTGGCAATTTTCAAAATGCATAACCAACATTTTTTAGAGCATTTTTATTTCTTTCTAAAACTCTGTTTTATTTTTACTGTATATTATATGCAAATAATTATATGCAAATCTTTCTTTTTTTGACAGGAGCGTTCCAGATGCACACATTTTCAATCGGACACACCACTCATATTAGCTGATGCCAGGAATTTTCTAGAGCTACCTATCAAAAATTTTTTTATTTAATCGACCAATCGGCAATGTATCCACTTGGACCTCACTCTTTTTGACTTATTTTTACTGACATAAAAAAGAACTATAAATTGATTAAATGATATCAATTTTTTTATAGATTCTTGATATCATCTTATTAACAATATATAATTTCCTATGATATTTGCCGATGTTGATACATTATAAAGAGCAATCTTATCTTTTCAAAAGACTCAAGAATTTTGCAATTATCTAATAATGTAACAAACTGTACAAATTTTAATCTATGTATTTATCTTTTTATAAATATTTTACAATTTTTTATAAATACTTTACTATTTTTTCTTCTAAATATCTTCTTAATTCTATCTTTTTTTTTTGCGAGAGGAGGAGAAATGCATTTACGCGCTTCTGGAGGTAACCGTTCTCTCCAGGGAGTGTGGGACTCACTTGCTGGCCAAGTACTACCCACTAAAAAACCATCCTCTATACGAATACAACACTAAAGGTTTACGGATAGAACCCCGGGACGCCACAGGCACAACTTCAGGGCCCATCCAACCATGCTCGTAAAACCGAAGCCCAACAATTACGGTTATTAATTAACTTCTTTGACTGCTACAGAAATCCAACACTCGGACATCCACACCACCACTAGGACCAGGGATCTCAGAACCAGGAAGGGCGAGAATTCACGTCGCGAGAAGAGGAAACGGAATCAGGTGAGAACCAGTTCCCACCGGACCCCATGACAGGCGCGCACATGCGGGAATGCGGGAAACGCGATCCGCCATGCGGGGGACAGATGCGACCACGTGACTTGGACCGGGCGATCGGCATAACCGATCCCCTAAGCCACCATGACCAACGCACCCTGTCTTCGTCTCTCCGCATCTTCCTTGAGAGACATGATTTCACCTATCATTGATTCTATCCATTGCCACTCGTCTCGTCCCGATAACATAGATTCGACGAGCGTTCCCTCAGATAATCTTTTCCCGAGTCTTTGCTCAATTTCTTCGCGCATAAGACCATGCCTCACAACGAAACACCGTGTGACCAGCATCGTCCCGTCCTGCAGAACAAAATTCGCAACGCTTTGTATAAAACTTTTTAATCCTATATAAATATAAACTAAAACAGCCATGATTCGTCAATGCTTGCGTCAATCGATATGACAAAAACCCATGAGTTCTGGATAACCTCTTCTAAGTGTGGAACTACTAGTTTTCGGGTGTACAATGCAGCATCGTCCGGAAACATTTCAGTCAACATTTCTTTCCACTCTGTAATTATGTCATTCTTAGCTCTAAGTTTAACAACATTTCTTGCTTGATGGGTAAGCTTACATTGGTGTCTAAATTCTAATTCCGAAATACGGTCATACACCTTTTTCCTGCTCCTGGCCAAGATGGCGAAGGGAGGAATTCCCGCTAAAAGCAGTGACGCCGTCAACGATACCGTACGATAGGCCGAGATAACTCTAATCGATACACGCCTCTGTATACGATTAATCGACTTTAGATTCCTCTTAGTGAGGACTTCATCCGTGACCCATATCGGCACCATACAATAGTATGGAGTGCACTACGCTGGTGTACAGCTTACGCTTGTCAAATTTAGGACCACGCAGGTTGGGCATCAAGAGGTCCAGTCGCGATAACACTCTTTCCGCCTTTCCCGATACCATCTCAAAGTGATGAGTAAATTTCCATCTATTGTCGATTACAATACCAAGGTACTTCATCCTATCAGTTGACTGGATAGAGACTCCATCCACTAAAAAGGTGAGACTTTTATCCTTAATGCTACCTGGACAAAACAGTACAGCCTCCGTCTTAGAAGGAGCAACTTCGAGCTCTAGACTTTTAATTTTGCTTGCCACTAAATCACAGATTAAGTTCGCTCTAGAGGTCAACAAATTAAAATTCCTACTGCTAACGATGATCAACGTGTCATCTGCAAAGCACAAAGTGTAAGAACCATACGGCATTCCAACGCTCAATACACTGTCGTATGTGATGTTCCACAACAATGGGCTCAGGACTGAACCCTGAGGAACACCACATGTCACTGAGTGCTCTGTGTAGCGGCCGCTCTTCTTAATCGCTAAGATGCGACGATCAGTTAGGTAATCCATTAGCACACGTATTATGTACAACGGTACCTGCTTTTAACGCTTTTATAATTTGCTTCCAGGCCAAAGAATTGAATGCATTGCGGATATCCAAGTCGATAGCCAAGCAATACTCACCCTCACTAGTATGATTTCGGATTATACGCTGCATCCTAATTATCGCATCGTTCGTTGACCTACTAGACCTAAAGCCATATTGTTGAAGAGACGGCTCCGGAAGCCTCCCTCCAGATGGGAAACTATCCTATTAAACAATATACGTTCGAAGATCTTCCCTATGTCGCTCAATAGGCAAATTGGACGAAAAGACGACGGTGAGTCGTCCAACTTACCCGGCTTTCGCAGTAAAATCAAGCGCACTCGCTTCCATTCGGAGGGGAATACGCCTTCCCTCATACATTTATCAAAACATTTAACAAAACGCGTCGAGTCCAACGAGTAGTAAAGCCTTAAAATATGTGCCGATAAGCCATCCAATCCTGGAGCCGCCTTGCGAGAGCAGGACTTCTTTATTGCAGCTGTAACCTCATCTTCGAGCACTGCAGGAATAGTCTCGTCCAGAACCCCAAGTGCATCCTTATTCCATTTGATGACCATACGGGTAGGAAAGAGCGATCTCACCACTTCGCCGATCTTGGCAAAGGACAAATAATCAGTGAAGCATTGTATTCCGAACCTCTTTTTCATTATTGCCAGGTACGGCCTACCCCAAGGATTGGAGTTTATTTCCTCCAGTAGCTCATTCCAGGCCAGTTTTTGAGAGCGCGAGATCGCATTTCTTATATTCCGAGACCGTTGACTATACTGCAGCCGGAGGTCTTCATATTGCTGCGGATTGCGGTCTTTTCGTCTTCGAGCTGTGGTTAGCTTCCGTCGTGTTTGAATACATAGCCTGCGTAATTCGGCTATCTCCTCATTCCACCAGTAGGTGGAAATCCTTCTTATGTGCACTTGTCTAGATCTAAGCATTGACAAGTCGCAGATACGAGACAACAACCGAGTGAGCGAATGAGAGAAGTCATTAGCTAAGCTCGTAGGATCACACAGTACATCAGCACATCTAAGATATTCGTCCTTGAACTTGTCAGGATCGACTTTGTCCGGATTCCAGCCTTTGCGCACCAAAGTATTAAATTTTCGCGGCTCAAAGCGCCCAAACTGCCAACGCATGTATCTGTGATCCGAGAAGGATACCAGATCACTCATCAACCTCCATGTAAAGCCGTCTCGTACTACCCTACCTGAAACCAGGGTGAGGTCAACGATCGATTTCCCCTGGTCTCTTTCGCAAGTAGTCTCGAGCTATTATTAGCCACAACCAGACCCGTCGAATCAAGCCACCTCTCCAACAATGTACCTCGATCGTTGGTAATCGTATCACGCCAGCTCGTTGATCTCGCAAAATCTCCAGCTACGATAACTCTTTCCATCGGGTAGAAACGTACCAGATCGTAGAGGTCGTCCAGAAAGCCACCAAACTCCTCAAGAGGGCGATTAGGAGAGAAGTAACAGCTAACCATTAGATGGTCATTAACTTTAAGGGCTGTAAAGCCATTCCCAGATTTGATTCTTGAGACAGAGGAGGTACCAGTAACATCGAACAAAAGGATTGCGCTTTTTTCACAGGCAGACACATACCAATCTGTTCCTCCTTCAGTCCTGTATGGCTCAGAGACAAAGACCAAGCTAATTCCCATCTCTTTCACATAGTGCATCATGAGATCCTGTGCCCTCTTACAATGGTTTAAATTTATTTGCAAGGATTTATAAATCATTGATTTCCATTTCTATCATCTTGTTACAATCCTCCAGTCTCCGCATCGGTTTCATCTTGTCAGGGAATTTCAGCGCGTGATATCTATTGTTTCCCAACCTATGATCTGATTGAAGGCGGGCCTCGAAACAGAGAATACACTTCGGATCACGGTCACAGGAATTTGACAAGTGTCCTTTTTCACCGTACCTATAACAAGTACCTGTTCGGTCCACTAGACTTTTACAACTACGGCTTAAATGCCCGAACAAGAGACATCTAAAACAAAACTGAACCGGACGTTCCTCCATCAAGTCTATTCTAGCTTCCGTCCAGCAAATCTGGATTCTTCCTAACCTGGACAATTTAATGGCCGTCGATAACGGACAACGTATCCATACGACGAGAAGACCATTATTCGCTCGAATTTTGTTGTTAATCTTGACTTCACTGGCCTTACACCCACCCTGAAGAGATACCACCTTGGCAATTTCCTCTTCCTTAACAGAATTATCAATCTCAGAGATCCTAATGCTAGCCATCTTTACCGGGCGCGAAATTACAACGCTGGGACTCACAATTTGTCTGGCCGTTGCCGCCAGTTTATCGGCTTTCTCCACGTTATTCTCTCCGTGGACTTCTATTAACAAGTCACCCGATTGGGTATACCTAGTTCTTGTATGGTCAATACCCAATTCAGATAAGGAAATCATCTCGCGAATTTTAAAGAATGCCTCATCGCAAGACTTACCTTGAATGCATTTTATGGTGATAGCGGCCGCTCTAGGAGGCTTCCTCTTGTCCCCAGGCGGTATGCCACTTCTCCTAGTTAATCCTTGTCCCACAGCTGATTCCTGTTTCCTCATTTCCCTTATGACACTCTTTCCTTCCTCGCAAGGGGTTCCCTTTCTTCTTCTCCCCTGATTGGATAGAGAGGAGGGAAGAAGCGAATCCCTCTTTTCCTTCTTCTTGTTCTTTTTTCTCCGTTTCTTGTTCACTTGTATCCATTCCACCTCCGTATCCGTTGCTGTGAATGGAATCATCTCGGATATAGAGAGATCCGTTTCCCCAGGAGTTTTATGCAGAGGTGGCCACTCCTTATTTAATCTGGGTTTTTTATTTCTCTCCACTATCACCATTTTCTTTGTTACAGGTGCCGGGGTCCCCGAGTCAACACCACTACGCAAACTATCACCAACCGGTAAGTGTACTCCGTATAACGAGTTCAAGGATCTCACTACGTTTTCCGTGATTAGCGAAACTAATTCCTTGCTATTAATTTCTAGGAATTGTCTTCCCTCAGGTTTTTTCGAGGCTACACAAACCTCACTATAATTAGGGCTGCACTTCTTAGGTGGAGAACTAGGCGGAGATATTTTCCTGGAAGAAGTAGAAGGAGCCATCAGTTTCTCATAATCTCTCGTCTTTTTATTTTCGATTTTTAGCTGTTTGTTATCTTCCTTTAGCCTAGAAATCTCCTCTTTCAACAGCTTAATTTCTCTAGCCATGTTTGCCACGGATTGTCTAGCCCTGTCCTCACTACCGCCCAATTGCGCCCTCGGATCGGATAATATGCAAGTTATCTCTTTAATCTTCGCGAGGCTCTTCCTCATCCTACCCGAGAGATTACTCTGGATCCGCGGGGATTTGGATCGCATTAGCTCCACATTATCAACCAGCTGCACCGCCTGTGAGCTCAATCTATAGGTACGGGCAAGCGTGTCTATTGGATCATCTGCGGATTCTTCGTCGGGCGAGCAACTTTCTGGTTCGGGTAGCAACGTGACTTTCCTTTTCCTCTTAGTCTTAGAGCTACTGCTAGTTGTAGACATAGCATCGTCATCGTCTAACGAACCAACCCTCCTCGCCCAATGCCCAAAAAGGATTTGCGCTAGTCGGAGCGGGCCTCCTGGAGGGCTTGTAGTTGGGACCCCTCGGTCTACTTCTTTGTTTGGGGGGAGCTAGTGCCCTCAAATCGGAGGCACTCAGTTCCACCTCCGGAACACTCTTATCACCGACCGTTGGTGACATAACGATGTCATCCACCGGAGCATCCTTTCGAGAAGAGGAAGATATATCCGGTCGCAATTTCTCGACTTTCATCGTAACCTCTTCGCAGCTAATTACTCGAAGTTTACTCGAGTTTCCTTCCTTGTCCATGTTCGCGTCCTTTTGAGTAACACCAGTTATCACTGAGGTAGATCCATCCTGGTTTATATTAATAGCACTATCCATATTGCCTGTAGTAGAAAAGCGGTTCGCCCATCATGGGAGCCACACCGCGGTGCAGTGTCGTCCTGGTAGATCGGACGGAGCCGAAATCAACAGATCCTCGACAGCTACACTCACATGTTATTTGTGAGATTCTTTTCCATGCGGTTAAGAGGGTAAAACCTCAGGATTAGATACTGCGAAGGAAGTAGGTAACAGGAATGTCGAAATGACTTTTATTTTCAGAAAAGAGTTTTCGATTTTGGGAATAAGGAATAATATAATATCACACTTGTGGTATTTGAATTGGAATTTATTCAAGGAAGTAGGTAACAGGAATGTCGAAATGACTTTTATTTTCAGGAAAGAGTTTTCGATTTTGGGAATAAGGAATAATATAATATCACACTTGTGGTATTTGAATTGGAATTTATTCACTGTTATAAATGATATATATATATATATATATTTAGCGAATGCGAGTACAAGTGCAAAAATATACGTGCGCGTACAAGTGCGAATGCGAATGCGAATAAAATGTAAGTGTCCGTGGATGTGAATCGTAAGTACGAAATGGGAAAGATGTGCGAGTGCGTACGAATGAATGCACAAAGGTATCGTCGCTTGAGGTTTTTATATGTTGCCAAAACATGGAAGTAGAGGTGACCTAGATTCCAATGTTATGATTCTATAGGTCTGAATAAAGCCTTTCATTATGAGTCAGCTATGATTCACGCATTTAAGACCTTCTAGTTGTTCTTGACATAGTTTTCTATTGGTCGACTTAGCCTACATTTGCTATGAGTCAGCGATGACTCGTGGTACTAAAATATTATGGCGCCCTTGACATTTAACGTTGGCTTATTTTCGCTTACAAACTGATCATGAGTCACACTTGTGACTAAATATTATGGCGGCCTTGACATTTAACGTTGACTTATTTTCGCTTACAAACTGATCATGAGTCACACTTGTGACTAAATATTATGGCGGCCTTGACATTTAACGTTGGCTTATTTTTGCTTACAACCTGACCATGAGTCATACTTATGACTATTCGGTCGATCTATTTTGTTTTCAAAGAGTTATACTTCGTTATAATAATTCCTTTCTTATAATTAACAAACATATAGTTTGCTTGAATTTAAGCTTTTATATAATAAATATTAATCATCGCAATATCGTTTTAGATATACTTTACAATTTTTATAATAATAATGATTACATCGTATAATTAGTGTAAGAATTAGACGACCGTAAGCGGTCATGAAAGAGATTCGGAATATAAACACTAACAGAGAGGAGCCGTCGTGGTCGTGCAGACTAAGTGTCGGATTGGTAGACGAGGGATCCCGAGTTCAAATCCAGTCGGTCTCCGTTAATTTTTTCCGAATCTAATAGATATCTTTCAATCTCAGAAGTGGGATTCAGCCTATGTTACCTCAGAGAAGATTCAGCCTATGTTACCTAACAAGTCGATTGTTCAAAAGTGAACGGAAAAAGTCGGGGGTAGTACTCCAAAGTCGTGTCGGTCGTTCAAGAGAAATGAACGGAAAAAAGTTGCGGAGTAGTACTCCAAAGGAGTCGTGTCGGTCGTTCAAGAAGTGATCGAGGTCGGGAGCAGAAGCTCCAAGTTTCGGATAAAAGTCCGATAGAGGAAGATTCGGTACATTCGGGACGAATGTAATACCAGAATGGCCGAACTGTAAGAATTAGACGACCGTAAGCGGTCATGAAAGAGATTCGGAATATAAACAGCTAACAGAGAGGAGCCGTCGTGGTCGTGCAGACTAAGTGTCGGATTGGTAGACGAGGGATCCCGAGTTCAAATCCAGTCGGTCTCCGTTAATTTTTTCCGAATCTAATAGATATCTTTCATTAGTATATCTAAAATATATCAGTATAACTCTTTTTACATTTGTAATACATTATTTATTAAATGTTTTCAGGTACAAAATGACTCTGATTGTGATTGGTTGAATCGTTAGTTTTCCATGCATATTAATATTCAAGATTTTTGTCATAGCCATAGGATTAGTGTTAATGAAAAAAGGGAAGTAACAATTATAAATATAAGTCTAGGATGAAGGTTTCTAGAAATTGAACTGGTTTATATACGGAGATTTGCCTGCTGAACTGATTTGAGTTTTTGAGATAAGTGTATGTAAGGAAGTTTATAATTGTTTAAATATCTTCTAAACGGTGCGAGTTAGGTAGGTATGTGTAATGAGATAAGTTGCAGGATTTCCTGTGTGTTGTGCTCAATTCTTTTATAATAATTATTTGTTAATATAATAATTTATTTATTTATAAATTATTATATTTATTTATTTATAAATTTTATTAAACGAAATTTAAATCGTAGAATTTCTTTTCTGAGATAAAATATGTTTCTATCGGGATTGTTTATATAATTTCATAAAGAAAACTATCTTATAAGGAAATGTACGTATATATGTATATATATATGTGTGTGTGTGTGTGTGTGTGTGTGTGTGTGTGTGTGTGTGTGTGTGTGTGTGTGTGTGTGTGTGTGTGTGTGTGTGTGTGTGTGTGTGTGTGTGTGTGTGTGTGTGTGTGTGTGTGTGTGTGTGCTTTCATATACCCTTAATTTTGTTTATATCTTGAGAATTAAGAATCGTAGCCACAAACTATATTTATGTTTTCGAAAGGATTTTTGATGGAGAATGTATTTATACAAGGAAAATATATCCATATAAGGACATCAACAAAATTTATCCTTGAAATAAGGATATGTATCAGGTGAACTGTTGAATAAATGTTTTGTCATGGATTTTGTTATATTGTCATTATAACTTTTATTCCTTATTCATATCCTTTTTATTGTTATCAATTTTGTTATTAACTTTTATATTTATTATTAAAATGGAACAAAAGTGAAAGGTTTGATATACAAAGGTTTCTTAGTTTCTGAAGTTATATTTGATATAAAGAAATTGGTTGGTATTTTGTTATTTATATAATTATATGATTTTGTTTATTAATTGTTAATAGTTGTTTATTAATTGTTACAGATATTACAATTACCGATAATTGTTTTGTTATAGTTTTCGTGCATTACGTGGGCGAGATTATATTTCCTACATTTGTTTTTTATTCATTATTTACTATTTGTTGAGATTTTGTTGTTAATGTTGTTAATATTGAAATGCTTAGATAAGGATGCGATATTAAGCTCTATTTTCTTTGTTACTTTACTGAACAGTTTGGAGAAGTGATTTCAGTATGTTCTGTTTTTTGTTAGTGAGGTTCTAGGGAAAATTTACTAGGAACATTAAGGCTGTAGTAGCGCCATAAGGTTGTGGTAAGGAGCGACCATTTTGTATAAATCTTTAAATAATTTTAAGCGGTATATTCTTTTATTAAATGTATAGGAAAGGTTTGACGGTGCTGTCTCCTAATATAGTCAGTCATAAATAATTAAAATTTTTGAAAAATTTACATTAGACATGACCAGAGATACTCTCGGCGCTGGGACGTGACAGCAGCCACTTCCTCGCTGTAAAGAAGTCCCTAATTAAGAGTACAGAAGCCGAGAAGCGGTTTATCAGGCGGCCCACCCTATCCGTACAAAATGACTCTAACCAGAAAGGTTACGGGATAGGCCCGCGCCATAAATGATGCTAAGGTTTTACGTCACTCTACTACACGGGCCCGTACCCATCCGAAGGGCGGACACCCATGCCCCGGGCTAGACGGTGCTGCAATTTGTCCTATGCAGCTCCGGGTATGGGAGAATACTAGCCACATAACTCCCCACACACGCCTTCAGACCCCCTTCAACCTTGGCATAGACTCCAGCCACTGGGAGGGGAGCGGCCATCATGACATGGGGGTTCATGGGATCTTTGCCTGCAGTCTCCCTAAGGAGGCTACAGGACTTACGATTACCCTTATTACTACCCCAAAGGTCACAACGCCAGCCTCCACCTCCCAGCCCGGTTGGGGGGCTACTACTCCCCCCTTGGTTAGTCTACCAGAAATATCCAAGGGCCCTCCACCGTGTCCCACACGTACCAAAACCCATTCTCTCTCTTCCGTGCACACCAGCTCGGGTACTCCGGGTTCGCGAAGCCCGTACTGTCTCCCCCGAAGAGGAGACCCCCTGGAGGGTCTTAATTCTATCTATGTTGTTTTAGTAATATTTAGTAATTATTTTATTTTTCATAGTTTATTGTAATTATTATTATAGTTAATATATATGGTTTTATTTCAAATTTACAGATTGTTTTTTTATATTTTAATATTACTTAAATATATACTATCATATGAACTGAAAATTCTCCAAACTCGATTAAAAATGATAATGAACATGATGACTTCTTTACTTTCTATCGGCAATCGACATCAAGTCCGGAAATTGGAGAAGAAGAACTATAACGATTTCTAAGATCGAAAAGATTTGACGTCGAACTATTACAGGATTTTCCAATTCTAAAGAAAACTTTCATTAAATTTAATACGGCTTTACAGCAGTGCAAGTTGCCTACATCCTAAATTTACTTGCATCAGTTGAAAAACTCTTTAGTATAGGTAATTCTATTTTGTCACCTTCAGGAGTCATCTGCAAGATAACATTATGGAGTATCAGCTTTTATTAAAAGTAAATAAAAAATATCGTTAAAATTTAATGTTTTTATTATGATTCAGATATGTAATCCTTGTAGTTACATACATTATAAAAATAATTTTAATTTAAAATAACTATATAAAATTTTTAAGCATTAAGAAATTAAAAGTACAAAAATGATATAAATTTGGCTGCATTTAATAAATTTAATAAAAATCAAATTTTTGTATTTTATATTTTGAGTATTCTATAATCTTTGTCTGTAATTTTTTTGTAGTCTTAAGTTACAAAATTGTATTGCTTTTATTCATTGTTTTAACAAGAAAGATTACAAAAATAAACTTTCTAAGACTACTATTTAGTCTGATTTTAGCATAAAAAAATAACGGAAAAAATAACGAATTGTTACTTTTTAAGTAATGATAACGAGTTACTTTTGAGAATCTGTAACTAGTTACTTTTTTTACTAACGATAATGGTAACGAATTATTTTTAAAAGGTAACTTTCCATATCCTGCATATATATACTTAGGGTGTCCCAAAACTCTCGCATTTGGAGTACGTGATTCTTTATGCTAAAAGAAACTTTTTCCTTTAGCAAAATTACGATGAGTAGTTTTTATAGTGGATCAGATTAAAAGTGACGAATATGCACGCGTATATACATACATAGCGGTCAGGATCGGCGCACGTTTCTCAGACCGGCGCAGCCTGGTACCTAATCTTGACGATTTCGCATACTATATTGTTTAAAATATGATAAAAAAGTTAACAAAAGTTAACAAAATAAGTATTATTTTCATCTTTTACGTAACGATTCAATAAAAAAATTGTCTGATTTCGTAGCATTATCTAGAAATAAAAATAAATGTAAATAATATGATGTATGAACTGAGAATTTTATTATTTTAATTACTGCGCAATTGCATATGACAATAAAAAAATACTGAATTTAACGAATTATTTATAATTCGTTAAATTTTTCGTTAATTTTAATTATTCGTTAATTTTTTTTTCGTTTAATTAATTTTTTAATTATTTTTTATTTTGGAAGATTTGTCATTAAATATACGTCGAACTATATTATTTCAACGTGACGAATCACCTCCTTATAATAGTAGACGTGTTAGACATCATTTGAATAAACACTTTCCAAATTGAATTGGTAGAGGTGGACCTGTTGCATGACCAGCAAGTTCTCTTGATCTAAAACGACTTTTTTTACGGGATTATTTAAAAATTTTTATTTATCAAGATTCTGTAAATACATTAAAAGAATTAGAAAAACATTAGAAAAACTCTACTATGCAATAGAAAGTATTACATCGGAAATGCTCCAGCTTACGCAAGATAGCTTTATTCACAGAGTCAATGCCTGCATACAAATAAGAGGATTGCACTTCGAACATCTTTTATAAATTTTAAACTTTTAATCAGCCCTTTTCAGGACTACAACTATTACTATTAAAACTTATGAATATCTCTCTACATTACAAATGCTTACGAATTGTGTTTTTTTTATTGTTTTAACCGTGTAATCAATAGAATGTTTTCTTTTAACGGAATATGTAACACTTAATAATGAGAAATTGAACTTTTTAATAATTATAAATAATTTAATCAAATTGTTTTTTATGAAGGAAAATTTTTTGTAGAGCATATACGCAATATGTATAATATTTTAAATACGATTATTTCAAAATATTTAAAATATTTTTATAATATTTTTGACATATTTTTAAAACAATTTGCATAACGTCTAGATCATTATCAAAATTATTCATTTTAACAAATATAATTTTTTATACTTTTTTTATTTAAATAATTTTCATCTTTTATAATTTTTTTTAACTTCTCTGATACAAGATATTAGAAATATTTTTATACATTTACGAAATATGTGACAAAATTTCAAGATATCGATACAATTGTTATTGAAATTTTATGAGATTATTTTATGAGATTAATTATTGTAATATTACAAAAATAAATATTTTTGTACAAATCTTTTGTTAATTTTTTCTGGAAAATAAGGAGAGAACCAATTCTCTCAAAACATCTTAAATTATAAATTTAAATATTTTATCTTTAAATACTATTATGAAAAAACCAATTTTTTCACTCTTCGTGATTACGTACTCATGTAATTAATAAGTATTTGTTAAATTCAGCTTTTTTTTATTATCATATGCAATTGTGCAGTAATTAAAATAATAGAATGCTCAGTTCATACACCATATTATTTACATTTATTTTTATTTTGAGATAATGAAATCAGACAATTTTTGGGAGCGTCCTAGATGCGCATATTTTCAATCAGACCATTCACATCAGCCGATGCCTAGGAATTTTCTAGTGACTTCATCCGTCGCTATACGTGTCTGTTACGACACAACACAAACACATTTTGACACAACTACAAAGCAGAGTCGGACTGTGTCTGCATCATGGTTGCCAATTTTTACGTTTGACGAAAACTTTTATGTTTGTAGCACTGAATAATGAAAAAGAATTTTGTCTTTCTCTCTGTGTTGAAATTAATTGTTCATTTAAGATTTGTTTAAACATCGACGAGATACTATTAAAGACCGACAACCGTAGGTAAATTTTAATTGAAGAACGTTGATATTATCGACGGTTTGACTGTTCCGTAGATAAATTAATAAAGATATAACTGTGATAAAATAGATATGAAAGATAAAACAGAAATTATCATATGAGTTAAATTAGAAAATATTTTATAATTTCTTTAATATTTAAATTTGTTTATTTAGTTAACAATTATATAAAAATGTATACACTGACATATATTAAATAAAATTATATAATGATTATAAAGGTAATAAATTGTTATTTTGATGTCAAAAATATGTGACATTTATAAAAAAAAAGATTCTATTACTTTCTCCTTGCTGCACTTGTACTCCTTTTATACACTCTGTCAATATATTATAATATATTACTTTGTCACTTTGTTGCTATATTCTGTCTACTTTATTTTGCCACAATTACACTAATGTTATTAATAATTTTATGACTATTTAATTATTTTTTTATCCTATTATTATTTTTTTGTAGAAAAGTGAAATTATATAATAGGAAAAATATACGTATAAATATATTTTATATACAATTATATGTATATATATATATATGTATATATATATATATATATATATATATATATATGTATATATATATGTATATATATATATATATATATATATATATATATGTTCTCATTTATATATAAACAATTAATTTTTTGCTGGAAAAGTAATAAGTTAAAACATTAAATTATTTTCTAAAGCTTAATGAAAATAATATTAATTAATTATTACTTATTAGTTGGCCGAATCAGTGATCGGTTTTGCCTTATAACTTAACAAATACTTAACAAAAAGTAACTTTATTAAGTTGTAACGGAGCGTATCCCTCCGCTCCATTCCTCCTCCGAATTTCCCCCGACCGACCATCCGTCGGAGACCGCCGAACACCAGGCGGAGTGCGGCAGTGGCCGCAAAGAGGCAGTAATGCCTCCTTTTTTATATATATCCATACGCGAACTCCGAAGCGTCGGAGAATACCACGAAAACATGTATGTTTTCGTGGTATTTTCCCACACCACGCACCGTACCACCGAGCGTGAACGCGTCCCGCGCCGCACCGACGCCGCGCCACGCAACCGAGCGAGCGTCTCGCACCGCGCCACGACCGCGTCCACAAGCGCGATACCATCCCCGCACCGCGCCGTTACCTTCCCACCGAATTCCTTCCCTACCTTTAATCATCCCCCGCTCCTATCCCCAAAAAACCAATTATACCCGGTTCTTTTTTCCGCTCCTGGGGAGAGGGATGTTAACCCCGAGATCGACCAATCCGACCGATCCGATCGAAAATGCCGAGGTCGATCTCGGATATAAAAAGGCATCGCTCTCCACAGGAACTGACTCCTCGTTTACTCCTGTTCCTAGTTCGTCTTCCGAGAGTCCGTCTCAAGGAAGCGAGCATCCGAAACTGGTAGCAAGCCTGAGATTTGTTGGGGCTCTCCCCAACGCGCCAAATTCGCTTGGCCTGGCCGAAAGCCGTCTCCGTATCTCGCACGACAAACCGCGAGTTGCTGGGGTCTCCCCAGCGCGTCGAGTTCGCTCGACCCGATTCCGCCGTGCCCGAGATTTCACCGCCGAGTATCGGGGTTCTCCCCGATACCACCTCTTCGAGCACCAGGGTACACCCTGGTCGGCCGAGTACACTCGGCACCGCCACTTTCTTCTCCGCACGCAGCCGGGGCCCTCCCGAGTTCACTCGGCATTCACGCAGACAGACGAGGGGCACACCCCCGTCAGCCGAGCTCTCTCGGCAGGGAACGGGCACACCCGTTCTCCGATTTCAATGATACGACGACCTCGCGAAATATCCACCCTCGCGACAACACCCGCGACACGCGTGCACGTTTAAATCAACGCCGATTTAAAGGCCCGCGACGAACACGTGCGACACCGCCGCCTCCGCGCCACCGAATCGCGCGCCGCGATCAATATCGCGACGACCGCCCGAGCGATATCTTATTTTATATCCACGCGCTATCCGCGCGCCGATCGCCGTCTCGCCTGTCCACGGCCACGAACAATTGACGCGAAGATTCGGTGCATTCCATCGCACCCCTATTGGTTAAATAAAGCATCGTTATTTGTTATAATTATCGTCTAACAATTTAATAACAACTTTCTGTCGCTTCCCTCCTGGCAACCGACTGACCGCTCTCCGCGCGGGAAAGCGAGACCGTTTTAAAGTTATAGTGTTTTGGAAAGCTCTCGAGATAAGCTACAAGAATATGTAATAAAAAAATTAAGGTTTCCACTTAAAAAAACATTAATGACCTTGACCTGATTTTGACAAGGTCACTCAAAGTCAAGTCCACATTTCCATTATGTATCCTCCTTCAACCATGCAACTTTCGTTTTCGAAACATTTTTCAATAAAATCACCGATTCGCGAGATAATCGAAATAAAACCATATAACTTTAAACACCTTTAACTTTAAAACACCTTGTATATATATATATATATATATATATATATATCTATATATATATATATATATATATATATATATATATCAATATATTATTGTATAATTGGGACAAAAATCTTGATTATTAAAACAAAAGCATAATATAATTGTTGATTTTTTAGGATGTTGAATCATTGATTTAATTAACACCTCTTTAATGTGACAAAATATTTCTGAAATCGTTAATTTTGTAATTTTATAACACAAAAAATATTAAGTATTAAGTATTAAAAATATTACAAAAATATTAAGTATTAAAATAAAAAGTTAAAGAATTAATAATAAAGTCTTCCTAAAGATTAATATTTAATGAATGAAGTAATAATATTTAATGAAAATATATTCAAAGTCTATTTTCTATCTATTAATAAATTATATAATATCTTATATGTTAAATAAAAATTTTTTAATTAATTTTTCTTCGTATTATTTCTTCTTAATAGTGTTATTATATATCTTTAACAGCTTGAAGTGTCACAATAGCTAATCAGCTTACGGTTGTCCGTAAGAGCGTAAAACTGCCACAATGCTTTTCGTTGCTAATGACATCAATCATTATCGATAGTTACATATGGAATATGGCTTGAGAAATTAAATTAGACAATTTGTTACAAAACAGATTTTCTAAAACATGTAAATTCTAAACATTAAATTCTTTTTCAAAAATTCTTCTTTTCTTCTTTTCTTCCTTTCTCCTTTTTCTTATTGTTGTTTTCTTTTAAGTAATTGAGCGTAAATTAATTAAGAAAATTTAACGAACCTTTAGTAATACATAAATATGTATTTACAGTATGGAAATTTAAGGACTATTTTTATTTGTGAAAAAATTATGAGATTATCCTAGATTGCATTTAAAAATAATACAAAAAATTTTGCGGTGATTTAGAAATTTGAATTTAAAATTACTTAAATATAAAATAAAAATGTGTTTCAATCAAAATGTAATTAAGAAAAAATGATAAAAATTACGACTTTTTTTATATAAGTACTTTAAGATTCAAAAGATTTATATACTTTCATCGTGATGCAAAAATTAGTTATTCTGCTAACTTAAATTTTTATTAATCTGAGAATAGTCACCTGGGATATTTTCTACATCGCATCGTCAAAAAAAAAATGAAATCACATCACAGTTACTTAATGTTCTTTTTCCATTTGTTTATTATCTTGGTTTTTCTTTATTTTGTTCAAAAAATGTTGATTAAACCTATATTCATACCTATATTCATTGATTAAACCTATATTCATTGATTAAATCTATATTCATAATATCTTTAGATATTAATAAGTTATAGAACAATCAATAATTACAATAGGTAATGAATAACAATGACTTTTAATTGGGGTGTAAAAAACATCCCAAGTGACCGTTTACGCAAAAAATAAGATGACTATCCTCGGGTTAAGAGTACAAACAAAAGAGTGGTAGTACAAATTAAATAAAGTTTTTCTCTACAGAACAACTAATTTCTGCATAAAAAGTTTAAAAAATGAATAGTTATATAAAAAGAATTAAGATTTTCGTTATTTCTTAATTACATTTCGATTAGAGCACGCTACTTATTTATTTAAGTAATTTTTGATTCAGATTGTAAACCTTGCTAAATTTCTTGTATTATTTTGAAATGCGATTAGATAAATCTATAAGTTTTTCATAATGTTTTTATTGTGAATGTAAGAATTAGAAAAATAAATATAATACATCTTTAACAGAATCAATGTACCAATAGATTTAAGTTTTTATATATTTTTAAATAAAAATCCTGCTATTTTTTCTCAGGATAGTTTAATTTTTATAAAATAATGATAATTTTTAACAACTTAAGAGCTTCTCATTCAAGTATTCAAAGTCCAATGTATATTTTCGCTTATACTAAATAAAAAAAAACGTAATACATCAAATTGATTATTTTACATGTTGTGCAACAATCTCGTCGACATTGTAATTATTATTAACTAAAACATAGTAAATTAAACTTTTAATTTATTTCGAATTTTTAAGAAAATAACGAAATATATATTACAATCGTATTAAGAAAATAATTTTATATATATTCTTATTTATTATATTGTTTATATATAATTTTTATACATAAAGTTATATACTACCTTATTGTAATAAATATTATAAAATATAAAATATAAAATATATAATCATATATAAAGATTTTCGTTTCGTATTATCAATTCTGCAATTCATTCATATTATTAATACTGTTTGTTACCGTTTTTTTTTTCAATGGATACGCTATATGTCAACAATAGCGAGCGGTAACCGAAAACGTAGGAAACGCCAAACATCGTACAGTGCATTGAGGGCGAGAGAGTACGATAGTATCTCTATTCTCTTCTCGCACACGTCAAGCGCGAGAAAGTACGATAGTATTTCTATTCTCCTCGCGCAGCGCTTCGAGTGTGAGAGAATAGAATAGTAGTCCTATTCTTTTCTATCGTCCAAGGGTAGTCGAAATTGACAACGTGTACTATGCAACGTACACGGATATAGACTCACGGTTCAGTGTATGCTGACACACACACGCATGGCCCATGTTCGTGTACTCTGCACAGCGTAACGCTGCGTAAACAGATGGCCCGCTAGCCGAGTCAGGCATTAGCTTCGAGTGATAGAAAAGGATATATGATCTGTTCTGTTTTCTCTCTCGAGCTTATAGCAAAACTAGTAATATGATGTTGGACCTTAAGTTGCCGAATTGACGACGTGCGACATTATTATCAATCTATTTTCAAAACTTTTACATGTTTCTGTAAAATTATTATAATATATATTTTGTACAAATATGTAAATATAAAAATCCGCTGAATGTTTATTTTTAATTAATTATTTAATTTAAAGTAATTACCCAAATAGCAAGATGACGCCATTATGATGATGATTTAAGGTCATTTTTCGTCATTCTACGTCAGTATACAAATAATGATGTAAAATAAACATAACATTTGTCATGAAATATTATCGTCATAAATATATCTTCATTATTTTTAAGTAATTTTTAATGAATGAAATAACATTATTATTACTATCTTTCTTAATTAATTATAATATATAAATAAGAAAAATATTTCTCATATTTAACAATTATTAACAAATAATTAAATAAACAAATAAATAAAATATATACAACAATTTATAAACAATTTTTATAAAAACAATGATTCTTATTAAAAATAATATAAATTCACGACTCTATATATATAATTAAATTATCTACAAAAATTACATATGCAATCGAGATTTTAAAATTGAAGCTATTTATACAACATAGTAACATTCATTAACCAGATCTATCATATTTTATGTCAAGATCCCATATTCACTTATATCATCATTTAGTAGCAGATTTCATCCCATATGCAAGTTAAGCAACATCGAGCAGGATCCCAAGTAAAGATGAGTGGACCGTTTTAGAAACATACGGCGATAGAAGATAAAAGATATTTTTAGCACTTTCACTTTTTTTCATTTTTTCATTTCTTTTTATTTATTTTTCGTAAAAGGTGTCACGTATATTATAGATTTTTAATATTAGCAATCAATATCGGAACATAACCGTTATTTTGTCGTCATAAGTATCACATCACCGGTCTGTCACTTATAGACGTCATTATGTATTCCTTTTTGACATCTTTTATGACGTAAATTTGATGATAATAATGATTTAAAATAGACATTATATTGACGACATCTTGCTACCTGGGTATTTAGTTAATTTAATTACTTTATTATTTAGTTTATTTAATTATTATAATTATTACTATTATTTAATTAATATTATTTAATTAATTATTTAGTTAATTTAAAAGATGTCCCTTATATTAAAACAAATTATTTCTAGTACTTTTAATAATATTTAGATATTAATTAAAATTATAGTTTTTAATATAGTTTTTTATTTTTCTTTTTAGAACAAATATCAACAAATACTTTTTCAAACAATAGTTTTAACAAATAAATTAATTATATTTTAATAACTAAGTAATTCATAGTAATATACAATACTATTATAGTAAATATTTTAGTCTTACCGACAATGAGAAAAAAAAAAGTATATGTAAAGCTGGCGTCTCATTTTGCGGAAAAAATCGTACAAATTATTGAGAATTCTGGCTTTCTTTTTAATAGTTCTACAGTTCCTGATAGGTTAAACAAATAATTTTTGCATTAAAGCAAAAAAATCGGTTTGGACAAAGTGGACGCTAGGTTCACGCTGCGGCTCATTTTGTCCTAAACAAGTTCCGACGTTTGCAAACGTAAGATTTTGAAAAATTTATAGTTCTATAAGAGTCCTCTCATATAAAAACAAAAAAAATTTTTAAATAAGTTGAAGTTAAAGTAAGTTCAGTGCAATAAACAAATTAAGCTGAAACGCCAATAACTCAGAGTTTTGGTTTAACAAATATACTTTTCGTATAGTTCTGAACATATTAAAGGATTTTCTAAAGAGTTCTAGGCATTGGCGATAATGTACGATTTTTAAATAAAGAAAAATCGGCCGAGCGTCACATTCTTAGATGGAAAAATATGAAATCTCGAAATTCTGATTTAACAAATATACTTTTCATAGTCCTGAACATGTCAAAACGTTTTCTAAAGAGTTCTAGGCATTGGCGATAATGTAAAAAAATGTACGATGTTTAAATAAATAGATACAGCCCAAATGAGTATTAATATGAGACGCTGTTTAAATGTCGGCACATCTGATAGTCCAATACACTTTTCGCATACTTCTGAATGTATTCTAATGCTTTGGTAAAAATTCTAATCACAAAAAATATTTCGACCAGCGTCTTATACTTTTCCGTTTGTCTCTTTGTTAATTTTTAATTTATTAATTATACGGAGTTCTTAAATTGTATTGTTTCTAAGATTTATGTTTTTTTTTTTATTTAATATAATTTTGACTTTTATAAATATAATATATAACTTATATAGTTATTTTTTTTAACTTAAATCTATTTTTATTTTCTTGTAAACTATTATTACGTTATTAATTTTTACATTATTTGCTATGCCGTACGAATTCCTTAACACTAATAACATTTTGGGATAAGAAAAGTGAAATGTATTCACTGTGAGTCTAATAATATCTTATCGATATGTTTCTTATTTTGTTTCCTCTGACCGCAACTTTTCGAAGAGGGCATTAGCGTACAGTGAATTTTTCCTGCCCTGTTAATTCCCGTAAGATCGTTAGTCTTCAATAGTATCTCATCGGTTTAAAGCATTAGGTCTATTCTCTAACGACAATTCAATATCATTAGTGTCGGTCCACAATAGATGATTTAAGCTTTAAGAAGTAAGAAATTGACCAATTGTAATCGAATATGAAAAGAATACTCGACTATGATTAGTCAATTTCTTACGGCTTAAAGATTAAATACTTATTGTGGACCGACACTTACACTGTCCTTGCACGGATTTTTTGTATTATTATTATTATTTCATTTTTTATAAAAAATCTGCGCAACAACAATATAACGATACCGAATTATCTTTAAGAGTTAGAATAAGCCGGACTAAGAAAGAAGAAAAGATTATTTCTTCGATTATTGCTGATACAATATTTTAAATAAATAAAAATGAAGTGCAGTCACTATTTTGAAGAAATAATATCACTTGATAATGCTTCACAGTATTCATGTTTTATTAGAAAAGATGTATTTATAAATAATGGAAATAATTTATTTACACAGACAGAATAAACAACATAAGTATGACAAAAAATAAACAACGTATGTCAATCTTTTAAATTGAAATTTTTAATTTTTCGTTTAATATAAGTTTTAAAATTATTTTTAATAAACAGAAATTTTATTTCTTTTGTTTAATTTACTAATGAAATTAAATCATATTTTTTACAGCTGCTATTTGGGATAGAAACGCTACATTAGCTCTTCTCAGTCTTTATGAAATTAAAATAGATATATTGGATCATCCAAAGAAGAAAAGTAAAATATGAGAAAGTAGATTTATTGATTTACAACATGATTTTGGCATTCAGGTATAAAATAAATCTGAATTTTATACTAATAATATTAATATTAATATTAATATTTTATAATAATATTTTGTATTTATATAATTAAATTATGTATGTATAATAATGTTCTTTTTATTTTTCAGATGTCTATGGATCAAGTGCGTTGGAAAATAAACGCTTTGATAAAAAAATAGAGTATATTGATAATAATTCTAAATTAGGGAGAAGCTTAATGACCTTTGAATGGTTTGATCAACTGGATGAGATTTTAGGACAACAAAAAAATGTTGCAAAATATACTGTGTCATCGAAATTTATACATTTGTCATCAAAATCTTCTACTTCGTTGGCAAATTCATTGGTAAAATCTTTTACTTCATCGACAGCTTTATCAGCAAAGTCTTTTATCACCAAAGCCTTCTATTTTATCAAAATTTAATTTAGAATCTTCTACTTCAACATTAATTTCAACAGATAATTTCGATATTTTATGAGAAAGTTGCAATGAAAATTTACAAACTATTTTTAATTCTAAGTCTACATTAAATACAAAAAATAATAGAAAACGTCCATTACATGGAAGTGGATCTAATTTAGCAAGCAAGAAAGTTGCATTAGAAAATCAATTATTAGCATATTTAAAAACAAAAGATGAACAAGACAAGATAAATGATGAAAAACATGCAGATATTTTAGAGCAAAAGAAAGAAATAATAAAGTTAAAGAAAAAACATCTTGCTTTAAAAGAAAAAGAAATTGATCAACAAAAAGAATATTTCATAGCTAGATTAAAAGAAAAGGAAAATAGACATGCAGAAAAAATGGCAATAGAAAAAGAAAAATATAAACTTCTAAAAAAATTACTTAAAACTGAAGCTTCAGATTGTGATTAATTTAGATGCTTTTATATAGTTAACATTTTGTGCAAATAATTAATACAATATATTTTAGATTTTTATATTTATTTTATTATATGTATTTTAGTATTAATTTTTGAAATTTTCTTTTTTTAAAAATTTATTTTGAAGTAAATAATGTCAAAGTATTATTAATTATAAGGAATGTTTTGTTATATGTAAGAATTTTATTTATTTTATTGCAAAGTTATTTAAGTAAAATTTAAACAAAAGGAAAAGAAAATAGACAATGTGTATAGGTGTATAGGTGTATGCACGTGCGTGCGTATACGTATAAAGTATGTGCAAAAAAAAACAACATTTAAAGTTAAAATCGCAGTTTTTTTATTTTGTCGATAAATTGATATAGATTTATTTTTATGTTGAAATTATGTAAAATCACGTGAAGTTTTGTTGATATTTATTTTATTTTAAATTACCTAGTATATGTATTAAAAGCTAAAATATTATTATTAATTATAAAATTTTATTTTGTTTATATATATATATATATATGCACTTTACTATTACTTATATTTAAAACTTACATATAACATTTTAATATTACTTATAATATACGTCTAAATTTAATGAAAAAAGAAAAATGCAATTATAGCCTTATAATAAAAATATCTTTTTACATATGAAATTATATTATTGTTTCCTTATCGATATATTTGAATATAAAATATAACTATAAAAAATAAAGATATTAAAAAACCGATATTAAAAAGATATTAATAATTTTTCAACATATTTTACTTGTAATAATATCTTTAAATTATTCAATAGAATATATTTCATTAAATAATTGCATCCTGTGATTTATTCCTATTTCACAATTAGGAATATCAACTTTATTGTTATATACATTTATATAATCAATATCATTATATTCGGAAAAATCATATACATCATCCTTATCAATACAATAATTATATAGTATGCAAGCTGCAATCACTGTATTAGTAATGAAAGTCATATCACAATATTCTGTAAAAAAATTTTACACATCAAAAACGTCCTTTCAACGTCCAAATGCTTTTTCAATAATTATCCGTGTCGATGAATACATAAAATTGAATTCTATTTGTTGAGGTGTCAAATTTCCATTATTTCGAAAAGATGAAACAAGCTATGATAAGCACGGATATGCCGAATCACCTAACAAAAATGTTTGATTAGGAAATAGTATATTTTTATTTTCAGTAGCTGTTTCATATAAAATAAATATAAAAGTGATCTTCTAAATACGCGTGCATCGTGCAGAGAATTGGGTTCAATATATATTAGTAAAATGCATGTCTGCCTCTATAACGGCTTGTAAATTGATAGAAAAAAATTTTTCTATTAATAATTCCACTATATATCATACTACTTCGTTAGAAGATTTTATAATTTTAATATGAGTACTATCTATCGCGCCTAAAACATGAATTCCTCGTTTTGTGCTAAATTTTTCGTATGTAATCATAACTTGATGTTCTTCTAGCCATTTAATAATTACATCTAGTTTTGCTAAAAGCCAAGCTACAATCCATCGAAGAATCCAAAGAACAGAAGAGATTGAAACATTAAATCTGTCAGATAAAATTCGTAATGGTTCTGTGTTAGCAATATACCATTAAAAGAGTAAAAAACTTAATTTTGCTGATATTGGTCTTACATCAAAAGAATGTGATGGAATATATCCTGATAATTCTAACTCTTCAATTAAAATTGAAGCAGTATCGAGTTAATATCGTAAATATTCCTTGAATTCTTGATCTCCAAGTCCAGGTCCAAGAATCAACAATTTATAAATAATTTTCAATACGATGTCTTTTGGTATTCATTAAGTAGCGTAGGTCAAAGGAAACAATAATACATCTTCATTTTCCTCTTCAATATTTATTGATGTTAGGCTATTGTCATCAGTGCTCTTGAATATAATAGTGTTTGATTCATCACTACTCAAAGTACTAAACGCTTCCATTAACTGATTAATTATTAGCCGGTCAATCTGTTTAGAAATTATTAATATTAACAAAATTAAGATTATATTATATCTAGATTATATTTACATCAATTTTACAATTTTTACAATTTTATAAAAATTTAATACATTATTAATGTTGTATAAATAAAATTTGTATTAATAAAATTTGTAGTAAATGTGTAAAAATACAAATTATCTTTTTCTTTCTTTTAAATTAATATATAACATATTTTGATATATTAATAGGTATCGCAAATTTTTTTTAAGTTATATCGAAGACGGTATGATTACAAAATTAATTGTCTCGTAAATATATTTCATAAATAGGTCGAGGGCCAAGATTGAATCTACTATCCACCGATTGTGAATCAAACACCGAACGTAAGCCGAACGTGCATCGCTCCCAGATGCAAATATTTTAGGGTGAGGTCCAATCGGACACATTGACGATTGGTCGATTAAATAAAAAAATTTTTGATAGGTGGCTCACTAGAAAATTCCTAGGCATCAGCTGATGTGAGTGGTGTGTCCAATTGAGAATGTGCGCATCTAGGACGCTCCCATATTTTAAGAGTTATGTTCGAGAATAAAGCAACCAAAACCTTCAACAAACTTCAATTAATGATTATATCTAGAATTAAAAGGCATTCCATCAAGCAGACATTGTGTTTAATTGTGTGACACAGTACCTATCTGTGTCTTCTTGCTTCCAGTGCTTTCCAACAACGACACGACATTATACAGCTTAAAAGCTAAGTTGCTTGTACGTCAAGTACATGACTACCAACTATTTGGAAAAGATTAAAATTAATGTGCTATAAAAATTTGGCAATTCTGGAAATAAATAATACAATCATGATGTAAAAAAAAAGGTGTAACATCACGCACGTATGCGCAGTCTCGACCAATAAGAATTGAGTCAAAATGCTGAAAAGCAATATGGCTGCAGCGCGAAATTCCGAAGTTTTTCCAATTAGTGCAGAGAACATTAACTTATATTAGAGACGCGATTTGTATCATTTGTTTCCTGTAAATGATTGCGAGCAAATAGCTATTTGTGAGTAAATAGCAAAGAAATATATAGCTGCAGATGATATATCGAATTGTTACAACAGCCACAGAATTTCATCACTTCGGATTTTACACACACACACACACACACACACGCGCGCGCGCGCGCGCGCACATTATTGCAAATAAAAATTATATTATTTATATAATTATAAATATTATCTAAAAATTCACATAAGTTATTATTTCTCTCATTATAAAGGAATTTTTGTACTACGTTTGTATTATTCAAGTATTTTTATACTATTTTTTTAAAAATACTGCAGTTTTAAACACATGTACATGTATGTTAATATTCTATGCCAGCAGATTGGCAGCAGAAATCGAACAGATCCTGCTGCAGGTTGCGTCAAATTGTCGACAGAAAGCGAGCAGGACCTGTGCGGCACAATTTGATTGCAGGATCTGCTCGATGTAAGCAGAATGGGACCTCAGATGAAGTCAGTCTGCTAATATTTTCTGATTAAATCTGTTGCCAGTTTGCCGACATTCTGCCAATATTTTGCTAATTGGGTTATTATTAACAAATATTTATCTTACATAAAGAATATGAATTGCGATATTTTTCAATTTTTTTTATAGAAAAATTGAAAGGAGTGCAATAAAAAATTGTCATGATTTTGCTAATAAAATTAAAATCCGTTTTATTAAGTATAATATAAAAACAAGTTGTCATTTAGGACGACTGGAAAAATCGATTTTTAATAGCAAAATCATGACTATGTATTCATTAATTAAATAATATTTAGTACATATAACTATGTGGTTTTACTATTATCTTATTTTGTATTATTTTATTTTATTATTATATTATTTATTTTATTTTATTTCAATAACATTATTATTTTATTTGCTAATAAATATAAATTTATAAATATAAATATAAATAAGTATAAGTATACATTTATTTAAAAGTTATTAAAGTATTTATATAAAAGTGTAATGTTGAAATGTTTATTTGCTTGTGTTTCTTCCGTTTCTGTTTTCCTTTCTTTCGCATACTTAGTCAGCGCAGATTGGCTACGCCATTCTGTATCCAGTCAATCAAAAATTGGCCTATCGTGGCCAGTTTCTAATTTCTAGTGTCTTCAGTTCCGTTGAATGCATCTACTCAGGGAATTCACTACGATTTTATAGTGTTTTTTTTTCTTTTGTCGATCAACAATTAACGTAGTAGGTTGCGTTCCGATATTCATTGCCAGTACTGAAAATATATAATTCAAGTCACGTATATTATAGATTTTCAGTACTGACAATGGATTTTGGAACGCAGCCGTAGTCGAAGTGTCGAGTTAGGCATTTCCGTCATATGTACACGCTCTCTTTAGTAAAATGGCTCCGAAACCGAAACCTACGGAGAAAGCAGGTAAATTTGAAACCAATTTGCTATGTTTATCACTTTTTTTTATATATGGTTTTTGAGATAAACCGCAAATATTGATCAATGCGTGCACTGTGTATGATCGTTGCGATAATGCAATTGCCTATTTGAGGATAAGGAAATTGCGGACCACATGGTCGGACAAGTCTCATGCTATGTATCAATGATCTGTTCAAAAAAATGTTTCGTATAATTTTATGATTCGATTTTCTGCGGCTTGCATTTGCCACATAATCAATTACAATTTCGTATTTGTGTATATCATAATTAATAATGGGAAAGAGTAGATTTTTGTGTTGTATAATTTAAACATTATTGGATACATTTATCTATCTTATCTTTCAATAGAATCTTAAAAACCGAAAAAGATTAGAAAGGTAAAAAATGAAAATATAAATTGTGAACAATACTATTTTTTAGAACAACATGAAGATATACTTTACTGCTTGGGTTTTCTAATGTGCTTATTTATTAATATAATTATTATTTTGTAAACATAAACAATAGGCAAGCCTGTGGAGAAGAAAATGGAAAAGAAAGCTGAGAAAAAGCCAGCTGCAGCGTCTACTTCCAAAGTCACAAAGCCTGCAGCAAAGCCTATAGCTGCAAAGAAACCAGCAGCTGCCAAACCAGCAACTGCTGCTAAATCAACAGCAAAGCCAGCATCTAAACCTGTGCTTAAACTTGCCAGTAAACCATTGATCAGCAAGCCCAAAAAAAATGTACAGGCTATCAAGAAAATACCAAAGGGTGGGAAATCAACAATTCCACTTCAGAAAGCTCTTAAGGCACAGAAAAAGGTATAATAAAAATTTAACTTTGAAATTATCTATCTGGTTAATCTTTTGAGCAATATACTTTCAATGATGATTTTAAGTGTGGGAATCTCTTTGAATTTTCATGAAAACATTTTTTAATACAATACTGAATGATCAATGGCTACATATTGCATATAAATGTTGGATATTATAAATGCTAATTACATTTTTAATTTTACAGATTTTGAAAGGAGTTCATGGATCCAGAGTACGGAAGATCAGAACATCTGTTCACTTTCATAGACCGAAAACTTTCAGGCCACCAAGGAATCCTAAATATCCACGTAAATCTGTTCCAAACAGAAATCGGTAAGGGCTCGAACGAGTTTCCTGATATATTTATAAAAATAAATATATTAGCATATATTTTTCTTTAAAAAAATATATTTATATTTTATCTTTGCTGACTTATTTCAGCATGGACGCGTTTAACATCATAAAATTCCCGTTGACGACGGAAGCGGCGATGAAGAAGATCGAGGATAACAATACTTTGGTTTTCATCGTGCACACTCGCGCCAATAAATATCATATTAAGGCATCAATCAAGAAGCTTTATGATGTCGATGTAGCAAAGGTGAATACTTTGATTAGGCCGGATGGTAAAAAGAAGGCGTATGTGCGTCTGACGCGCGATTATGATGCGCTCGATGTCGCCAACAAAATTGGTATCATATAATTCTTTATATTATCTTTTTTGTTTAAAAATAAAAATTTTGTCTGATAATAAAAAAAAAAGATTAATATGGACAAATCGAACTTCGTTATTTCACAATCCTTACTGCAAATAATAAAGATAGAAAAATTTTGTTAACACATGCACAAAATTTATAAAGTGACACACGATACAATCACAGTCATCTCCAGAAAATTGATTTGTTAAAGATTAGATTTATTGATATATTCAGAATATTTTAAATTCTAATTTTTATTATATTACTTTGTAAAAAAAATCAGACAAAAAATAATCATTTTTACCGGAAATCCTTTTGATAATTGAAGAAAATATAAATTACGCATTATATATAAGTATAAATTTCTCTCTAAAAAGAAAAGATCATTAATATTTGAATTAGAAAACTGGAGAAAGTAGGGAGAAATAGAGATATTCAATTAATAACTATTAATTGAACAATTAATAAAGATCGGTAAAGCATGGTCCACAATGAGCAATCGTAAGAAAATGATCAATCACAGTTGAGTGTGAGACAAATAAATCAACTGTAATCAAACTGTTTCTGATCAATTTCTTATGGCTTACGATTCATTCACTACTGCTACTGTCCATTATAGATCACATTTAAGTATGCTATTACTATTACTATTACTATTGCTACTACTACATTACTTTTTTATGGTCATGACTTTCTTCCCATGCCAATATAGACTATGACTATTTTTGTTTCATACATATATATCATGTCAATTAATCATTTTTCCACTGAATTAGTGAATTTCCTATAAAATCCATATATTACAGAAGTAATCTATAAATGAATATCTTGACATAAGGGATCTTAATTTTTACAATTATATCATCAGTCATATATAACATATATAATACATTATATCATCAGATATATATAACGTATATAATAGATTTAATACAATAAAATGATAAATATGATAAAAATTATAACATAATGAAAATTATGAACTTTATTAATTGGAAATGTAGAAAAAAGATTGAATGAGTAAACTGAATGATTAAATAAATATTTTATTAGAACTTAATAAGTGACGATATGTCAATAGGTTCATTGCCTCTCATATTCTATCAATGTCGACGACATTATCTTAGCTTTCAGATTAGATCATTAATATTTTAAATACTTGTAAAGCTATGAGTTTGCAATTTGCAGTAGAATATGAGAATAACTGTAATTTGAATTTTTTGAATCTTTTACTGAGAAGATTAATGGTAGAATTATTGATCGATTTTACAAAATATATCTTTTCTGGCACATATCTTTTATGTTTCTCAAATCATCCATTATGTCAAATAAGATTGAAATGATTTGTGTCTGGTTGACAAAGCAATTCTTTCTTTTGATTTTATCTCGAATTTCAGTGAAAGAACCTTAAATTTTGCATTGGGATATTTTTTGACAATAGTTATATTCTTTAAAGCTCCTGAACATTAAAATATATTAACTGGAAAGAGCCGGAGTTGCCAGATTCAGCAAATTTACAGTCACACAAGCGCCCGCGGGCGCCCGTGCCCAATTTTGTTTTGCCAAGCTCTGTCTTAAGTCAGAGGTCGGCAAGTCGGCAAGTGGGCGTCCAATGCCCGCGGGCAACAGTCGAGCGCGCTGGCTGGTCGGCGGCTAGGCGCACTAAAGTGAGGAGAGAGGATAGCAGGAACGTCTGTTCATTGAACGTGCTAGGAGTAAAAAAATATTGTGTTGCACAAATTCAGATCAGAATTAGCATAAATTAATAACTATCTATATTTTAAATAAACAATTGTAAAAATTAGACGACCATAAGCGATCATGAAAGAGATTCGGAATATAAAGAGCTAACAGAGAGGAGCCGTCGTGATCATGCAGACTAAGTGTCAGATTAGTAAACGAGGGAGTATCCTGAGTTCAAATCCAGTCGGTCTCCGTTTATTTTTCCGAATCTAATAAATATCTTTCACAATTCTTACAATAATATTAAATAAACAACTCTTATAACATTTAATTAGTATTTGATTCATAATTTTCCGATATATATATATATATATATATATACGATATATCAAGTGTTATCGTTTTGAAAACTTAAACGAATTATTGCAAAATTCAAATGTGAATCTGTTAACTATTTGCGTAATCGCGATTTATTTAATTTTATAATAGAAAATAATTGTTCACATAAATATGTAGAACCTACATACTCATTAATTTTTGCAGCACAAGTATGTAGTCGAGAAAAACGTTCTTGAGATATATATGAATAAAATTGTACGATGTCAATTATTGTATAAAAACGATTTTTAAGAGCAGTGTCACATTTTAAATCTATTAATTCTAATTATATGTCTGCAGGAATAATATTAATATCAACAGTAAAAGATGTCATAAAAATAAGTAAGTCTTCTTCTAAAACATGCATTTCCCTAAACCGACAATCGAATTCATTATGTAATAATTGAAGTGAATTTATATATTCTTCATTTCTATTGCTTATCTTGAATGTGCAGGGCAACAGATAATAAATTTGAAAAATGCAACAACTGTCGAGATTGAAATTGATTAATCCATAAATTAAGTTTCATTTGAAACTTTATCCCAAGGTATTAAAAATATTAGATACGCTCCTAAAATGTGCAGGGGGGCACTCGCGGGCGCCGTACCCAATTTCAGTATTTTGCCGACCCCTATCTTAAGTGATAGCTAAAGCGTACACGATTCTTCGTGTTACGCCTGCTCTCCGCTCATACACACACACACACACACGCACACGCGCGCACATATATATATAATTACATTAATTTTTTTAATAAATAAAGAAGGGATATACATATATATATATATATATATATATATATATATATATATATATATATATATCCTTTCTTTATTTATTAAAAAAATTAATATAATTATAAATTTAATAAAATAAATGTAATTATTAATAGGATAAATATAGTTATATAGTTATATATTTTCCAATGAATAAATATTTAAAGTAAATATAAATGTATTAGAAAATGATGAAAAGCAGAAGCATAATAATAATAAATAAATTTAAAAAAATTCACTCTTGGCAAATATGTACGCATTTTTCTTAAAAAAAAAAAAAAACCTTTATTTTCAATATAAGAAAATGACATTTTTAATACAGAAAACGCTTAAAAGTTAATTTCAATATTATTTGTTTTGTAACTATTCAGTGAGTACACTTTTTATTTCATCAATCGCAAATATAAATAACGTTAAAAAAATGTAAATGTAATAAAGGAAAGTACTATTATTGTAGTAGTAATTTTATTGCAGTTTCATTAATAGATTACGTATATATTGTTGCTCAATGGAAACCGCGAGAAGGTGGTGGTCTCTTCCGTTAAAAAAATGTTTGTCACAACACAACGTGTTTGTATTTTCAAAAAATAAATGTATAGAAAAGAATAGAGAGAGACAGAATAGTAGAAAGGATAAATGGAAAGAAAAGAGATAGGAAAAGTATAAAAAGAAATTACAGGATAGAAAGAAAAAATAGAAGGAAAGAAGAAATAGAATATAAAAGAATAGAAACAAGAGATAGCAAGAAAGATAGAAAGATAGAAAGATAGAAAATAAGGCAGGAAAAAGATACATAGAAAGTAATTTGATTACGTAAAGGTTACTTTACAAAATTTATAACTCATGACAAAATTTCATTAAGAAAAATAAAACCACTTAGAAAATACCTTAAAGATTATGTCTATAAATAAATAAATAAATAGATAAATACGTTAATATATATGTATATATAAAATTTATGTGTGTACATGTAAATAAAACATATGTTTGTTTTGATACAAGTTCTCAAGAAATTTGCTAGGTGTTAATACTACTTAAACTTAAATTTTGATTTATTTTATCAAACGCCATATGTACTAAAATGTTTCTTTTTATTCAAGAAGTGCTCAAAACTATAATTATTTAAATTTTGTTCAAATGTATTTAACGAGATATAGATCTTGATTTATATCATAGATATCGTGTCATAATATTTGAAAAATAACAGCAAAAGATACACATTTCTACGCAATTTTTAATATCAATATACAATTTTAGTATCAACTTTAGTATCAATATAAACAACATTGTAATTATTATTGCATCATGTTATAGAGTGAGCCTACATTTCGTAAAAGAAATACATGTAAGAATAATAAAATTATTAAGCAAGAATTATCCCTAACCAATTTATCATAGGTAGCGCAATACCTTCTTGTATGGGCTCTTTCTTGTAAGGATACTTTATTTAATAAAATAACACAAATATGCAATATGAATAGTAGTACAATATTACAATAAAATTTTTCAAGAGAAATCTTTCTTACCGCCAAGAAATATATATAAAACTCAATATCACTTAAACTTATATTTTTTTGTATAATGATGACAAAAATGTGAAAATTCTTTTAAAATAAATTATTTCTTATATTTAAGAAATTATTTTTTTAGTATAATTTTGAAATTAATAAATATTTTCTATTTTCATAGAAACGGCTTGTACTAATTATATAATAATGTAATATGTATATATGTATACACACATACAAAATCTACATATGGGTATGTATATGTGTGAATTACATATTTTTGTGATAAATGTGTTTAGCCCCATATTTAAAAAAAAATTTTTAGATTAATATTGAGATCATTATTACTATTACTTTTTAAATTTGCAAAATGTTAATTAAATTTTTAAAAAATGAAAAATGACGGCAGATTGTCATATTTATGTTAAGTGATATTAATAATTGTATGTATGAATTATTATATCGTGTTATATAAAGCCAATATTTCATAAAATAATATATTAATTTGATAATTATGTCATCAACAACTAAATATAATTTAACACGCAAAACAAATTTTTTATTTATTTCAAGAAACATATCAATATAAAAAAAAATAAATAACTGTTAATGAAAATTTAAAGATCAAATACATTGAAAAAACGAGGAAAAATTATAAGAAAAGCAATTTTAAATATAATTTATCTGCTCTTTTATGTATTTGAAGAATTAATTTACCAAAGAAATTTCTCAGTCTTCCTTTTTGTTTTGCAATGGACTAACTTTCATCACTAATGGATTTAGCAGAAGAGCTGCATTTAGTCATATGGACTGAGTAGAAAAATTGAAACATTTCAATATTTTTCTACGTAATTGAAGAAACGACTTATCGAAGAGAACTCTGTCTATCTTTTCGTTTTGGAATGGACCAACTTTTATCTCTAGCGATTTTAGAAGAGCTGTGTATTAAATTAAGCAAAATCAAGTCATGCTGACATTCTTTCATGTTTCATTGATTGAGTGTACTTATTTATTTAAGCAAAGTTTGTACGTCATGAGTATCAAATTGAAGCATTCTTTTATGAAATGTAAGCTCATCCTATGATCCGATGCAACAATAATTATAATGTTGTTTATATTGATACTAAAATTGATAAAATTGTATATTGATATTAAAATTGCGTAAAAATGTGTATGTTTTGTTGTTATTTTTCAAATATTATGACACGTTATCTGTGATATAAATCAAGATCTATATCTCGTTAAATATATTTGAACAAAATTTAAATAATTATAGTTTTGAGCGCTTCTTGAATAAAAAGAAACATTTTAATACATGTGGCGTTTGATAAAATAAATCAAAATTTAAGTTTAAGCAGCATTAACACCTAGCAAATTTATTGAGAATTTGTATTAAAACAAACATGTTTTATTTACATGTACATACATAAATTTCATATACATATATATATTAATGTATTTATTTATTTATTTATAGACGTAATTTTATTTTCCAAGTGGTTTTATTTTTCTTAATGAAATTTTGTCATGAGTTATAAATCTTGTAAAGTAACCTTTACGTAATCAAATTACTTTCTATGTATCTTTTTCCTGCCTTATTTTCTATCTTTCTATCTTTCTATCTTTCTTGCTATCTCTTGTTTCTATTCTTTTATATTCTATTTCTTCTTTTCTTCTATTTTTTCTTTCTATCCTGCAATTTTTTTCTATACTTTTCCTATCTCTTTTCTTTCCATTTATCCTTTCTACTATTCTACTATTTCTGTCTCTACTCTCTATTCTTTTCTATACATTCATTTCTTGAAAATACAAACTCGTTGTGTTGTGACAAACATTTTTTTGACGGAAGAGACCACCACCTTCTCGCGGTTTCCGTTGAGCAACATTATATACGTAATCTATTAATGAAACTGTAATAAAATTGCTACTACAATAATAGTACTTTCCTTTATTCCGTTTACATTTTTACTTTTTTTTAACGTTATTTATATTTGCGATTAACGAAATAAAATGTACTCACTGAATAGTTACAAAGCAAATAACTTTTAAGCGTTTTCTATATTAAAAATGTCATTTTCTTATATTGAAAATGAAGGTTTTTTTTTAAGAAACATGCGTACATATTGGCCAAGAGTGAATTTTTTCTTTATTTATTTATGCTCCTGTTTTTCATCATTTTCTAATACATTTATATTTACTTTAAATATTTATTCATTGGAAAATGTATAACTATATCTGTCCTATTAATTAATAATTACATTTATTTTATTAAATTTGTAATTATATTAATCGTTTTAATAAATAAAGGATATACACACACACACACACACACACACACACACACACACACACACACACACATATATATATATATATATATCCCTTCTTTATTTATTAAAAAAATTAATGTAATTAATTATATATATATATATACATACATACATACGTACGTACGTACGTACGTACGTGTGTGTGTGTGTGTGTGTGTGTGTGTGGGGGGGGGGGGGTAGGTGGGTGGATGGGTGGGTGGGTGTAGGTTTATATATATATAATATGTAATATATATATATATATATATATATATATATATAATACACACACAAGTATGTGTGCGTGCGCGTGCGCGCGCGCGCGCGTGCTTGCGTGCGCGCGTGCGTGCGTGCGTGCTTGCGTGCGTGCGTGCGTGTTTGCGTGCGTGCGTGCGTGCTTGCGTGCGTGTGTAAGCGGCAGGCGTAGCACGAAGCTCGCGCTTTAGCTATCGCTTAAGAAAGAAGAAGGACAGGAAGCAAACAGAAAGAGACAAGCAGAGAAAGAGTCAGCAGTACAGCTGTCCTCTTCCATTGTCCGACGCTAGTCGAAGTGGCGCGAATCGGCGCGAGCACATGTACACGAGCTGCTCGCTTGTGTGGCATGCTATGAACTTCCCGAATCTGGCAGCTCTAACTGAACGAGTGCTCCTTTGTGCCGGCGTGACATGAGAAAGAGATCAGACGTACTAGAGACTCTATAATCAGAGATTGGCCATGACTCTGATTCGTCAATCAAAGACTCTGATCCGCTATGTTTTGGCTAAATCCTACGAGAAAGAAAGAAATATATACACCATCTCACTCTAACCAATAACGTGTTTTGATTAGAGTGAAAGGAATATATCATCTCATACACCATCTCATTCTAATCAATAGCGATATTTTTTACTTTGCATGTGCATTGATTTAAGTATATTGTACATGTGTATTAAACACATGAAAAGCGTGATAATATATTATTAAATAATAGAGATACTAAAATTGCAAAATATAATCATAAATTAATTAATTGTGATAAATCAATATAAAAAATGGATGGATATTTTACTTAAGTTTTATTTTATATTGTAATAAAATTTGTTTATAATAATAATAAATATGTATAATAATTCTTTTTAAAAAAAGGCATGACATCAATACTTGCATCTCTCGAAATTTCTTCGAAGTTTATTGTTGACGCTTTTCTGCGATGGGTTCTCTCGCTGCGCTAACTTTGTAAATAGCTGTCATTATATTGATTTCACAGAGGATCGTTTTGACAATTGCGTAAAAGGTTAAAAATATTATAGTGTAATAGTAGTATAATAGTATTATATTAATTTTTGCTCTTGTGTTGAAAAAGATAAATAGCGAAAAAAAAATAAATAAATTTAAAATTATTTAAAGAATATATTAATAAATTGATAATATAATTATGTAAAATAAAATTTTATAAATATACACATTTTATTACGTTTAAAACGCTTATGTTTTTAAATTATAATATTACAATTTAAGATTAATATAGTTAATGTATTTGAAAATAAGTGGAAATAGCCAAAAGATGGCGGATCAATCAAAAGTTGCTTTTCGTGGCCAGTCTCTGATTATAGTGTTTCTAAGAATACAGTCACATGGAGCGTATAGCGCGTATCGCGAATCGCGCATATCGAAAATCTGACCAATCGCGAACTTTCTGCTGTTTTCGGTACGCGAGAGCATCGTTCCTACAGTTCGCGATTACATTTTTGATATGCACGATCCGCGATACGCTCCATGGGACGGCACCCTAGGACGGACTATTGTTTTTCTTTATTTGACCCACAAAATGTACTCTGTGTACTCGAGATTAAGGAAATGAGGTACAGTTGAGTACAGTCATATCAAGAAGTGATGTACTTCAAGTTATGCTTGCTACATTTATAGTTAGTTTATTATAAATATTTTGCTACAATTAATATTTGCTACATTTTGCACATTATTATTAGTAAAATATTAAACAAATAACGGACCTAAACGTGCGAATAATGGATAGCTCGATTGGACATTTTTAAACGTTTCTTATTTGAAAACTATTGTATGTTAACATTTTAGTATTACAATTTTTGTCTCTAAATGACTTCAAGAATCTGCCATTAGCAGGTGGTACGTTAGGTCTGGGACACCCTGTATATATAAGAATGGCATAAAGATTGATATGACATATCATATCAATATGTTTATATAATTTTTATATATATCATCATTCTTTTTAATTCTACAATAAAATATATTCAATGAGATCATCAAAGTTTTTCATTTCTTATAATATTTTGCACCATAAATAAATCATTTTATTTGTATATTTTATTTTACTAGAACATAACAGGCGCGCGCTACGCGCGCGCCATTAAGCTTTTCATATTATATATTTTTATATTATTCGTTGATGGTAGCGACGTACCGTCGTGATGAAAAATAGAAATTTTCATTCATCCTTGTTCATCTTGTCCTTGTCCAAAACCGATTCAAAGTTTCATTCGCTACTAACCTCGCTCACCTTTTACAAATTGTCGTTTGTAAATTGACAGTAACTTACGAAATTAGCGCAGCAAAAGAACCAATCGCGGAAAAGCGACAACAATAAACTTCAAGAAATGCGAGTAATTAACTTAACATCTCTTTTTTTATAAAAGACTCACGAAATTAGCGCAGCAAAAAAATCAATCAGCAGCGCGGAAAAGCGGCAACAATACCTTTCGATACATTCGACTCCGACAACGCACTTCGGGCATTTTGGGTGGAGCCCGTTTGATCACGTTGCAATTGACCACCAGCCACTCATAGCGTTTGAACAGAGGAAAACCTCTAGGCACCAGCCACTGTGAGTGGTTGTGGTCAATCGCAACGTGATCAAATGGGACGCTTCCGGGCATTTTCATGGATTTTTTTATTATAGATTATTATAGATTTATTATAGATTATAATATTATATTAAATGTAACATATATAAATGAAATTATATAGTGTATCTATACATATTATTTCATTTATGAAAGAAAAGAATGTGATAGTTACAAATCAGGATATGTAGCTTATCTTTAGAAAATAATTGTTAGCTTTTGGTTTGGACTGTACTAAACAAAGATCGAACTCTTCCTCTCGTGCCAGCACAAAGAAGCGCTCGTTCCAATTAGGGTGCGTTCGGGGAGCTCGCTACCGTGCTATCAATGCTACCGACTGAGTTCACGGAATCAAAATAGCGCCATCGAATGCGAACTCCATGAACAGCGATAGTGAATGTAGCGTTAAACCTAACCAAACGGCAAAATAGAGCAAGATAAAAAACCTATTATTAGCAGCAGTAACACTTAAAAATGCGAGAATTAATAGATTCTTCATCGTCTAAAAGCGATGATGAAAAATTAAAAATAATAAAAAGAAATATAAATCCAAGAAGACATATACCGAATCGAAAATTATACAAAAAATAAAATTTAAAACAATTATTTTAATCCTAAAAAAAATTAAATTAATTAAATTAAATTTTAATCTTTTAATTTTACATTTTTTATTAAAATTTATCAAAAACTTCAAAATCTTTGGATTGGCAGATAATTCAGGATAACAGACAATTCACTATTAATCTCTTAGCTACGGTTGGACTTTCCGCGACATTGTATCTCTACTAATTTATTTATATTTATTTTCATGTAAAAGGTTTAAAAAAACATAAAAAAAATAACATACGCGAGAGTTACTATAGTGGCGTACCATTCAAAAAGATGACATATACGAAAGCTACTATAGTGACGTTCAATAGTTAAGAGGTTAACTACTGTTCGCAAACACTAACGCTACCAAACGCTATCCGTGCACTACCTCGGAAGTGATAACATTGATAGCGCGTTATGACTAATAAAAAATGCTACCACTCAGCAGCACATAACATTGAAAAAAAATGTTGATGAGACGTTGTAATGTTTCATATAGATGTGCGGATTTTTTTTTACATTTAATCTGTGTTAGCTTTTCAACATTGATGTATATAGATATATATATGCATATTTAATGCTGTAGCAACATTTTACAATTAATGTTAATATACATAAATATTCATTAAAATTTTTTTCTGAAATCAGACAAGAAAGGTCGCCAATTTATTAAATTTTCATTGAAATTTTTTTACATCAAAAATAACACGGCCTCAATAAACAGAGCGACACGGATCTTTTGCCTGACAATTATCTGCCTGTCTTTAACCAGTTATTTCCGATTCTTTCTTTCCTCCTCTTCCTATTGTTCCGTCTCCACACACACACATTTTTTTCTCTTTCCTCTTCTCCTATTCCTTTTCTTGTCTCCTTCCTTCAATTCTGTATATCGGTTTGTTTTACACATCTTTCTGACAACAGTAATGATTACTATTTGATACAGATTACTCGACTTTTCGCTCATGGATATTTATTCACTCATTTTTATGGACATAATGACTTTATAATTTTACAATTCAACATAATAATTTTTATTTTTTATTTATTTATTTCTTATTTAATTTAATTTTTTTTATTTATCTCTTTAATATTTATTTCTTATTTATTTTTATTTTTATTCTTTTATTTTCCCAACCTCCGACTTTTTAGTTTTTGACTATTTGTGATTTTCTCTTATCTGACTTTTAATATGTTTTAATATACATATTTTAATATGTTGACGGTTTGTGTAATTTAGCACTTTAATTGATTTTTATATAATTTAGACACCATTTAATATCTTTGGGTATTTGTCTGATCTGATTTTTGTTTCTACCTGTTGGTCAGTTGGGAGCAAATGACTGAAGACTTTTTTATTTGTCTTTTTGATTGATTCTATGTAAGTCCAATAGCAATATCTCATTTTAATGTATGTAACACAAATTTATTTTAAGATTTATATATTCTATGTTTTCCCTCAGATGTTACTGAAGATAACCTAATACAGGTCGAAATGTTTAATGTTGTTACTTCAATAAACAAAAATTTTTCAAGCAAGAAGATTCGACTTAGCTTATATGCCTCTTATTTTTCTCATTTGTATTAAATAATGTTTTATTTTATTATATTATATCATTAGTCGTATTATATTATATCGCTATCTGAACTTCCTTCTTGTTTTATTCTCCTTGTTATTCTTTTTTTAACTCATTAATATATTAAAAATAATTTATATTTAAAAGATTAAGAGATATAATTTAGAAATATGCTATTAATAATGCATTGAAAAATAAGGAATATAAAAGTCAGGAAAGATGTAAAATATAAAATATGTAAATGTAAATGTAATGTAAATGTAAATGTAATGATAGGTTAATGCGATTTAAAAATATAAATATTATACTATAAAAATATGATGTGTGTGTGTGTGTGTGTGTGTGTGTGTGTGTGTGTGTGTGTGTGTGTGTGTGTGTGTGTGTGTGTGTGTGTGTGTGTGTGTGTGTGTGTGTGTGTGTGGGAGGAGGGGGTGTTACATAATGTAACAAAAAAAAGAAAAGCTAAATGTAATTATTATGTATAAAAGTATTATGTGTTACAATAATTTTATGTATTATAATAATAAATATACAAAAATTTATATAGAAAGATATTCAAATGTGAAAATAATGAAAATAAATATTTTAACGGGTAAACCACTAATACTTTTCTAAATACAAAATATGATTATATTTTTTTACAATAGTAAGAAATATAATTTTATTTTAATTCATTATTTCATTTTATTAAAATTTTTTTATATAAATATTATATAAAATAAAAAAGTCGCGTTATACTTATAAATACTAATTATGCATTTAATAAAATCAATAATGTGACTCAAATATCAAAATATTAAGACATAAATGTTACGAATATCACAAAGATTTAGACATTTAAACAATATATTTTGTTAGAAAGAGAAAGAATGAAGAAAGAAGAAGTGAAAAAGAAGATTAGATGGCATTGACTGGGCAACTTATTTATTTCGCGCATGCACACTCCGTTTTGGTCAACATAAAATTGGGAGAGTTGCGCTCATAGACATAGTATAGATAGACCGAGCATACTATATACCAGGCAATGGACGACATGTGCGAATGAAAAGAAACAACACCTGATTTTTTTCTTTCTCTCTAATAAAAGAAGGTGAAACATTAAGTGGGGATTGTGTCTATGGTCCCTATTATAGACTTAATTTACACCCAGTCATTCAATCCCGATTTACTTCGAATGAAGTAATATTTTTTAAATGTAAACGGATTAATTTCGATCCACTTTAATTCTCTTTTCTTAGCGGATCAATCCAGTGTAAATCCACTCTCTAAATCCACTTTATTTTGAAGTGAACCGGGACGACTAAGTGTAAACACAGTTCCCACTTAATGTTTCCCCCATCTTCTTCTATTAGAGAGAGAGAGAGAGAGAAAAATCAGGGTTGTTTCTTCTCACTCGCACATGTCGCCCATTGCCTGAGTATATAGCATGCTCAGTCTATCTGTACTATGTCTATGGTTGCGCTACTGTACATACTGCTTTGAGATATAGACATGGGATGCTTTCCAACAAGGAGAGTTTAGTGTTACACAGTGTGACACAGAGAGACACTGTAAAACACAGTTATAGAGTTTAATTGGAACACATAAGTTATTAAACACGCTCACTAGAGAGCGTAAAAGACGTAGGAGAAGATCATCACGCATAAACATGAGCGCATTTTTTCGTTATCACCCATTATTGCCAGTGCATTTTTTGAAGAATTATTGACATACTGAAATAAATTTAAGTAAATTATATGTATTGATTATTTTATTGCTGGCTACAAAGCGCTTTATTTTATATTTGTAAAATAACTATGATCTTTTCGATTTGACATTACATGGAATTGAAAGATATCTATTAGATTCGGAAAAAATTAACGGAGACCGACTGGATTTGAACTCGGGATCCCTCGTCTACCAATCCGACACTTAGTCTGCACGACCACGACGGCTCCTCTCTGTTAGTGTTTATATTCCGAATCTCTTTCATGACCGCTTACGGTCGTCTAATTCTTACAGTTCGGCCATTCTGCTATTACATTCGTCCCGAATGTACCGAGTCTTCCTCTATCGGACTTTTATCCGAAACTTGGAGCTTCTGCTCCCGACTTTCGATCACTTTCTTGAACGACCGACACGACTCCTTTGGAGTACTACTCCACGACTTTTTTCCCGTTCATTTCTCTTGAACGACCGACAACGACTTTGGAGTACTACCCCCGACTTTTTCCGTTCACTCCTGAACGATCGACTTGTCAGGTAACATAGGCTGAATCTTCTCTGAGGTAACATAGGCTGAATCCCACTTCTGAGATTGAAAGATATCTATTAGATTCGGAAAAAATTAACGGAGACCGACTGGATTTGAACTCGGGATCCCTCGTCTACCAATCCGACACTTAGTCTGCACGACCACGACGGCTCCTCTCTGTTAGTGTTTATATTCCGAATCTCTTTCATGACCGCTTACGGTCGTCTAATTCTTACAGAATCTTATTCATTTCAGGTGAGTATAATTTCTTTTCTCCTTCAAGGAAAATTTCTTTTCCTTTGAAACAAGCATGATGCTTAACATCATCTAATGTAGGAATAATTTCTTTACAATATCGACAAAAGAACATATCTGCAATAAAACTTAATCCAGTAGAATATGTACTAATAATGGGTCATCAACAAATACGTAATGTTTTTAAGCTTATATAGTTCTTTAAATAAAAAGAAACTGAATATTGATTACCTAAGAATTCCGGGTTCGGTACTACGTTATTTGAACGCGACGAAGACATTTTTTGCAAATAAAGGATGTGTTCCGTTTCTCGCATGATGCGCATGATGTATCATTTATCCTTATCATTATATATTAAACAAGGATAAATAATGCATTATGCGCATCATGCAAGAAACGGAACGCATCCAAAATGACAATAATGACCGGAATACATTAATATATATTAATATATATATATTAATAATATATATTACTAATGTACCACACTTAAAAAAAATAATTTTGCTCGATATGGCGCTATTGACATCTGACACGGCCAAACTTAGGATCGAGCTGTGTCTCTCTGTGTCAAATGGAAAGCATCAGTATAGACACTGTGTTACACGATGTCGCCTGTGTACGTTATTGGAAAGCACCCATGGAGGAGGAATTGCCTATATTTCCTATAAGTCGAAAGTGTGTTCAAAGTATGTGTGAGAGAGAAAAATATACGAGTGATATTTGTCATCTCTGCACATGCATCAAAATCGTAAGCAATAGCTTATTCATTGAAATTGATGAGAAACAATTATTTGCTGATATATTTGACCACAATTATTTATCAACATTAACACTACTACATTAATACTCAGTCCATCGACGATGTACTTAAATATATCAATGGATTTGTTGTAAGAAAATTATTAGAACATATTTGTCACATTTGTACAATTTTTGTCATTGCAAAATCGACTGAAAACATAATGCTCTGAAACAGTTATTCGATCAAATTAATATAATAAAATATAACTCGCATTAAAAAAAATATTAAGACAATTATGAAAGTGACAATTATAAAAGTATTTAACGATGTTTGTCATTCAGCGTTTAATGACATGTGTGATTTAATTTAAATGAGTTGTAATAAATACCTCGGCCAATATGAATATATAAGCAAATGAAAAAAAAAGATGCTCCATTAATGTGAATGTTGTGTATTAATCAGCCATTATTAACATTTTGTATAATATGAATAATTCTATTGAATACATAAGAGGTGTTAGGACAATAATGTAGAGAGAGAAAAAAGCCTCTGATTAATTGGGTAATTATATATAAGCCTAGTAAAGAACCTATATTCCAGAAGTAAAAAATATTAATAGGGATTGGTAATATTAAAGATTTTTTAAATGTAGATATTAATTTATTCATAAATAAATATATTGGTGTATTTATAGTGTATATTTTGGGTTATAAAGAAGAAGTAAGTTAATGATATATTGGTTTTAAATTAAATAAATATAAATAAATAATTTTTATATTATGTGTTGCTAATTAAATAAATTAATATATTATATTAAGTGATATATATTAATAATGTTTAAAATGAAGGAGAGAATTTAAAATACATGAAAATTTAATTGTATTTTTGATTTTTATATAAAAAAATTATAAAAATATAAGTGCTTATATGCTTATATATTATAATGAATAGTATAAAGTGATAATTATAGGGGATTTTTGAAGGTTAGATTTAAAAATGTAATATAAAATTTAGATATTAAAAATAATGTTGTAAGTATATTAATTTTAATTGCTGTAGGTCAGTTAGTTAATTATTATTATTATTTGATATTATTAAGTTAAATTATTTATTTATTTTTCGTATAGATTTATTTTGAATTGAACAGATTTTAATGGTTATAAATAAAGTGAGTAGTAGAAGTAGAATACATATAATAGTGAAATATCTTCAAGGATTGTGATATATTATTGTAATGGTAGATGAGTAGTCAGAAGGAGTAGTAGGGGAAATGGATATAGTCTCTGTGGACTGAATTACAGTTGAAGAATAGCTTAGATGTTTATTTTTTAGAATATCAGGGATTAGTGGTGATTCTCTTGGCAGGGAAAAATTGTGTCTTTTTTAGTATGAATTTTAACATGCGGGTCAATTGTAACAGCCTTAATGGCTGTGTAATGAATTATATATGTTCTTAATAATAATATTAAGAAGACAATAATGTTGATGGAGATAGATAATTGGATGAGCGCAATGACAGAACACATTTTGTAACAAGATGTGTTTGACAATCATAAAACGCAATTTATTAAAAGCATAATTGTAATTTATGTTAATTTGCGTTTATTCCATGAGGTGCGCTACCGATTCACAAAGACAAAGATACACAAAGATTATATTAGATGTAAGTTTACAAAATTGATTCATTTTAAACATCAATAAAAATTATTTTCTTGTGTTATAATGGTATATTAATATTTATTATATATTAATATTTATTTAACATTTCATTATTACATCCCTATATAATATCATTTATGACAGTTCTTATTACTATTGTTCTTCATATCACACTATGGCTGAATTCCAATATTCACTGTCAGTACTGAAAATATATAGTTCAGGTCACGTATATTATAGATTTTCAGTACTTGCAGTGAATATCGCAGCCTATATATTGCTTGCCTATAATATTTGTCAATTTCGATGCAGAAAGAACGAGTATCACTCGTATATCTTTTTCTCTCGCACATACTTTGGATACACTTTCGCCATATTCCCGCTCCATGTCTATATACTCAAAGGGTGCATTCCACTTATCGCTCGCAACGATCACGATCGCAATATTTACCGTTCCACTATCTTGCGGGCGCTGTAAGCGAAATCTTAAACGACCGCGCCGACTCACCTACGAATCATAGCATAGCTCGATGCGGTCGCGATTAATGACGTCATCTATGACGTCATCTATGACGTTCTGATCGCGACCACACGATCTCAGTCATTATGTGGAACGGATTTGCGGACGCTGCGAGCGTTAAGTGGAACGCACCCAAAGATATACTATGACCGTGTGCCATCAGTTTTACTTTATTATCTTCTAAATGCAGAGCAACGATTTTTTTTCTTTATTTATGGATAAAGTGGAATCGAATGAGTGTATTCTTATTACATTTTAAGGTAGGAATTTTTAGATAGAGATAAGGTAGGAAGAAAGTAAATATTTTTTGGTAATTGTTTAGAATGGTCAGCTCACCTCAAATTTTAATAAAAAAAATGTATTTTTTCGACGCGTTTTCACTCAAGACGAAAGAATCCGACAGAAAAACGCGGTTGTCTGCCTACGAAATAAGTTATCAAGCGTTAAAGTTTGAGATTTTAGAGGTTAAGATATCTGATATTGACTTGATACAGCATTATGTGCATACTTAAGACGAAGATTTATTTATAATTATGAAAAATAATAAAATGAAATAAATAAATATGTTTATTATAGAATTTAAAATATATGAATATTTTATATATATATATATATATATATATATATATATATATATAATATATGCGCATGTAGCCAAAGTACTATAGCATATGTACACATTTAAATTTGGTAATAAATACGTTTATACATATATTTATAGATATATTTGATAATAAATATATTTATAAATATATTTATATATTTTTCGTAAGTGTAAATAAATCTTTGTCTTACAAAAATAAATGAGTTTACGCTGTAATCCAATGTCAATTAATTCATAAAAAAATTTTCTGCTTTAATTACACAAATTTTCTTTTACAAATTTTTTGCTTTAAAACGCGATCTGCTTTAAAAACATTATTTTCTTATATAATTTTTATTTTTAAAGCAAAGAATTTTGAAGTAGAGAATTTGTGTAATTAAAGCAGAGAATATTTATTTTTAGGAATTAATTGATAGTACGTATACAGCGCTGTATCGAGTCAGTATGACAGATATCTTAACTTCTAAAATACCGAATTAATGGTTTTTAAAGTCGGTTTGACCGTTGAGTGGATAGGACGTCTTTTGTCCCCATACGAATTTTTTGCGTTGTGTCATGCAAATTTTTAGAGGTAAAGAGAAAGTTAAACGTGGATAAAGAGAAAGTTAAACTAGTATAGAAGAATATAGACAAATTTATTAATTTAAAGGGTATAAGTCAGGAAAAAAAAGGGGAAAAAATAAGAACAAAGAGAGATAAAGAATCTGTGTCATATAACGTTGAAGTTTGAAGAAGAACTAATTTAATGACTTGTTTCGCAAGGCAGGCCGTCGCGTTTTTCTGTCGGCTTCTTTCTTTTTGAATGAAAAATGCAATTTGAGTGCATTGAATGAGTATACTTTTATCAAAATTTGAGATGAGATATTCTAAATAATTATCTTTTTGCAATAATTTAAAAAAAATGTGTATCTTTCAACAATTATTACAGATTGTTAGAGTTGCAATTTATTAAATTAAAAATGATAGAGGCACCGTCATGGAATTCCAAGAAAGATGAGAGTATTTACAAAGCTGCGGGTGCTATACATCTACGAAAATATGGAGAATTCTTTGAGAACTTGTTGGAAAAGTCCTGGAAGAATGACTCGATGTTGGAATACATTATGGAAGGTCCTCTACGCCTAATTTATAAAGCAACAGAGGACATTGGCATCCCTTCACTGGTAGAGATGGAAAACAAAATTCTGTCCAAATTATTGGCAGCTGTGGCAGGAACATGTAGGGAAATCAGATTGTTGAAGGTAGAAGCTACTGGCTTCTATGCGAAGCTCTTTGCTCATGGGGAGAGGTGCTTGAATGAAGATCTCATTGGTATATCAACTACCAAATTGCTGTCGGATCTTTTGGATTTATCCATTTTTGCTAATCGGACAATAGCTGTTATATACTTGACTACACAACAATTGGCAAGTTTGTCTGGCACTGTCCATGAGATTTACTTGCCCGTCCTGCTAGAAGGCTTCATTGATCTATTCATAATTCTTGTGACTCTCGATGAGATTGTTGATGCTCAACCGACAATATTAGATCAATGGAAGAAGTACAGAATGCATGTACGCTCCATGATACACAATCCACTACAATTTGGCGTTGCTGAAACAAAGCTGGAGACATTTGATCACCTACTCAAAGATCTGCAAGAAAAATTACTGCGAAAGAACATGTTTATTAAAACGATTGAACATGTAATGGATATAAATAAGGGTGCAATGATGAATGAACAGATTGTTAGTTATCTAAAAAATATAATCACAGATATAGAAAACAAATCTAATGATTATGCATTGTTGAATAGAAACTGGATAAGAGCTAACATCGGCATTGCTTTGGTAATAAAGCTATTTGGCACTTGTGATAAGAAACTAATCAGAAGAGTATTGGATACTAACAAGAGATTCTATGCAGTTACATTGGTGGGAAATGTGATGTGGGTACCTAGCAAATTCCTCAGCAGTATTGTACCGAAGGAAACTGGCAGTATCATTAATCTGCAAATAGGTGAAAAGATACTGCAAGCGAGAACACAACGATTATCGGTCACGATAAATAATTTGATACAACGAGGGATGACTTGGTGCATGGAAATGCAAAGCATCCTTACAAGGACTAATCTTCAAGTGTCAGATATTGGGCAGAAGCGTATACTGTTGACAGATTTGTTGACTTTGCTGTCTCAGATGCAAGAAACCGTTGCATTTGTGACAAATTTGCATGCCTTATTATCAAAGCCAATGAGTCGCGGCACAGTGCAGCTGATCTGCAGACTTATAGAGCTGCAAAAATCTTTGCAGACGATGTTCTATGCATTTGGGCCGGTTGTGGTGCAATCACAGGCACAGGTACTCCAATATCTAGCTTATTATATACTAATTATGTTGGAAACAACACGTAAGACTCTCATTCAGAAAGATAAGAGTTATAGCAGGGAACGGCTAGATGCGTTGTCATTAATAGGGCTAAGTATGCGGTTGATAGCAGGACCAGCCAGCGTGGATAGGCGACTGATAGTGCGTTGTTCATTGGCGTGCGCTACTCAGTTGACCGATACATTCCGCGAGGAAGATGTGGTAAAACTGCGATTCTTGTTGGATAGTTATGATGCTGTGGCCGAATTGTATGAATTGGTCAATGAGCATAGTGACTACTCGCTGCTGTTACATCATCAAAATATGCTGCCTGCCTATCTGTCTTCGATCGTCGATGGCAATAGAAATATTTGTCACATCACTCACCTGTTTGCCGCTTTCAACTGCGCCATGGACGAGCAAAAGTTCGCTGAATTAAGAGTAAAACGTATCGAGGAGCTCCGAGATAGCTTAGTGAAAAGTGTACTGAAGCCGGCTTGCCACGAGATTGAAACCAGTTTACGTTTACACGTGCACGCACATCTTAAACTGGATTCTACAAATCCTTTTAATATTGGCGCCAAAGATGGTGGTAGGGTGGTGCGAGCTCCGCCGTTTTCTTTGGCCGAAAATATGATCTGCACTAAAAAATTCATTGAACATTATCTGGACGATATGTTCTACAATTTGACGACAGTGGCCTTGCATGATTGGAGAACTTATCGAACCATGCATGCATTGGCTAGTTATAAGATGGGTTTGGACACAGTGCAGGATCATCTACCGACGCAGACTCTCGAACAGGGTTTGGACGCTCTAGAGATCATGCGTAATATTCACGTGTTCGTTTCTAGGTATAATCAAAATTATTAAATAATCTAAAGCTTTATAATTAATATTCGGAAATTAATCAATATTCACATTGTCTTCCATCGTAGGTACTTATACAATCTGAATACACAGACATTTGTGGAGCATAGCAGCGGCAATAAGCATCTAAATACCATTGGTATCCGGCACATTGCCAATTCGATTCGCACTCATGGCATCGGCATCATGAGCACCACGGTGAATTTCGTTTATCAGTTCTTGCGTGTCAAGTTGCACACTTTCTCACAATTTCTTTTTGACGAGCATATCAAATCGCGGTTGATGCGCGATATTAGATTCGTTCGGGCACAACGAGAAGCTGGCGCCATTCCGTACACTTACGAGCGAGCAGAGGAATTCCAAAAAGGTATCCGGAAATTGGGTATGACTGCTGACGGATTAAGTTACCTAGACCAATTTCGCCAGCTGATCACACAAATCGGCAATGCGCTCGGTTACGTACGGTTGATTCGTTCCGGTGGTCTCCACGCTAGTTTCAATGCGGTATCTTTTCTGCCGAACATTGAGAGAACGGTACCATTCGAATCACTTTGTCGTAGATTAAATTATAGTACCTCGACACAGGCTGCGGCCAGGCGATTGGAGAGTGATATTGCTGATTTGGTACGTAACTTCACCGAAGGTATCCAATACTTTAAGTTGCTAGTCGATGTATTTGCATCGGCGTTCCGTGCCGCTAAGTCCTACCATCTGCAGCAATTTTATGCCATTGTGCCGCCACTGACGCTCAGCTTCGTCGACAATTCTGTCTCCAACAAGGAAAAGATGTTTAAAAAAAATCAAACCGGCGCAGCTTTCACTGATGATGGTTTTTCTATGGGTATTGCCTACATTAATGCACTTCTTGATCAAAGTATTGAACTGGATGGTCTGCATTGGTTCAAGACAGTGGAGCAGCACATTGCTCAAGAAAAACTCACTGCTGAGTGTAAGGATGATCATGGCGACGAAAAACTTCAACAGACTAGAGCGCTCACACTTCAACGCCTTACTGAGAGAAATGCTGAATTTCAACTATTGTACTACAGCCTGTCTGGTGCCAGAGTGTTTTTCAGGCAATCTGATACATAGCATCCAGTGCTCTTGGGTTAATTGAGTCAATTTTGTAATTAGAAGAGAGATAGGATAAATTGAATTGGATAAATTGTGATGATTTAGATAAATATGCGTTTGGAACCATTTCTTCTCTAATTTTTTAATATGAACGAAATATTTCGAATAAATATTCCACATTTTAATGTCTCTTCCAATTTATTTTCGTACACACACATTTTTCATTATAGCACATATTGTAAATTATTCCCTAGGATTAGTTTTATATTCTCCACATTCAGGACATTGTTATATCAAATTTTTGTTTAATAAATAATGGCTAGATTGAATGACTAGGTGTTACATCTAAGAAAAGGTGCAATTACTTGCAATCACAAGTATAATTGAAAAGATAAATGAATGAAGGCATCTAATATTCATATAGTGTTTGAAACTTTTAATTCAATTACTCATCACAATATTAATAGATATTATTTAATGAGATAGATTATTTATGATAATGCAAATTTTAAGAACGCAAACCTTCATCCATTTCACCGGATCAGATATTTCATCAAGCTAGATCTATATCTTTTTAAGGACTTAATTTTTAAAAGAATCAACTTCTTTTCAATCGATAATGTATTTCTTAAATTTTCAATTAACTATCTTGCATGTCTAATTAATAATAACGCACTATCGGCGTGTGTGTGTGTGTGTGTGTGTGTGTGTGTGTGTGTGCGCGCGCGCGCGCGCGTGTGTATATGTATGCGTGCGCACAAGTGCGTGTATACTTCATTACTTTCACCATATATGGTAAAAAATAAATGTGTTACGTATTTTGCGTATATTAACAATTTTATGTGTTTTGTCATGTTTAAGTAAAATAGTTACAACGTTCTTTATTCGAATTAAGTATTTTTGCAATATCAATAATTCTGTCAAATTTATCGTTCGATAGACATCTATAAAATTTTTTCGTAACAGTCTTCGAATAATTATATGATAATATAAATAATCGCAAGCAACGCACATTATAACAAAATATAAAATCTATCAAAATAAAATTTACATATAAAAATTTACATTATAATGTCATATCACACAAAATTTATCAGAAACAAATCTGCATCTTTACTAGAAAATACAGATTAATTAGCGCATTAATTAATCTTAATTAGCGCATTAATTAATCTTAATTAATGCGCTAATTTCGCATTAATTAATCTTAATGCGCTAAGATCGATTAATGTTTGAAGATTAATTTCCTACATATATCTGCATAATTACCGAAATACAAGTATTTTGATTGTACTATTTTAAATGTTTTACTTGATATTCACTCTTGCTGATCTTTCGCTTCCTCATTAATACATCTTCACAACCTTGAAATTTCATTATCTCTGTGACTAATTAACAGTTGTTGAAGGATGTAGAAATCTGAATCGCTAATTAACTTATATCTTATATGATTCCGATGCAGTTATCCTGTTTCTCACAAGAAACAGCATAGATATGCTTGTTTCCGAGACATATCTAAATTACATTAAACTACAAATCTCATTTAATTTTGCTATCCTCATGGTAAGAGACAAATACAAATAACACATCACAAATAACAAAATCCCAACAGAATTATAGATGTAGATCTCGTCTTATAATTGTGGTTTGGATGATTCTTCCGGGTCCAGGAGATCATCACAAGAAGCCGCCGGTGGTAACAGTTGTCTGCCGCCACGTTTCTTACTACGAGTGAACACTTTCGTAAGTTGCGCGAATTTACGTCGAGATACTGTAAGAATCATTTATTATTATTGGAGAAATTAATAAATTTCACATACATAATTTTTTATATAAATGGTTGTAATTAATTCTTTGCTTACGTTTGCCCATATTTTTCAATCTTTCTTTAAATAGATCTTCATCGTCATGACCAGCTTGACTGCTGCACTTTTCCAGCTTCGAATCTACAACAAAAAAATGTTCTATTTATTCTCTCTCTCTCTACCATTAATTTTTTTAATTATAACTTCCTTTTTGATTCTTTACCATGTTCTAATGTAGAAAGAAAATCCTCATTCCAACGAAGTTCTGCCATAAACTCTTCATTTTGTAGAAACATAGCAATTCTCTCATCTTCCAGCATAGAGTTTTCTTGCAAATACGTTGAGTCGATACCATCATCTGACATTTGGTAAGGAAGTCTCAGAAAAGTGTCCGGCAATGGTCCTAACAAGGGAGGTTGCCATTTATATATGTTTTTTAACAATTTACTGGAGTCTTTCTTAGATTTTGTAGCAGTTGGAAGCTCTTCTTTCTGTTCCAACTCGCTTCTGATTTTCTCATTCTCATTATCAGTACTCATAGTGAGCAACTGATCAATTGTAGTATCTACAGCTCCTTGATTCGATCTCAGTACAGCCTGCAACAGATATATAATAAAAATACAAATGTTCATAGAATAAAATAATGTAGCAATGTCGATATAATTTATCCTGTTAATTATGCACCTACCTCTATCACATCATCATCCATTTGTGGAAACATATTTTTGAAGTCAGTCATTGCTTGATAAAATTCCAGTGTTGTCTGCTGTTGCTGCTGTTCAGTGGCAGAGGCCATTGTAAAGTATTTGGAGTAACAAGACTGCTAGTATAATTGAAGTTGTTTGTCAATACAATATTTTATCAATGTAATGCACGGATATATAATTTGCATGTACTACAACCACCTGCTAATGATCTTCAAGACGTGATAGTTACGGGAGTGTTGCTCATGCCTGTGCACGTCAGGTCTACATTGTTGTTCTTTGGCACGTCAATCGACATAATTAGCATGTCATTGTTTTTCACACAGTTAATTCAAATATGCGCGCAGAGTTCGAAGTACTGATGCCAAGTTATGTCATCGTACAAACAGCATATCAAAAACATCAGAAATATCTCCTTTTCTTTGATTAGAGCTGGCACTAGATTTTTAAATCAGAAGCCTATATCAAAATCAAATAACATAAAAATAAAATTTAAGGAAATTAGCAGAATCTATGCATGAATAGCATGCACCAGCACTAGGTAACATTAGTAGTGTGAAAATGTAGGCTATGTTCCAAAAATTAACTGCTAGTACTGAAAATCTATAGTTCACGCGACGTATACTATACATAAACAGCACTGATAGGCTGATGGCAGAGACGAGCGTAAGCGCTTACGTAAGTGTCGGTCCACAATAGGTGATTTAAGCTTTAAGAAGTAAGAAATTGACCAATTATAATCGAATATGAAAAGAATACTCGACTATGATTAGTCAATTTCTTACGGCTTAAAGATTAAATACTTATTGTGGACCGACACTAAGTGTCGGTCCACAATAAGTATTTAATCTTTAAGTCGTAAGAAATTGACCAATCATAGTCGATTATTCTTTTCATATTAGATTATAATTGGTCAATTTCTTACGTCTTAAAGCTTAAGTCACCTATTGTGGACCGACACTAACGTAGACGTAGGTTAAGGATCGACAGGAGAGACTATGGAAACCTCTATCGGAGATAAATTCTTTTTCCCATATTACGGCCAAAATGCTGCGAGAAGGAGCTATATAATTATGATATTTATAATCAGAATATTTGCCTGACGAAAGCTACAGAACGATTTTTGTAAGAAAATGTGTGAAAATAAATAATTCATTTATGCGTAAATAGATTTGCACTATAGGACAATAAGATGCAAATATTTTCATCTATTGTAAATTTTTTTTAAGAGTCAAATTGCAAAACTGGCTCTGTAGCAAGAGTCATAATTTTATAAAAAATATGTAGAAAAAGACTCGTGGCAAAAAGAATATTACTTCTACGAGATAATATATAGGTACTCAAATATATATTTGCACTGTAAATGAGTAGATAGTTACATTTAATTATTTAAGAGCTAAATTGCAAAATTGGCTCTGTAAGTAACTTCATAATTGTAAAAGAAAGTATCTTAACAAAGTTTCATGAAACATCGTTTCTATAAGATAAAATATAATTGAGTACAGATACATATCTGCACTGTAAATAAGGAATAGATAATTATTTTAAATCAAATCGGAGTTAGTCCGTCACCCTGCCGATCCTTAAGTCTGTTCTACAATGCGTCGCATGTCGCAAACAGCAAGCCACAATAATTGACCAATCACAGACGAATGTGGGGAGAATATTTGATTGTGATTGGCCCACGACCCACGATATCGACACACCGCATTGTAGAACAGGCCTTAACCTATGCTAAGTTTACGGTAATGTAAGCGTTTACGTCTTGTTCTCTGCTATCAGTCATAATAAATTTTGGAACACTGATATAGTAATAACATAGACATAGGCATGGTGTAAAAAGAAAGATGGACTATTGCGCATAATGGCGGAGGCTGAAATCTTGACTAATCAGAGCTTGAGCTTTTATGCAGCGCGCTATTTACAAGTATCAAAAATGAAATAAGATTGTCTAATGCAATTTGGATAAAAATATATTGTATTTAATATTATAAAAATAAAGTATAATTATACAAACCCAGTTGTTGACAGTATGATTTACGCTTTTAGAATTCTTACTTATATATTGACCGAATTTAATTTTTATTATATGTCAAAATTTTAATCTGATAAGATGTGTCTTATGTCTCTTATGAGTTTCTGTTGGGCGGTTTTTTTAAACACGTTCTCATATTTAGAAACATTCTATTATTATTTCTTTTGTTCATACAACGTTTAATCAAGAGACACGGGTGGTGTCTCAACGCCAAGTTTACGCGCAGCGAAGTTCGCGTAGAACAGTGGCGAGATGTCCGTGGCTTTATTTACAAGACCCCGAGATAAACTCGGTCTATATTTTCATATCTCAGCAATAATTGCATTGATTAAGTTTTAATTACGCTTAATCGACAGCTGAGTATCAAATTATATCAGAAAAGTGTTTTTATTTTTTTTCTCCGTGTTCTATAAATTGAGATATCGCGACGCAATCGTGACACAAAGTTCAAATTGATAAATTTAAGAAACGTCCTGGTCGTCGTCGTGACTCTCCTTTTTCTGTCGCAAAAGGCGACAGGTCCCTAATGAATGTTTCTGTATGACAGCTCTTGCAGCGCTCATTTTTTTGATTTGATATGTCTTTGACAGATGTCTTTCGTATAAAGTTGTACGTATTGATTAATAAAAAAGAAGATATAACATATGTCACATATAATAGTAAATAATATTGTAATATTGTAAGTAATATTGTAATAATATATAATACATTGAAGAAAGAAATAGAAATAGAATAAGAAATAGAAATAGAAATAAAAATAGAAATAGAATTAGATTTTTACAACAAATTATTAATATTTATTAACAATTATTAACAAATTATTACATTAAACATAAATTAATTAAACATAAATAACATAAATTAAACATAAATAACATAAAAAAACATAAAATATAAATTAATAACATATAATATAAAACAACATAAATAATATGTTATATGTTATATGTTGTAATTATATGTTATGTTATATGTTATGTTATATGTTATATGTTAACGGCATTTGAAATTGCAAAACAGTTAGTTTAGAAATATCTAGATAATGAATTGCAAAAACAACAAGATGCATCTCAAGATGAATCAGAAAATGCAATAGGTGTGCAAAATATAGAGGCGGATGAAGCCATGCAGGACTTTAAAGATCTTGGAGCTAAAATTAAAGAAGAGGATGTTTCTGAAATGATAATAAAATTAAACACGGATCAAAAGAGAGTATTTGATAGAGTTATTAGCACTATTAAATTAAATAAATCAGTATTACGATTATATGTTAGCGATGAAGGTGATACTGGAAAAAGTTTTCTAATTAAGACTGTTAAGTGTTAAATAAAATAAATAAAACAAAATCTTAATAAAGAAACTGCTGTAACAGCACTTACAGATATTGCAGTATTTAATATAGATGGTTTAATAATTCACAGATTGTTCCAATTACCTGTTGAACATGGTCATACTCCTAAATATAAACAATTATTTGATCATATATTGAAAGTTCTACGAGCGGATTTAAATGATGTTATACTTTTTATAATAGATGAAATATCAATGATATCTAATTTAATTTTAATGTATATACATCTTCAATTATCCGAAATATTTGACACTACTGAATGTAATGATGGCTGCCCGTATGGAAAGGAACTATTGGGAACTATTGAGAACTGAATAGTATTTGAATAGTAACTGCGACTATTGGTGAATAATTTTGAAAAGTAACTATTAGAGACTACGTGTATGAATAACTATTCATGCATAATCGCCAATAATTACTACTCAAGTTTAATAATTACTACTCAATTACTACAGAAATTGAATGGTAACTAGAAATCTGAATAGTTCTCAATAGTTCTCAATAGTTCCATACAGAGGTGTAAGGAAAATGCTGTTGCTTTTTAAAAAAACATGTAATTGCATATTACGAATTAAATTAACTCTTTTTTAAAAACTATATATTTTCTATGCACTAATTTATTTATCTTATTTTATGCATAACAGTATTAAGATATAATAACAAAGACTGAGTTTATGAGATATTTTATATTTTATGTTGAAATGTGCAAAAGTAAAGTGTAAAGTTATTATTTTTTTGACAATTTTATCTTAATAATTAACGTATGTTCAGTTTCTCAGTATTTAAAAATTTAACGAACAAGAGGGACTAAGAAACGCGCGGTAAACAGTGCGCAATGAACTTTATAAATCTTCTTGATTAAAAAATCTTCTTTATTCAATCAAACATTTCGGCTCTGGTATTGAGCCATCTTCAGTGATAAATAATAGTCAGAAGGCAACTCTAATGTGGTGATAAAAGTACGTCGCTCACGACGGTTGCTAAGTCGTGTGAGGGAACAAATCTTTCTGTCATGTCCCTAATGAAGCGGCACCAATATAATTGAAGTCAATTTCTAACAATTTTTTATTTATAATATGAAATTTCCTTATTCACCACATTAAAGCCAAGTTATACATAGTAGATAGTGTCAATTCAAAAAAGTAAAAAACATTACAGAAATGTTACAGCCACGAGTACAATTATTAAAAAACGTATCAGTCAAAAGACAGTCATATATTGTATGAAATCAACCGTGTAAAGGAATTAAGTTGAAAATAAAAAACAAGCCAAAGATCAAGAAATATATAAAATTATAATTTGTCAAGAACAGAGATATAAGCATGATGAAGGTATTCCGTATCCGTTTGTAGATTTAGTGTATTACTGTTTTGCAGTTTGATAAATAATATCTCTGAGATTAAATGTTTATCATAATCGCGTTCAGAATCTAAAATTTTAACACTATTCCAAGCAAACTCATGTCCACTTTCTATTTTGTGATTAGTAATAACTAATTTAGAGTTCGTATTCCTTCGAATATGACTGCGATATTCGTTCAATCTCGTTTTTAGCTGTCTCTTAATTTGTTCCACATAACACTTCTCGTAATTCTTACATTCAATTTTGTATACTACATTTTTTCCAATCGGATTTCTGTCCTTATGTGCACGGATTATCCCACTCAACTTGTTCATACTGAAAAAGGCTGGTTTGGTGTCTAGATCGTTGATAATTTTTTTGAATTTGTTCACATTAGAAGAGTTAAATGGTAATGTGAACTATCTAGTTTTTTATCATTGTCAATAATTTCCCTGTCGTTATTTTGTGTGTCATTATTTTTAAAAAACAACTTTTTAAGCCTTTGAGATATACAGTTGAAGACAAATTCAAGAGGATAATCGTTGTTTAACAAAATGGACACAATTAATTCCAGATTTTTTTTGTGATATTGAGGGTATGATAAAGAGAAGACCCTATCTATTAAACCACAAACTATGCCTTTCTTCTGGGACAGAGGATGTTGAGAGTGATAATTTAAGAACTACTAGAAAAGGTTGGCTTATGGAACCAATCAAAATGAATAACGTTATTAGCAGTTTTCATGGTAACTTCCAAGAAATTCAACTCTCCCCCAATTTCACATGTGAATTGTAGTCTTGGGTGGAAAGAGTTGAAAATCTTGAGAGTAGTTTCAATCCTGTTAAAATGAATAGCCAAAGCGATATCGTCGACGTATTGGAAATAAAATGATAACTCTGTGTCAATCCTCTCGATAGCCATCTCCTCAAGATCCCTCATCACCAAATCAGCTACAATTGGGGACAATGGAGAACCCATAGATAGATCGAAAGTCTGCTTGTAGATTTGTCCGTCAAAAATAAATAGAGTTCGGCGCCTTCTGACTATTATTTATCACTGAAGATGATTCAATACCACTCAATACTACAGCCGAAACATTTGATTGAATAAAGAAGATTTTTTAATCAAAAAGATTTATAAAGTTCATTGCGCACTGTTTACCGTTTCTCATTACCCTTTTGTTCATTAAATTTTTATCTTAATACTTTTTTATATGCAGAATAATCGGAGAAATCATGTATTAATTTTTTTCGAAAATTAATTTTATTATTTGTCTCCCTTCAAAACGTATATCTTTTATTTCAAACGTTTTTACGTTTTTCTTCAATAATTTTCGAAAAATCTCCAATCCGTCATTTAAAATAAGACATCCTGTACATACATCATAACATTATTTAAAAAAATACAATAAAAAGATTACTAATGAGAATATTTGCATACTATCCTGTAATTGGCATATCATTTAATACTAATATCAGATTTCCATGATTTTTCACAAAAATCGCGAATTAGTAACTTGTAGTTATTTGTAGTTATTCCAATAGAATAGCAAACTATTCATTCTAATAGTAAAGAAACCTTTATAATTACTATTCGCTCCAATAGTAAACTATTTACGATTCTAATAGTAATAAATAGTAAGTGTCTACAGTTACTATTCGTTCCAATAGTAAACTACTTATTCTAATAGTAATGAATAGTAAATGTTTATAGTAACTATTCATTCAATAGTAAACTATTCATGTTTCCAATAATAAATTATCCCATAATACTACACAAAATTTCAATAGTTTTCTGAATAGTTCTGAATAGTTATATTTCTCAATAGTTCTCAATAATTTTTTTCCATATGGGTGGTTTGATAGAAAACATATTCTTTTATTTGGAGATCTTCTTCAATTACCTTCTGTACACGAAGATTTTGTTTTTGTTCATTTATTGAAAGAAAAAATTGATAAATATATTGGCACTTTAGGAACCATTAATTTATGGACTACATTATTTGAATATGATGAATTAATATGCGACAAGGAGATATGGTTTATCGTGAATTGTTATCGCGTATTCGTATTGATTTATTGACAAATTCAGATCACGAGATTCTTCAAAATAGAAAAATATCCTTTACGAATACTTCTTTTAATTCAAGATTGGATGAAATATGTAATTTTATTATCAATTTACCAGTTAACACTGTATGTTTACTTCCTACTTGTCATATGTGTGATATTTTAAACACTGCAATGTTAAATCGTATTAATTCAAAAGAAATATTATTAATTGCTGAAGACACGATAAATTGTATTCCATACTTAAAAAAGAAAGTATTGAAAGTATTATCGAAAAATGATGAAGATGATACTAGAACAGACTTTCGAAATAAATTATTATTAAGATTGAAGCAAAAGTAATGATAAGACGTAATATTGATGCTAGTTTGGGACTGGTAAATGGTACAATCGCGAAAATAATATCAATTGTTCAAGATATAAATACTGAATATGTAGAAAAGATCAAACTTTTATTACCTACAGGTTCAGAATACTTGATTGAAAGAGTCAGCGTTTCAAGTGATGGATAGAGCTTACGTTATCAGAAAACAATTTTCATTATCATTAAGTTATGAAATCATTATTCATAAAAGCCAAGGATTAAGTTTACAAAATGCTATTATGGACATTGATAATTCTGTATTTAATGCAGAACAAATTTTATTGCTTTGTCACGAGTAATATCTAGAGAAGGTTTGTATTTAATTAATTACGATTCCTCATCTATAAAAGCTAGTGAAGATGCAATTATTGAATATAATCAATTAAAACAAACATATAAATCAGAAGCGAAATTGATTACTATTTCAAAACAAAAATATACTAAAATAAAAGATACTTTATGGACATTATCAAAAGTTATTTCTTCTATTCAAGAATCACATGAAACGGTTCAAAAAAATACTGTTTGGGTAATACATGGGTTCCAAAATAAGGATAAAGTTTCATCTTACTCAGTAAAATGCAATTTTGCAATGTTTTTTGCATTTAAATGTTATTAGAAAACAAATTTTTGAGTGTGATAAATTAAATGTTTTAGGTATATTAATGAATCGATATGAAATCGGAATCTGATTTGAATACATTTACAGTACAACAAGATTTAGGAGGTAATTTTTCTAACTGTATAAAAGATGCATCTGAATTTCTCATAGCTATCTGTAAAAAATATGATTATACAAAAAATCTAGTTAAGCAAAGTAAGTAAAATCTAGTTAATCAAATTCGTTCCACTATACGGTGCAAAACTTGTGATAATACAATTGTTATTACTAATGATAATATTCTTATTTCAATTCCCATTACTAATTTTAAAAAAGACAGTGACGATCTTAATGATTTATTAAATATTACTTTTTCGAGGTGGTATCACTCTCATAACCTATGTAAAAATAGTACAAGGAAAGATATATTTAAAAAAGAATTAACATTAACATGAGAAATACTTATCATTTATTTATAATTATTTTTAGAACAAAATGGTAAATTAATAAAAATAGATCAATTTAATTTACGTGCAGTACCAACAACTACAATATCAGTAGGAGGACTTTAAGGTAATGAATTTTTTAAGGTAATGAATTTTATAAAGTAATGAATGCCATTTTTCATCATGGATCATCTATTGAAGATGGTTATTATACAAGTATATGTAGACATGAAACATGTAATGGATGGATAGACATTGATGATGCGCAAATTAACAAGAAAAAATGGCCTAGAGGAACAAAAAATGTGTATATATATTTTTTAAAAAAGATTATTAAAAAATAATGACTGAATACTGATTGTTTTTTCTAGTATAAAAAGTAAAAAAATGTTTCAAATATGCTAAATAATAAATACTATTTGTTACTAAAAAAATGAGTGATATCCTAATAAAATTACCTTTTAAAAAAGGTAAAAAATGCCGTGTGAAACGCCAAGTTCACGCGCCCGTTTTCTTATTTATGTAAAAGAAAGAATTTTATACAAAAATTTCCATCTACAAAAATCTTTTTAATAATAAATTTCATATTGGTATAAAAGATATGATACGAATAACTGGCGCCAACTTCTAATTTAATAAAATAAAAAGAGCTTTACATTGAAATACATTTTATTTTGTAGTTCATTCTTATTTGAAAAATCGTTTCATTATTTCTACAAAAAATCAAAAATTGGCACAAAAATTTGGCACTTTTAATTATATGAAGTAGAAAAGAAACTTTGCAAAAGTGAAAAAAGATGTTATCAATCCAAAATTAATGTCAATTTGTAGTTGTCAAAAAAATTTTATTGAATTATTGTACTTGTGTTTATATATCATGTACGATTTTGCGGGATCATGTAACTCTCTCAAACGTGAAAATGTGAAATTTTTTACGTGAACTTTTTCGCCATGTATCTTGGTGACGGAAAAGCGGAAATCTAGGGAATTAATAAATATGCTTCAGAATTAGAGAAAATTAGGGCTGCGTTAGGATTAAGTGTACGTAGTACATATACAATTGGTTATTAAAAGATGTATTATATTATAGGTACATTTTGTTCCTGATTTGTGGCAACAAAAGTCTGAAGGAAAAAAAAAATTAAACAAAAATGCTTAAATCTATGGCTGTAAATATTTTTTTAAAATAAATTTTGTAAATTTAAAAGTGTTTTTAATTTTAATAATTATTTCCTATTTTTATTCAAATCTTATTTAAGATAAATTTTCTTTTAATTCTTAATAGAAAACATTAAATATAAAAAATTATTTTAAGATATAATCTAAATTAATATAAAAAACAAATTTTAAAGATTTTTTTTTCATATTTATCATTAAATATTACTTATATTTCAAAAAAGAGAGTAATTGAAATTTGAATTTTTTTTTAAACGGGAATTGACGAAAATTATGGACCAATCAAAAGTGACACTCTCATGGTCAGTCTTTGATTAGAGGGTCTCTAGCTAGAAGTAAGGATCCTCTAGTAAAGGATCGGACAATGCATCAATAAAGGCCGTGACATATAAAAAAATTTAAGCAGTAAGACTTAAGCAGGTAAAGAAATCAATGTCATGGATTTGCTATTGTTTATGGGGGTGACATCCGTTTGATCACATTCTGATTGACCACTAGCCACACAGCGCTTGAACAGTGAAAAAATTCTAGGCGCCAACCCCTGTAAGTGGCTAGTAGTCAATCGGGTGTCACCCTTGCTTATGTTACTGTCTTACATTCTCGACTGTGATTGGCTAATTCGCTTGCTGTTTAAATTAAGTTTTTTTATGTGCCATGGCCCTAAGCTGCGGATTGATCGTCGTCATTTGTACGGAATTGAGATGCCGTTCGCTGGAACGACCCTCGCCTGAGGATTCGATGGGTGATAGAATGACGAGAATTCTTGAGACAAATCACATTAATTTAATAAGTCAGTTATTGCCATGTTGAAATGTACAGAATATAGAGTCTGATGGTGGCGTACACGTTGATAAAATAGAACAGATGTTCGCTAGGCAGATTGAATACACAGGGTTGAATATGTTCACATGAATTGCGCGGTCACGTGATTGGAGAATGTCCGCAGCGTGATAAGAGAATGGTCGCAAGCTCTTTCACTTTGATCCAACCTTAGCGAATGACGACGTGCTGCTTCGTCAAGCTGAGATACGCGCACTTGTCACTGAGAATTCGCTCTTTGAGAATGCTCGCAGTAAATATTCTTGTCGAGTTTGAGGCACTAGAATCTCGATGTGACGAGAGAAAATGTGAACTAGGGATTCGCCACGATTCAAAATGCTTCAAAATGCTTCGAAAAGTCTCTCGCAACGACGATTTACGTAACATTATTATAAGACGAGCGATATGACAAGTCTAACTTACGATACGAGCTGAACTTACGAGTACAATAAAAGCGATAGAGAACAACAAGAGCTGACTTGACGACACGAGCACGGTATACTTTTCAGTAGCAAGATTTATGATCGACTCTCAGAGAATTTTGGGTAACGAGGGTTTTTCGAGAAACTTGCGGGATTTCCTATCAGTGATTGACATGACGAATCATGTGTGACGTATGTGTGTGCTATCGATTTTCGGCTAATCGATAGCACACACATACGTTTCATCGAAACAATGCCGCCGTTGAAGGGTAGCTGATAAGCATAATTACTTCCGCGTGATAGGTATTGACGGGCTACCTGGCGCCATCGATCGGATGATTTAGGACAATCGATCACCGCGGATCGTCACGTGCGCTTGTCGTGTTCCGCGTTTCGCTTTTAGGCGCAATTTACTTCTAGCAATTTCAAACATACCGCCCGCCTCGGATTTTACATCCGAAATTACATCAAGTGCCGCCCGCCATGCAGGAATAATGATAAGACAATTACCTTAATTCCTACGGAGTTACAATCAACTTGCAATAGCGCAATTTCAATTTTCGGAAATGTTGATCGGCAAGAAACTAAGTTTAACAATTGGTCGTTTGAATACTGAACGTGCCGTTTTAACGGTGACGACGCGAATTAGTCCGTCTGTGCCAGAGTGGCATTCTATGATTCTTCCAAGCTCCCATTGACAAGAAGGAGCAAGCGGATTTTGCAATAATACAATGCTACTTTCGCAAGGTTTTATACAGTTCGCCATTTTGGTCGTTCATGTAGAGTTTGTAAATAGTCGTTAGATCATTTTCATCAAAAGACGGATTGCAATCGCTGAATCAATTGCCATCGAGATAGGAGCGTTTCCTTCTCGTCAAGAAGCATCGGAAACGGTATGTTTGTCAAGGCGGTTGATCAGGAAATGAGCAGGCGTTAAAACAGAATAGTCTTCATAATCGTCCGAAAACGGAGCAAGAGGATGCGAATTTAAGCAGGCTTCTATTTTGCAAAGCAACGTGGTCATTTTTTCGAAAGTGAACGTGTAATTTCCTACAATCCGTTTTAAGTGAAATTTGACGCTACGCACTCCGGCTTCCCATAGTCCTCCGAAATGAGGAGCTGCCGGGGGAATAAACATCCATCATATCGATTTGAAAGCTAATTTGTTAAGTACGCGAGGATCGAATTGAGTGGCCTTCCACATGCTCAAAAGTTCTTGATCGGCTTCTCGAAAGTTTTTAGCATTATCTGAGTATAGGCATAACGGGATGCCTCGACGAGCGCAAAATCGACTATATGCAGCTAAGAACGCATCCGTAGAATAATCGCTGATGAGCTCTAAATGAATAGTTCGGACAATCATACATATAAATAGCATAATGTATGCTTTTCGGGCTTTACATCCTTGTCTCGCGGAGGAACGAACGAGAATGAGTCCGTATAATCCACTCTGCAATGCAGGAATGCACGAGCACTCTTCCGAACGCGCATATCGGGCGGATCTCCCATGAGTTCATGCGACTTATCAGTCCTCTCGCGTGCACATCTTAAGCACTCGTGTATGATTGATTTAACCTTTTGACGAGCGCGGAGAATCCAAAATTCATTGCGAAGTACGCAGCGAATGATTTGCGTACCTGCATGAAGAGTTCGGAGATGAGCGTGCTGAATGAAAGGTGAGAGTAGAGAATGTTGCCGAGAATAATCAGATGTTTCGCTCCGGGAACTTTGAGTGACGGAGTTGTCCTCTGATTCGAATCAAACCGTATTGGTCGAAAAAGGGATTAAAATTTAGGCTTACTATTATTAGCGAATCGAATTTTCGCCTTTAGTTCTTGGATATCGCGAGGAAATGTGCGAGATTGCATGTATCGACACCAAAAATGTTTGGCGTTGATCACTTTGGATTGGTCTAATACTGTTGGAGTCGGAGCGTGGAGATCCGGAGAAGAGAATGCTTACTTTAAGTTGTAATGTTGACAAAACGAAAAATATACGATATGACGCGAATTAATTTTTGTCACGATGAGAATCGTTGAGCGAGATCCCATTCATCTTGAGTATCAATTCCAAGACTGACAAGATGAGACTTGGCCTCGAGCGAAAAGTTCAGAGGAAGAATAACATCAGTTTGAGGCCATTGAGCACTTGGTAATTTAAGTTATTCTGGACCCCTTCATCAATCGGTCTTATTGAGCAGACTTTGTACGGGAATATCTCGCGACGCGCAGTCAGTTGGATTCTCTTGAGTTGGCACGTAATGCCATTGAGAGTTCGGAACTTTAGATTGTATCTCGTCAATTCGATTCGCTACGAATGTTTTCCATTTGGATGGATGTTGTCTTATCCAAGCTAGAGCGACGGTGGAATCTGTCCAACAATGACATGGAATGTCAGTTAAATTAAGAGATTCTCGAACATAAGAAATTATACGGGCTAAGAGAACGGCAGCCATTAATTCTAACCGAGGGATACTTAGACTTTTCAAGGGAGCGATTCGAGATTTCGTTATTAATAAAGAAACTTGACGATCATTTAAAAAAAAGTCGACCTTAAAATAGATCACGGCTGCATAAGCAAATGTGGATGCGTCCGAAAAACCATGCAGTTCACAGTATTGTGTGTCATGACCTTTTCCGGTCCAGCGAGGAATTTCGAGCGAATTGAAAAGTTCGAAAGAACGATAATATGCAAGTCATAAAGGATATTAGAAGGACCTGCACCATCTCAGAGAACCTTTGCACGCCATAAGCGCTGCATCAGAATCTTTGCCGTGATTATGATGGAAGTGAGCCATCCCATTGGATCAAACAATTTCGAGATAGCTGAGAGAATTGTGCGTTTGATTGATGGCAGCGAATTAGACAAGGTTACATTGAATTGAAAGACATCACGCGGTGGATGTCATTTGAGTCCTAAGACTTGGAACTGATCGTCGGACTCCAAAGATTTAGTGTGAGATAGGCCATGGTCACATGGATCGATATCTTGGAGAAGATCGAGACAATTGTTGGACCACTTTCGCGGATTGAATCCAGTGAGATTTAGTAACTTCATCAATTGATCGCGCGTTTGTTTAGCCATAGGTTTATCATCTGCTCTGAAGATGCAATCATCGACATAGATGTTATGCTGAAGAAAATTGAGCGACCGGAAATGAGGCGCCATCGGTTAAGGCTAATTGTTTAAGAACGCGAACAGCTAGATATGGAGCGCATACGATTCCATATGTGACAGTGATAACCGATAGGCTTGAACATTTTGGGACGAATCTAATTGCCAAAAAATTCTTTGGAAATCGATATCTCGTTCGTCGATGAGAATTTGGCGGTACATTTTAGCAAAGTCGGCAGTATAGACATAGTGATACTGACGCCAACGAAGAATGATAATGGTCAGATCTGTTTGCAATCTGGGTCCAATTAAGAGATGATCATTTAACGAAAATCCGTTCGACGTGCGGTTTGATGCATTGAACATCACTCGAAGACGCGTGGTAGTGCTGCTATTGCGAATAATCGCATGGTGAGGAATGTAAATGATTTGTGAGCGAGAGGTTTTCATATCATTGACGGGAACCATGTGATCTAAGTTTTCATATTCGCTGAAAGCACTGTATTTCTTTGCCACTTCGGGCTAAGTTTCAAATCAAGTTTGAGTCAAGCAAGACATGAAAACGAAGAAAAGTGAGAATCTTCGATATTCAACGGAGGAGGCGTCTTGAACGATAATCGAACTATGAATCGACCTTGCTCATCTAGGCTTCGTCGAGTTCGAAGCACTAGAATTTCGATGTGACGAGAGAAAATGTGAATTAGGGATTCGCCACGATTCAAAATGTTTCGCCGAAAAGTCTCTCGCAACGACGATTTATGTAACGTTATTACAAGACGAGTGATGAAGTCTAACTTACGAGCTGAACTTACGAGTACGATAAGAGCGATAGAGAACAACAAGAGCACTGACTTGACGACACGAGCACGGTATACTTTTCAGTAGCAAGATTTATGGTCGACTCTTAGAGAATTTTGGGTATTTTGGGTAATGAGGATTTTTCGAGAAGCTTGCGGGGTTTCCTATCAGCGATTGACACGACGAATCATGTGATTTTCGGCCAATCGATAGCACACACATACGTTTCGTCGATTGCGAAACAACACCGCTGTTGAAGAGTAGCTAATAAGCATAATTACTTCCGCATGATAGGTATTGATAAGTTACCTGGCGCCATCGATCGGATGATTTAGGGCAATCGATTGCCGCGAATCATCACGTGCGCTTGTCGTGTTCCGCGTTTCGCTTTCAGGCGCGATTTACTTTTAGCAATTTCGAACACCATTTAAGGGTCACTTCCGATCTTTGAAAAATACGCGCCAAGCTTTTAATAGTTTTGACATTTCAATGTTTATTTTTATTTTATTCTTTTAAAGTTTTTTAATCTAGAAATATAAAACTATTATATTTTTTGTTTGTTGGCATATATTATAAAATAAAAAATTATGCAAACGTGTTTATTGCAATAATAGTAGTAGAAAAAGATCTAAATTATTTAATTTTGTACCCACTACAAACTGCATAGTACTATATTATTATTGCATATGCATTTATTATTTTTGTGACATATATTAATATACAAAATTCTTAGCTGTACAATAAATTTGTCAATTATTCTTCTTTGCAATTATACATGATGTATTTATAATTATTTATAATTATTTTTCTCTTTGTTTTAAAACTTGTTTTTCTTTTCCACAGTTATATAGTTTGATCGTACTACACAACAACAAATGTATTATGCTTCTTTTATATAATAAGTAGATATGTATTTAATAATTGCTACTGATGTGATATTAATTAACAAACAGTAAACTTATATCTAATATTCTTATGTTCATGGTCTCATGTTCATGCCTTATGTATTTAAAAAAATATATATGTTTTGTTCTCATTGAATTTCTTATTCTTTATTTATAGTAATTATTTATAAAAAATTTGTTACTACGATATTTATTATTTATTACAATATTTAATATTTATTAAATCAATAAAGCGAAAAGCTTGTATAAGATAAACAATAAAAAGGAGGGAAAGGCCGACAAACGAGCGAGAAATTAAATGTTGTACAAACACAATATTTATTATCGTCAACAAATTTTTATTATTTATATGAAACAACGAAAGTCAACAAGAAAAATAAATTTAAAGTTGAACGTTTCGGCTTCACAGAGCCTTCTTCAGCAACCATTTAAGACACGATCAGAAAAGCTCAATAGAAAATTATTAAAGAATATAGTATTACAAGGCGAAAGCAACTTTGATTAAGTTACATACATCAAACAGCGCGTCTAATAATAATGTACGAATGAGTTTATACCGGAAATGAAAAAGCAATGCGATACATAATTATCACATCGAAATTTTCTTATATAACGTCACGTGTTAACAACAAAAATATATGCAAGATAGAGAGAGAAATATTGTATGTTGGTATGAAGTAGAAAACCTCTGATTCCGTCGTTTCTATTACGCTGATGTAGTCCAATCTCACGTTTTCGGAAAGATGTAAAAATTATGAGATTTACCAGAGTATTCATCGTTGATAGGCGCGAATATCTCCGAGTTAAAAAGTTAAAAATAGACGTTGATTGTCAACAGAATTAATAGTCCTTATTTAAAACGTGTAAATCTATTAAATATAATAGAGTAAAAAACAATTTAATCATTATATAAATCTATACGATTGAACCGATAAAAGTCGAATGCTATAGTATAACTTACGTATAAGTGAAACCGGAAAAAACGTGAGATTTAGTGAACGGAATATTGTATGTAATAATAAATGATAGCCTAATCCTCGGAAATTCCTTTAGATAAATCTCGACTATCAGACAGTAGAAAGTAGCAACTCGCCAACGAACTCTGAGATTGTAGTTCAGACGAAAAGGCGTATAGAATATATTGTAAGAAACTGGTAGGGAAAGGAGTAGGAGAGGAGAGGTTAGAAAGAACAATAATGTTGTCAACAATTTTTAAGAATCAAAGTACACGTCGCTGAATAGCTCCGTGTCTTTGTGAGAATTAATGCCCTTCTTCTGTTCCTTTATAAATATCATTTCAGCCTCTTATGATAGTTAGGTTTGCGATTTAAAATCTGTATATTGTCAATCATATTCATGATTGAAAGACGAGACATGTTCAGAAATCACAGTATGGACACAGCTTGGACGGATCCGATTTAATGTTGATCATATATTCTTTCATTCTCAAACCGTTTCATTCAAAAACCGTTTCGTCTGGCCGACATAAGAAGCGCAATAGTCTTTACATTTTATTTTGTAGACTACATTATTATTAAGCAATTTTTGATCTCTATCTTTGTGAACCCATATTAATTTACTGAGCTTATTGATGACTCAAAGCTTAAAGTAATATACGGATTGTTAACTGCCCGGGCTATCTTCTCAGTGATTCCCTTCACAAAAGGGACAACTAAAAAATTTTTTTTAACGTTATTATCCGAAGGTAAAACATTGTTGGCGTGGTTGTCGCGAAAATTTAGTCCATCATTGAGAAGAGTTTTCAACCTACGGTTAATGTTATTGAAAATAAAATCAATGGGATATGCATTATCTATATTCGGATACAGAATTCCACGTTTTTTTGAAAGAATTGAGTGTGTGATAGAAGTAAAGCTCTGTTCAAAAGATTGAACACAGCCCCTCTTTTGTGACTGATGAGATGATTCGAGAAATATGAGAGAATTCTGCCCGAAAAAGTATTCTTGTGGTACCAATCAATAAAGATCTCGTCTTTGATCATTTGAGATCTAAAAAATTTAAGCTGCGGTTACTCTCTCTCTCTCTCTCTCTCTCTCTCTCTCTCTCTCTCTCTCTCTCTCTCTCTCAACAGTGAACCCGAATCGAGTGTGGTAATTATTAAAAGCTTTTAAAATTAAAGAGAGATGTCATTGTCTGATACCGACAACAAAATGTCATAGCGGTAATAAAACGGTAGAGAAACCGGAATTTTTCGCAAACACGTTGTCTAATCTTGCATCACGTCAGCAATGACAGGCGATAATGATGAACCTATGGGAGTGTCAAAAGTCTGTTTATAAATTCTATTGTTAAATGTAAAGTAGATGGAACCAAGAATAAAACGTAACGCGAAGATAAATTCAGATAAATTCCTTGAGAATGCTGGTACAAGGTTCAATAAAAGACCACCTGTCATTAATGCCATCGATCGCGAGGTCCAGGGACACATTAGTAAAAAGCGAGATAACATCGAACGAAACTAGAACGTGGTTTTGGAATCTTTATATTGGAGAGCGCTTCGAACAATTCCAAGTTATTAACGTGAGGGGGTTAATGGGCTGGCTGAGATGATATTGTGGAGGAAGGATGTCAAGGAGTAGAGAGCCATGAGGAGACGATAATTCTGAGTGAGCAGTTGATTTTGTGAATTTTGGGTAAACCATAGGTTTTGGGGAGAGGAGAGTCTGAAGAACGGCGAAAAAAAATCTTTTTGAAATATATTCTTTGAGATGCCATTTTTTAAGTTGTTCAATTTTCTTTCAAGGCTGGACAAATTTTTTGGACCTCAATATCTACCTTTGCAACATCAAAACCTTTTATAATTTTCTTAATGAGAATCTCACAAGAGCGAAGAACTATTCCGAGCGATATGCGCATGATGTTCGAAACGAGAGAGTGATCTAGCGAGAGTACGCAATAGAGCAGGAAATTGCGAGTACGCTCATGCGGCCAATTTCGGACGTTCATGAATAATTCATGCGTCCACGAGATGCTGCCATTTGAGAAAGAGACGTCTGCGTGCGATTTCATTGATAATACAGGCTCATTCTCGAACAAATACTATTTCATATTTCATATCGTTATATATAGAACAATCCCTCCTATATTTCTATTCTCGGCATTATATCTAATTATATTATAATCCGACACGTTCACTTTACTGTCTTTAATTTCTTCAGTCAATCTGATTTCGGATAGTGCCAAGAACGCAGGATTTAATTTCTTCAAAATCTGATGCTGTATCTTATCTCTATGCATCATTAAACTTTGCGCATTCGTATACAGCATTAGCTCTACTTCCTTCCGTAATTGCTATTTAGCGTCCTTCCAGCCAGCTCTCCTCTTCTCCTCCTGGTCATCGCCCTCTTAAAAGTCGGACATTCTGTACTAAGAGCGTCATGTTTGTCATTTATCTTCAAATTGTATGTTCGAATTTGAAACATACAATTTACACATTTCTTCTCTGTCATCGTCTGTCACAATCTATTAAATTATGATTTCCTGCACATTTATGACATGTTTCGTCTCTTGTACAATTTTTTGCAAAATAATAGTATCCCCAACATTTGAAACATCTTTTAATACTAACATGATTAAATACAGGACATTTCTTCCATCCCATATTTAACTTCGTTTTTTTCAACATCAGCTCATGCGTTTTTTCATCAGTTTCCATTATTACTGATCCTTCGTTTTCTCTTTCTCTCGCTTTATTATTATTTTTCTTTTTTTTAACTATTCTTTTCACTATTCGCATTTTCATTGCATTCATTTTATTCGATTTTTTTATTGTAGCTCTAAGCTCATCATCTAACTTTATTTTATCTTCATCTATATTAATAATTTTTATTTTCGGTTTCTCTTGTGATTCCACAACTTTGTAATCATCCTAGTTTGGCTTGCATAGTTTCCTTCAATTTTTCTACTTCTTCACCGGTTTCACAATTAATCATTGTTCCTTTGCTTCTTTTTTTTAATTTCGTTATTCCCATTGCCTCTTAATATCCACCTTATCTTTTATCGATTTTTTAGTAGCTTCACTATCTTGTTGCATCTTCGGCTTAACAATTATAATGTTTTCTTTCTTCTTCTCTTTAATCGCTTCATTGTAGCTTCTTTGCATTCCATCCGTTGATCCACCTGCTACTCTCTGAATCATTCTCCTCAAGTCTTCCAGCTCTTGTTAACATTTTCCAATTCTTCTCGATCTACTTTTTTGATTATCGTTTTAATTTCTCTCTACAGGCTGTTTCATCTTTGATTTCTTTCACAGTTTTTATGAACCAATCTATTTTTATCTAAGTACTAAATAATCCACTCGTACCTGATATTTTATTTCCCTCAATTGCCCTCAACTGCCCATTGTCGTGAGCAATCTTGTAGATCCTGTAGATCCTGTGAAACCTGCCCTATCTCTGTTGCCCGCCACTTTCTTCATATTCGTTTCTTGATTCCTTTCAATCAAAAACTCTTCAAATGGGCCAGCACGCGGCACATATTCTCGGTTTCTGTCATAAATTTCATGCTTACATACACATCTTGGATGGTAAAAAAGTTTGACACAAGACTTGCATTTAACAAGTTTGCTCTTTATTGCTTTCTTACATGTCGAGCATCGGTATTCTGCATATTCATCGTTCATATCGCTAATTACTCGACACGTTTATATCAGCATCATCTGTGATTCACTTTCACATGTCAGTACTCTTGTGTCCACGTTTAATGTCTACCTACCTTACCAGACTTTGATGCTTCAAACAAGAAATGCACTTTTCGCATTCACAAATCGATACATCCTGGCTAAATAACATTCATAGTTACTCTCGGTCTATGGTGTTATAACTTAAATAACTTTTTATTGCTCTCTCTCTCTCTCACTAATTAACCACTAAAAAATTATCACTTTTACGAAGCGATATTTCACAAGAGAGAGAGAGAGAGAGAGAGAGAGAGAGAGAGAGAGAGAGAGAGAGAGGGGGGGGAGGGAATGATGGAGTGAAAGAGCGAAAGAGAACGAAAGAGAAGTGAAAAGTGCAAAAGAGAATGGTAGAGAACAATGAAGGGCCAAAAGAGAGCGAGCGAGAACAAGGAAGAATGAAAGAGAGCGAATGAGCACGGAGATGAGGGAGACGTTTCTCCCTCATCTCCCAAGATAAAATTTTCACATTTCAACTTTGCACGTTAATATCTCCGTCTATGAAGCACATAGGAAAAAGTACAAAGACTTTTTATATATAATTTTGTGGCGGTCCTCCGCTCACACAACGAATACCTAGCAGAAACATACACGAAAAAGAACCGTGGCCCGCATGGCGCAGTGGTAGCGCTCGAGACTCATACACCTGAGGACCTAGGTTCGAATCCCACCGCGGCCAACATCTTTTTTCCGTCATCAAAACTCTTCATATCGTGGACAACGCTCCTCCAACATCAAGCCGCCACAAATTGGTAACCGCCGACGTGATCTGAACACGCAACACACGCAACACACGCAACACATGCAACGCAACCGCAACCTTCTGCCTTCTCCTTGGCCAATCATCGGACGCACTCGACTTGCCGAGGTCTCGCACACATCTCCCTGTCGACGTCCATACGGCCAGCCCACATCGCAACCGGTACAGACAGCCAATCACTGGACACCCCTCGACTTTCGAGGTTACGCTCACAACCTCACTGTCGATGTCCAAATGGCTCGCCTACGCAACGGAGAAACAACTAGCGCACAAGAGTCGCAGGGCAACATGCCCTCCTCACATCGCGCATCACATATCTCCCTGGGCAGACACACCGGACAACGGGCACACAGAGAAGAATCGGAGCTTGTCCACTAAGGGGGGAGTCCTGTGGCGGTCCCCCGCTCACACAACGAATACCTAGCAGAAACATACACGAAAAAGAACCGTGGCCCGCATGGCGCAGTGGTAGCGCTCGAGACTCATACACCTGAGGACCTAGGTTCGAATCCCACCGCGGCCAACATCTTTTTTCCGTCATCAAAACTCTTCATATCGTGGACAACGCTCCTCCAACATCAAGCCGCCACAATTCTTATCCAAGTTATCAATTGGATGAGTAATTTACGAGTAATTTAATCGGTTCAGCCGTTTCTGCGATCTGATAATCTCAGGTATCGCAACTGAATCGCTCACGTAAAGATACACGGTTCTTCCTCTCGTTTCGCGTTACGCGATCAGTTTTGATTTATAAGTTACAAATAAAGTAAAATTTTTATATTGTTAAAAAAGTCTTTATTCTTTCTTATCTATCTTCATTTCTTCTTATAAAGGTACAATATTCTTTTCTACATATTTTCTAAAGCTTTTACAAGCTGTATTATTTGTCTTTAATATTTCATTACATATGAAATCTAGTAGCGCCAAGACTTTTGTATTTAATATTTTAAAATTTTTATTTAATTGTTTTATTATTGCTACTTCTTATATTCGTTTTAATTCTCTTACAGAGATGCTATATCACGTAGACGTTTACAATTAGACCGATCACTTCGCCGCTATATGTAAAATGACGCAATTATTTTTATTTCATTATTTTTTGTAGAAAATTAAACCATTTACATTAAACAAGCATTTTTAACTTATATATGATAAACCACACTTAAAATATAAATATTACAATCTTTCATAACATAATAATAAAATATTTATAATATTTTCTTTTCACAATTATGGTAATATTTTGATAGTATTTTTATAATAAATAACACATTTTATAATAAATAACACAACAAATAATCACATACACTCAGATTATATGATGTACTCACAAACTACGCATACATGTTCACTATAGAATATAGCCAATGAAAACTCGACATTACTTTTGTCTCTTTCTAGATTTATATATTAGATATTTCTATAATAGATCTGTTTTAATATTATTGGACAATTATTCGAATTTTATATATATATATATATATATATATATATATATATATATATACAAGGATCAGCAAAAAAGTAATAATAAATTAATATTACTTGATTTATGAATTAATTACGTAATCAAAAGAGAATATTTTCCGATTACTTGATTAATCAGTAATCACATTGAAAAAATTTTTGATTACTCGATTAATCAGTAATTAAAATGAAAAATTTTTAATTATTTTATTAATCAGTAATCAGAGTACAAAACTTTTTTGTTACTTAATTAACCAGCAACTACAGCAAATTGTTTTAGATTTTTTGATTAGTAAGTAATCGTAGTGGGAAATTTTTTATTTAAATAATTTTACTTAATTAATAATTATACTAAAAAATTTTCGATTATGTAATTAAAAGGAATCAGATTATTCTTCTGAATTATCCAATTAATCAGTGCTTAAAGTGGTTTACACACGTACACACACACACACACACACACACACACACACACACACACACACACACACGCACGCACGCACGCACGCACGCACGCACGCACGCACGCACGCACGCACGCACGCACGCACACACACACACACACACACACACACACAATTTTGTTTTGATCTTCGTTAACATCAAAATGTTTGTGTACATGGATAAATTCTTCTACTTCTCATTCAGTAAGTATTGATACTATTTCAGTTGTCGATTGTCACTAAATGAGTAGATATCAGTGCAAGCTGTGAATTTAGTACATTGAAAATTTGTCGTTTCTGAAGTAGAAAAATATTATCGAGGAAAATTGAAGTATATTCAAGTGATTAAATATTAATTTTTGTATCCATTGTTATGATAAAATCATTAATAATTTCATTTAGAGAAAAGTGAATTGGAAAAAATCTTAGTATCGTTTTGATTTTGAATATTCAAAATTTTCCTTTACTTTATTTTATATAGAATATCAGTTGATAACATCGAATAATTCGTCAAATATGAACGATGACGATGAAAATTTTAAAATATCTATTGTTTCAACTAATTTCTGAAACGGAAATGGCTTCTACGAGTTTTGAAAATAGAATAAACACTCCATTAACAGCATCCATTGAGAAAGCAAGTTTAGAAGAAGAATGCAATAAAATCATCATATTCATATTTAGATTATATTTAGATGGTACATTTACATGGTTTGTTCCTGATTTATCAAAATCTTCTACTAGAATAGTTTACGGCATATGTCAGATGTGTAAAGTAGAATTCAACAAGCATTCTGTCATAAGTGGAAGTTTAAACTCCTCATTTAATTTTAAAACTCATTTGAAGGTAGAATGTTTTAAATTAATTATTTTAATTGTATTCATTCTTTATTGTCTTTTATTATCCTATTATTACTAACAAAAAATTATATGACTGTAGAGAGACACGCATTAATAGAGTCTAATTTTCAAAAGATTAATAAAAAATTGCTATCATGCAACAACAAATTTCTATTTTTATTGAACAACCAATTATTAACTTTAAAAATAAGAATAATTCAAGTCATTATTATATGTGCTGTTACTGCAATTTGCAGATAGCAAATTGAAGTTTGGTAAATTAAATTTAATAATTTATGCTCAATTCTATAATTTTAAATTTGTATCACTCAAATGATTATATAATTTAATCGTAATCTTTGCTTAATTAATAATGAATAAATTATTTTTTTTTACTAGAAATATTGATACTCATTTTAATGGTAAATCGATAACATTGATTTCTTATTTAAATTGTTTAATAGTAAATTTCAAAAATAATAGAAATGCACTTATTCTATAATGTACAACCTGGTAATTTTTCCATAAAAAATAATTTTATTGTTGCAAAATTTAAAAAATTGTAATAATAAAAAAGTTTCATTTCTCCTTAAAAAATTTATATGTAATATATATTTCTTATACCAATTGTTTTCAGAGAGTACATAATGAAAAATTAACGGAGTTTGAGAATTATTGTTTAGTTAAAAGATAATGTCTTCATCATTCCCAGGAAAATAAAAATCGAAGAACTTTTTGTGATTTTTCTCAAAAAGAATTTGAAGACAATGTTACAAACTTTATTTTAAATAGTTTTGTGTCATATAATACAGTAGAGTTACCGGCATTTCGGAAAATGTTTGATGGTAATTTTGATTTATAATGATAATTTCTAATGTAATTCAAGTAAATATAAAGAAGTCAATCTCGTAAGATTGACTTTTCAATTCATTCACAATACTTTATGACAAAAACACAATACTTTATGAAATTCGGAATGTTACCGAAGAAAATTGTATAATAGCTGAACAGTTATATTACGCGCCTTATGTAGCGCTTATTCGATTTCAAGTTTTATCAAATTTAATACTTTTATATCTAGATAGATAATGAATTTCGAATTATAAACATGTATTATAGATATGAATATTCATAAAAATGGCAAACAACTGCATCATTTATTTGCCCGTACATTATTACGAAGAATTGAGGAGTCATATAAAATTAAAATGAAAGATATAAAAAATGAGATTTCAAATGCCAAATATGTGTGTACGACAGCAGATATCTGGAGTAGTCACAATCGTCGATTCATTGATGTAACTGTTCATTGGATAATTATTGTAGATATTAATTATTGGATAATTATTGTAGATATTAATTATTGGATAATTATTGTAGATATTTATTTATATTATTAATCAATGTATAATCAATATTTGAAAAACTCGCATTCACTCATCAAATCGTTATTCTTAATCGTGTAAAAAAATTCAAATGAGCAGATATTGCCCAAAAAGTTAATTATTCAATCAAAAGCCGTTCTTTCTCTAATTGTAAAAAATTGTTGATCATAGAAGCTTACGTTTTGACTGACAGATTTTTTTCAGTCTTCGAAAGTCTGTATGATGAATTTCTTAGATTTTATTTTTTTCTAATGTTAGAAAGGCTTTCGATGAATCAATTCACATCTGTAATTGTGGTTATTTCATTTAGAACTTATCATACATTGTCATTCAGATTATGCACAGAAAAGAATTTCAAAGAAATATTCAAAAGAATTTCGTATGTCATTGCCTACAAACGATTCCCTAGAAGCCACACACATGACCGAATTATGAATATTTTGAATAAAATTCATTCAAAATTTGAAATAACCAGCGAAAAGTTGATAGCAACTTACAGATAATGGTTCTAATTTTGTCAAAGCTTTTCAAAAATCCGGAGTACATATAGACGAATCTTTGTTTTATGAAGGTGACGTTTAAGAACTTTTTTCTACCAATACACCTAAATCTAAACAATAGAGACATTCATAGATAGATGAGTAAATGATCGAATGGATCCTTAATTTGTTCATAAAAATTTAATATCTAATTGATATTAAAAATAGTTTATGCACCAAGTTTCTGCCTGTCCAAGTTCTGACTCTTTAATTCTTTTATTATTTAATTCTATTATGACTATTAGATAGCCTTTTATTTTAATATATTTTTTCTTCATTTTAAACATCTATGAAAATTGAAATCTAAATAAAGTTATCAAAATTGAAAAGTAAATTTATGTGAAAATTTATTTTTTACAGAAAATTTCATAAAATTGAAATTTCAGTTACAAAAAATCAATCTTTAAAAATCTTTATTTAAAAATCGTTAGTCCTAAAAATTTAAAATTTTTAAAATCTTTAGTCCTAAAATTTCCAAAGATTTTTAACAATGTACGAGAACTAATGGTATATGTTTTAGACTATATCGAAGCATATGAAGAACAAGATTAAAATGTACATCAGTCTGTGGAAACAGTATCTTTTGAAGGAATTATTTCTCCATTATTACCTCCTCATCAAAGATGTGATAGTCATACTTTGCATTTAGTTGTAACAACTGATATCTTAAATGGTATCAATTCACATGAAAATATTAAACTGTGAAAATATTAAACTGTACAATGATGTAATGAAGAAATGCACGAGTTTGTGGATTTCAATAAGATCTCCAAAAATATGAGATAGCAGTTGAAACATGGGAGAAACATTAAAACGATCCGTTGCCGGATTAAAACGTCCGCTATGCGGTGGAATTCGTTGTTCGACTGTTTTAAACAACTTATAAAACTGAAAGACAAACTTTTCACCTTGTATTGTCAATTAGATATTGATCCCTTATCAATGGACGATTTTATGTAATACACAATTCAGAATACATGCAAAATGAAAATTTTTCAAATGATTTGTGATGATTAATATGTTATTAATTTTATAGATTTATAGAAGAATATATTAAATGCACTGAACCAATCGCAGAAACACTTGATATTCTTCAAAATGAAGTTGTCGTCAGTTACGGTTATTTGTTGCCAACAATTATTTCTGCTAAAAATAAATTACAGAAAATAATCAACGCAGATTTTATTTATTGCATACCATTGGTTAATCATTAATAACGAGTTTGGAAAGAAGGTAAAAACAATTTGTTAAAGTAAACTTTCAAATTTCTCTTGGTAAGTTTGCTTGCATCAATTATTATCTGAAATTTTAAAATATTGAATATTACAGATGTGAGAAAAATTAAATAATTTTAATTATCAGAGTAAATTAATTTTAAATATTTATTTGGAAGAAGTTAATTTAATTATGTTCACTTTCAGTAATATTAAGATAAATTTTTATGATTTTTCTTCTATTGTAGATTTTCGAATTTATTTGAAATTGTCGAGGAAGGGAAGCAAGCAGTTATAGCGGCGGTAACTCATCCGAAATTCAAAATAAGATGGTTGAAATGCTTAAATAAAACAGCTCAAGAGAATGCAATGGTTGCAATAAAAAATGAAATAGCAACATATTATCAGCTTCCATTACAAAATCCCATAGAGATGGACATTAGTAATGATGGATTCGATTTCGATAATGAAAACAAAGACAAATCAAATGTTCAAAATTTAAGGATTACCGCATATGAAATCGAATTTCAACGTTTCTATCAAGAGCAGAAAAACGATTTATCGATTTTGCATGCTTATCCTATCATCAAATCGGCATTTCTTAAATTTAATACTTTGTTACCATCTTCAGTTCCAGTCGAAAGAATGTTTAGTTCCGCCACAATGTTTAACATCGGAAAATTCAATCGCCTTACAGATGAAAATTTTGAAAAGAATATTCTCAAAGGCAAACTGTATTTTCAAGAGCACATAAAAAATAAAAAAATATCTAATATTATGCTTTCGGTTCTCCTCAATTTGATAATATTCCTTTATATACCATTCACTAAATGTTCACTTTAGATGCATTGATAGAAACAATAACTGAATGTTGCGCAATATTTTTTTACATAAACGGAATCTTCCACATAATAATATAATATTCCATAATATTCCACAGAAAAGATCTTTCAGAAAGATTTTTCAGCTCAAATTTTTTTATCAGTCATAAAAATCCTACTTCAATTTTATTAGAAAAATATTCCGTTGAACCAGTCTTTTTTCTGTGTATAATTGGTACTTAATGCTGATCATTAATTAAATAATCAAAAAAATAATCAAGAAAATAATCAACTAAATCAATAAATAATCAACTAAATAATAAAATCTAAATTAAATAATAAAAAAAATCTGACATTGATTATTCAGTAATAAAATAATTGAAAAGTTTTTAGGTCTGATTACTGATTGATAAAGTAACTGAAATTATTACATTCTGATTACTGATTAATTAAATAATAAAAAAAATTTCTCAATTTTGATTAATGATTAATGATTAATAAAGTACCATAATTAAAACTTTTTTCATTTTTATTACCGAGTACTTAAATAATTAAAAAATTTTCTATTTTGATTATTGATTATTCAAGTAATCAACTATTTTTCAAATTGATTTGATTATTGATAGATAGATTTATTGTTCCCCTCAGGATTATAAAAAACAAAGAAAAAAAAATCCGTACAAATTCGCTACGCAACTAACTTAACCTAACTTACAAGTAACTTAACCTAACTTATAACTAACGCCGCTCGCTACAGATACGCCTATGGGACCTCCGCTTCCGTCGCAGGCTTCACTCCAAAAGCAAAAACAATCGCAAACAATCACGACCCCTCTGCAGGCAGATCCCTCTCTTTCTCTCTCCCTCTCCCTCCACTCCTCCCCTTCCTACACCTCCCCTTTTCTTCTCGTCCCCTCACCTTCTAAAATTTTCCAACCTCCTTAGCCATTCCTCTCCCCCCCCCCCCCAAGATTATCTCCACCATCTCCTGCCAACTTCCTTCCCCCCCACCTTCCACACTCCTCCCACACATGCTCCCACGACTTTTTAACCCGCACATCCTACACATTCTGTCCTCCTCCCTACCCCAATAAGTGCCTTCCCTCACTCCCTCTTCCAGCCTGAACCTTGCCACTCTCAACCACCTACTTTCTCCCAATCCCTTTTTTAAATATCCCGTCCTCCTTTACTCTCCCCACTTATTATATTTCGATTCCCCAATCCTCCGCCATCTCTCCTCCTTTTGCATACTCCTGTCCCTTTCCATCAAAGCGTTGAAGTCCATGTCCCCTTCCTCCCTTTCTTCCTCCATCCTCTTTATTTCCTTCCCTCTTTCCCTGAAGAATTCCCTCTCTCTTCCTCCCAGTCTGACAGCTTTCTCCCTCATTTCCTCCCAGCATTCTCTTGCCACCTCACTTTCTCTGCCACTTGCTAATTTCTTCTCATACCTGCCCTCCAGCCTTACATTTGCCCTTATTTTTTTTAGAACCTCTTCCACCCCTTTCCTTGCATCTTCTCCCTCCTCCCTAACCATTATGTTATTTCTTTTTTCATATATTTCTCTTCTTTCCTTCTCCCCCTCCAAGATTCTCACCCTCTCCTCTATCTCCTCGCCCCCTTTACCTCCCCTTATTCTCTTATCTTCCTTTTCTAGCAACTTTATTCTTTTCTGCAACTCTTCCATTTTCTTCCTTCCACTCCCTCCCTTTAAACCTTTTTCCAGTAACTCCAGCTCTCCCATTCTTTTTTCTATCCTCTCTCTTTCGACCTTCCATTCCTCCTCCCTTCTTCTCATTTCCTCCAGTTTCCTCCTAATGCCCCAAACTATTCTCCATCCTTTCCCACTTCCCCTTGAACTCCTCCATCCAGCTCTCCAGTGCCTTCAGAATAACACCCTCCCTCCCTCTTCGGACCTCACCGGCGATCTTGGAGTTATCTTGCTCCTTTGGAAGCCTTGCTCCTCCTTTCTCTTTCCCCCCTTCCTAATCCACCCGCTGCTTCCTCCTCCAACTCCCTCTTCCTCTTCATCATCTCAATAATTCCTCCGCTATTCGTCTGTGGCGATAATGTATTGTATGTAACGATAGTTTGAATTTCGTATTGCCGAATAGCGAATGGCCGAACGATAGGAACTTTTCCCCCTCCTCCGACTCGGTGACGAGTCGAGACGCAATATGACAAGTCAGTCGATCGCCTCAGTTTGTGTACACAATACATGGCTTAATACAATAGTCAGAGAACTATCTTTCCTTATGCAAAGTGCATATTCAATTATTATATAGTAAAGTTCATAAGTACAAATTACGTGTTAACTAATTATTTATGGAACACTTCCTTTAATGGATAATTACGTATTAACAAGAACGAAACTGATGGTGATGTGTATTTCTAGAAGGAATGCTTAAACATCACCACACGTCCTTTCCGTTCCTCTCTCTCTTCCTCTCGCATCCTTTCCTCTTTCTCCCTCTTCCTCACTATCTCCTCCCTTACCCCTTTGCTTTCCTCTCTCTCCATTTCTCTTACTTTCTTAAGGCCGCCCTTCTTTCTCTACTTCGGCTCGATTTTACACCTGCCCCTTGTATGCGCGCCTTAAGGCCCACACGCCGCGCACTCTAGAGATCGCCCTTTTACCTTCCCACTTTACCCCTGACCAGAACGCTCGCCTCTACGCGCCAAATACCCTTTCCCTTCCCTCTGTTCCCCTACCCGCCTACCAAAATACCTAACCTCTCTCTTCTGCCTCCGACTTCCAGCACTCCACTCTCTCACCCTTCTCTCCCTCACCTTTCCTTCTACTCTCCACACTTCTCACTCCTTCTCTTTCTGCCCTCGCACATCTTCCTTCCAGCCAAACTCGCCACTCTCTCACACTCTACCTCAAATTATACTGCTACTCTGACACACGACTCTTTCCACACCCATTCCGGAAACGGAAGTCAAAGTTTGATTATTTGAATAATCATTAATCAAAGCTAAAAATATTACTGAAAAAATCGATAATGCCGATCCCTGTATATATATATATATATATATATTAGGTGTACAAAAAAGTTCTGAGCTTTTTTTTGTAAAATTCAATCTTTATTCAAAAACAAACAAAAAAATATTAATCAGCGAAATATTCCCGTTTGCATCAACGACCTTTTACCATCTTTCGGGTAACTTGCGAATTCCTTGACGATAGAAGCTCACCAGCTTCGAAGCGATAAAGTCATCAATGCATTTTCGTATCTCTTCAAATCTCACGAAATATGTATCAGCCAAATGATGCTGCAGCGACCGGAATAGGTAGTAATCGGAAGGCGCCATGTCTGGGCTATACGCCGCGTGCGGGAGAAGTTCCCAGCCTAACGCAAAGATATAGTTCTGAGTCGCTTTCGCAACATGTGATCGAGCATTGTCATGAAGCAAGATCATTTTACGACGTCTTTGGCCAGTAAATGGTCTCTTTTCTTCTAATGCATTGCTTAAATTGATCAATTGTTGTTACGGTCTGCCGTGATTGTTTCACCCGATTATAACAACTCGTAATACAACACACCTTTCCAATCCCACCAGATACAGAGCAAAACCTTCTTGGCGTGGATATTGGACTTTGGCGTCGATGTCGAAGGTTGACCAGGATCAACCTATGATTTTCTTCGTTTAGGGTTATCATAAAGAATCCACTTTTCATCGCCTGTAATGATTTTGTGCAGAAAATCTTTTTTCCGGAACTTTGAAAGCAAAGTAAGCAGTGTCACGCCGACGATTTTTGTTGTCTTCGGACAATTCATGCGGAACCCATCTGCCTTCCTTCTGAACCTTTCCCATCGTATGTAAATGTATGGAAATGGTTTGCTGCGTAATGCCAAGCTGTTCTGCAAGCTCTTTTTCAGTTTGCGCAGAGTTTATATCCTGCAGTGCTTGCAATTCGTCCGTTTCAATCTTTTGAGGGCGTCCAGCACGCGGTTCATCTTCAAGACTGAAATCTCCTTGGCGAAATTTTTGATACCATCTTTTACATGTAGTATGACTTACAGCATTCTCTCCATATGCAGCATAAATCATTGCAGTGGCTTCAGCAGCATTTTTCTTCAGATGAAACGCGAAGTGGATGGAAAATCGAATATGCTCTTTTGTTATTGCCATCGTGAACACTACTGATTGTTGAAGTTATGTGCATCAAACGCCAAACCGTATAGCATTTTAGAAGGCCAAATGTCAACGTTTTAAAACCGCAAAAGAGCGGGAAGATATATAAAATTTAAATTGTTATTTCGATTGTATGAAATCTAAAGTTCAGAACTTTTTTGTACACCTAATATATAACTTTTATGTTATACAAGTTCTTTTGACATGTAAATTTAAATGATATGTTAATTAGATTTTAGATAATATTCTTTCTATCAAGTATAATATTTCGGAAGATAATCGCGTGAAAAGGTTAGATTGAATAGCAAAACGGCTAAACGAAGAATTAATACATATGATTCGAAGCAATAATGAATTATTGAGCATTACAATAACAAAATTGATCGCAATGACATGAGGAACGTTTCGTCTTACTTAGTTTTCATCAGTGTAAATTTTAAAAAAAGATAAATATGAATATTAATGTTTTAGTTGAAAAATATAAAAGATAATAATTAATAAATATAAAGAATAATAATTAGGAGAGAAAAGTTAATTATCGTAGTCGCAAGAGTATTTTTTTTATATTTATATAAAATAAAACATTAATGTTTATATTTATGTTATTGTATTTATTCTTAAAATTTACAATGATAAAGACTAAGTCGAAACATTTGTCATCGCGATCAATTTTGTTACCGTAATGGTTAATAAATAGAGTCATTATTGCTTCGAATTACATCTATTAATTGTTCGTATTTGGCCCTCCGCTTTTCTATTTTATTGCTGTGCATTAATATACTTTTATGTACAGAATAATAAGAAGAATGAATCAATTTGTAAACAATTGATTCGTCTCATTATTCCGTGTATAAATTTCAAATTCTGTCATTTATTTTAAAATATTATAAAATTTTATGGCTTGTTTGTGTAGGATTTCCAGTTTCTTGTGACAGAAGAAAGAACAGGTAAGTCGTTTTTATTTTTACTTTTTTTTTATTATGAGTGTCGATAAGGGTGCTGTGCGCCTGTAAGAACAGGGTGCTGTGCGCCTATAAGAAACGAGTGCTGTGCGCCTGCAAAGAACGGGCGTTATATATCTACAAGGTACACTATTATGTACTAATATAAAGCTATTTTGATACGAAAGAGTGCTATGTCCTTGAAAAGTTTATTAATAAAATGTCTGAAAAGACAAGATATATTTTAACATCTGATATTAGAAATATTATTCAGAGGAGAATAGCTTACAGACTTACATATGGAACATTTTCAAGATTTTTTACGAAACTGTTCAGAATATACACCTGTTGACACATGACGAATACAATTACCTAATACTATACAACCTATATTGACAGATAAAAAGCATATACAAATTACACAGTTCATCTGGTTCATTAGATGAACATTGAATGTAGCTATTATGATAGAAAAAATATATTTATATATGATTCTTTAAATAATAAAACATTGCATAAACATCATGAAGAATTTTTGAGAAAGCCATTTCCAACACACGATTTTGATAAGAATGGCGAGAGAATTCATACTTCGTGCTCAGATGCAATCATTGGGACTCTAGTAGTGCGCGACAGCACCATCTTCTTAGTGTCTTTGATTTTAATCTCTCTCCTGAATTCTTTATCTTCTCACGTGTATATAAAAATCTTGATTTTTCTTATTTTCTTTTGTATCTGTTCTGAATATTTCATTAAAATCGACCTACCGTGTCGCCTCCATGTACCCGATAACGCGACAACAGGTTATGGGCCCAGGGTACAGAAACAAAGAACGAATACGGGAACAGTGATCGATACGAATGAAGTGACAAAAGAAAGGTTATCTTGCGAACGATCATAAAAGAATTAACACAAAGAAAAAAACGAAGATAGCATCGTCGAATGTAATACGAATAGAACCCCTGAGCAAGGAAAACTACGATATATGGAGAATTCTGATAAAAAACAATGCGTGGGATACATCTGCGGTGAGAAAATAAAGGCCGAGGTTATCTCCAGTAACGCATCAGCGGAAGCAGAGAACATGGGACATCGAAGACAAAAAGGCAAAGTCGGACATCATCCTAGTAATTAAGTCGTCCGAAGTAAATTAATCAAAGAATGCGAAACATCGAAAGAAGTGACTCAAATTAAAATCAATCAACTTATCAATCAAGTGGACCAGCATGAAAGGCCTCATTATTAAAGCAATTAACCTTATGTAAAAGGGATGAGAATGGCGATGTGCAAGATATCTTTGTAAGTTTTTCGACATCGTCGACAAGTTAACAGAGATGGAAATAGAAATAAATCCCGACTTACTAACAGTGATGCTGCTATACAGTCTCCCATCTAACGTTCTAACTGTGAAAATTTCAGGTGCGCGAATTGAATTACGTGATGAGCTATCGAATTCCGAAAATCTACGTATAAAAATCATCGAGGAATACGACGCACGGAGAAACGTGCGAACTACCAAACGCAATGTTCCTAAAGAGACGATCGATGAAGCGTCAGAATGCACATCAAAAGTTTGAAAAAGAACAAAGATTCACGCCGAGGCATGAAGATAAATCGAAACGTGAAGCATTCAAATGTATCGATGTCATCAATGTCGGAAAATTGGCTACAAAGTAGAAGATTGCGTCGAGCCAAGAAGAAACATAGACAACGTAAATGCAGCAGATGATATAAGTTTATATGCAAGACAGAAACACGTAGAGGTCACCGAAATACTCAGCATTGTGACGTCAGGAGAGCCGTCAAGTATATTTTCTTTTTTTTCCTTTTCTTTCATCCTTCTTCTCTCTTACTTATCTGCGTAGAAGCGCCACTGTATTAGACTATAGCGTCAATACCGGACAGTAATAGCCGGCTCTCCCGCCGTCCAATGTATGGTGTAGAAGCACCCTATCGTTATACACTATATACTATAGCGCGTTATATACTATAGCGCATACGTTAAATATAAGTCACCGGAATAATTATCAACATCGTAGCATTAAGCGAACCAGTAATAAATATCGTCCTCCACTAGATAAAAATACATATATAAACAATTCCTACTATTTTTACTATCAAACAAGCACCGTCACAATTATCAATTATAAATCAAAATTAATAACAATGTACAGCAATATCATCGCACAACATTTCATTTTTACGTAACTGTATCTATATATATATATATATATATATATATATATATATTAACATAAAACACATTAACAATTATATCTTAAGCATCGGTATCTGTAATAATATTATTGATCAGATTAAATATGGAGCATCCGCATTTCCGTCGACTGCGCATAGTCCCCTGCCGGCCGGGCCCTAATTAGACGACGCACGACATAGAAACGCCCGTCCAATGCAGCACCACCACCGCCGCCACGTGCGATGGTGTACCCACGCCATCCGCCATCTTGCGCCGGAGTGCCGCCGCCGCAGAGCACAGCAGCGCTCGCCGAAGCGCAGACACATTTAAGTCCGCGCCGCCAACCCGTGAAGACGCAACTCTTGTGCGCTCCGCCGACGCCTCGCGACATACTCCGCGTTCAAACTCAACTCTCAAATCGAATTCAATTCTAGTTAAGTTAATCGAGTTCTAGTTAAGTATTAATTTTAAACTAAATAATAGTTAGTGTTAATAATATTACTAGTCTAATGTTAAATCGCGAGTGTATTCTGTTTTATAAAATATATACAGTCTCGTACAACAACCACGTGCTCTCTTCTTTATTTCGCACCATCGTCTCGCTAGTAACTAAAAGTGTTCGCGAGGTTCGTGAGGTTTCACGCGAGATAAATAAATAAATTCTTAAACTACATAGCATTGATTAAAACAAGAACGCCGAGCGTCTCCTGGAGCAGGTGTGCGTCCATCCACACTTACCACGACGGAGACTCGAAATTCTTGGTCGCGATAAATACGTTCCTACGCGAAGTCAAAACGCGACGCGTATTGGCTCGCTGCCGAACGATAACCATTGTTTTACTTCCGTCAATATTTGAATAATTCGAAGCCTCACACGAATGCCGAGAGGCAGGAAGAATCGTGGCCGTCGCAAGACCTTCATCCGGCATCTCGAGTACGACCTCCACGTGGCAACCATCTTCAATTACAACGAGATAATTGGCAGGGAAACAGAATTTAACGGAGAATACGAACTCCTAGTGCATGATAAGCTCTGGAGTGGACGGCCAGCTCCGCCAGCACCCGCCTCATCGACATGCGATCTACAATTCCGACCTCGGATCTCACTCGAGGAATATCTACGTCGATCATCTTAAGTCACGGTAGATGAACCAATTTGATAAGCTAAATCCCAGTTTCGCTGACCCACGCGTAAGAAGGCTCGCCGCGCATACTCGCGATAATTTCATTAAACGACATATTAAAATTGCATGCCACGTGCATATTCCACTGCAACGCTTCTCCTCAACAAAGGAATTCGCTGCGTAAGCAAACGTGACCGTTATCGCACAAGGATAGGGAAGACGACCCGATCGGAAGGGTTTTACGACCGATCCCTTTTTTTGAGTACTGTTTACCTAAGCGATTTCACTCGAGGAATGCACGTTCAAAGTGCTCGTTTTTAACCTCTTGAGAATACATTGAAATATCCGAAATTATTTAGCATTATGTGCGGACGCACTTCACATTTATCGGAATCTTTAATTAATGATCGTGATGTGCCTTCCTCGAACTGATTTGACACGCGGCTCACGCACCCGACGTGATTATTTCGCGGCGACTATTGAACTTTTCTCTGTCATTATCCCAACGCGAAGAATAAAAACCAGTTGAGGATATCCAACTCTCTACCTCGATCCAATCGATTCGTTGCTGGCGATTTACCGCTCGATCGCTGGTAGCGTTGCCGATCAGCAGACGTGTCCCCCTTGTCCGGTGCTACGCGGCGTACCGCTCCCGCGGACCGTCGCTGCCCGTGACGTAACAATAGCTTTCCTAAATTTCAGGAGAGGGATCGAAAGAGGTAAATTAATTTTGAGGTCGGACGCGAACGGAACTCTTTAAACGAAGGAGAAGTTAATGCGCGTAATTATAAGCAAAATCGTGGGAAATTTGATAACTTTAAGAGAAAACAAAAGGAAACTGTCGATACTAAAGGAGGAGCCAATTGATGCTGGCAATGTGGAACTAAGGGGCACTTCCGATCGGAGTTTCTTCATTGGTTAATTCAAGGAAGGAAAACTCGGGCTCGCCGAGTTTTACAGCGGAGTAAGGCGCAGGGCTCGGTGCGAAAATATAATACCGCAAATGGAAGGAATTTTTCTTTCGGGAATTTAAGTGGAAAATCAGGAAATTTTTGTTTTCAAGGAAGGTTAGACGATCAAAATTGTGTTTTCAAAATTGACACTGGCTCAGATGTTTCGATTCTAAATAAAAAGATGGTTGGGTCGGGAAGGCAACAGTTTTGAGTAGGGAATAGAAAATTGAGATATCTAATTGGGCAAGAAGTTCCCAGTTTGATTTTAAAACAAATGTTAAAGTCGAGGGAAGTTTTCTTTAGAATTTCCGATGTATGTGACGGAAATTGAGGATGAATGCATCTTGGGAGCAGATTTTCTTTAAAGTTGGGCAAAATCTTCAATTCGCTCTTTAGCAATGATGATTCTGTCAAAGAAGGAAACCTATCTTGTTCTCGTATTAATCCCAGAAAAGAAAGTTCTTGAATTTTTATTAAATTTCTTTAATAGGAATTCCGGTAGGTTAAATGATTTACAAAAGAAAAGTTTTTTTGAATTTCTCAAAGAATTTCAGGATATCTTTTCCGAAAATATTGTAGCGGGCAGTTGCTCAGTAACAGAACACTCAATTTCTATAAAAAAATCAAATCCTATAAAACAGACTCCTAGACGCATTTCCTTACAGATGCGAGATGAGGTAAAGAAAATTCTTGAGGAGAAACAGTAAGGGGTGATTGAAGAATTCCATAGTTCTTGGGTTTCATCTGCGGTTGGAAGAAGAAGGACGAGACATTGAGGTTCTGTGTGGATTACAGGAAACTCAATGCAATCACTGAGAAGGATTGTTACCCATTGTCAAGAATTGATGAGCTTCTTGATTGATTGTCAGGAAATTCTTGGTTTTCCACATTGAATTTAAAAAGGGGTACTGGCAGGTGACTTTGTCCAGAAGATAAGGAGAAAACAGCATTTTCAATAGGAAACGGTTTGTAGCAATTTACTGTGATGCCATTTGGATTATGTAATGCCCCGGCGACTTTTGAGAGATTAATGGAAAGGGTTCTTCATCAGATATTAAATAAAATCTGTTTGGTTTATTTAGATGATGTTGTGATTTTCAGTAAAATCTTTGAAAAGATATTGACTAATCTACGAGAAGTTTTTCTTCGTCTCAGGGCAGCGAATTTAAAAATAAATCCAAAGAAATGTTCTCTGTTTGGAAGGAAAGTTAAATATTTAGGACATGAAGTTTCGGAAGAAGGAATCTCTATTGTCTCTGAAAAGATTGCTTCCGTGCAGGAATGGCTTGTTCCGCGGAATAAGAAGCAAGTTCGTAGCTTTTTGGGGTTTTGCTCCTATTATAGGAAATTTGTTAGAGGATTTTCACAAATTTTAAAATCCCTATTTTCCTTGACGGAGAAACAGTGCAGATTTGTTTGGGATAAACATTGTCAGGAGGCATTTGGAAAGCTTAAACGATGTTTGATTTCTTCCCTTGTTTTGTTTTTTTCAATTAAGACAGGAAAATTCATTTTGGATACTGACGCCTCGAATCATGGCATTGGTGCTGGTTTATCCCAGGTTCAAGAAGGAAAGGAGAGAGTAATTGCTTATTTTAATATGGTGTTAAGTAAAACCGAAAGAAACTATTATGTTACACGTAGAGTTGTTAGCAATAGTTGACTCTGAAAAGTTTTTATCATTATTTATATGGATGAGAATTCTTAATAAGAACTGACTATATTTCTCTCCGTTGGTTGATGTCTTTTAGGGAACTAGAAGATCAGTTGCTACGCTGGTTGGAACGTCTTCAGCAATATAATTTCGAAATTTCTTATGGAGCAGGGAAATCGCATGGGAACATTGATGGATTTTCAAGACGCACCTGTGCGGAAAGTGACTGCAATTATTGCGCCAGAGTAGAAAGAAAAGAGGAGGAAAACAAAGGGGAATATTTAGGAAGGATAGTTTTGTAGGGAAAAAAATCAAAGTTGAGCCTGTAAATGTGTAAAAAGAGATATGTAGATTATTTTTTTGGGGGGGATAATTAATTTGAAAAAAAGTTCTTTAAATAGATACTGTTTATGTTTCTTATTTGAGATTCGTTGGCATCACTTTAAGAGGAAGATCTTCTGCTTACTGCTCGAATATCCGGTTAAGGAAATCCTTTTTTTTAAGAAGTCGTCTACCTCGCTCTCGATTTTTTTTTGAATCGTGATTTTTCCGAGGGATTTAGGGCGAATGTCGAGGTAGGGATTTGGGGTGTCCAATAGGACGAAAGGGTCCACGGAAGCTTCCCCCTCCCTTGTCCGAAGATTCAACAGAGAAGTGCGCAAGATACAAATACAAGATAAAGAAGTGTCATGGAAGAAGAAAGAAGAGGGAAAATAACCTCGCAGCGGCACAGAACTTCCGGGAAGGATGAATTTGGGACTAGTTCGGCGCTCGGTAATCCGCAGCAGCTCGGGATAGAGCAGGAAGCCGACAGATTCCCTGAAAACTTCATTATGAGAGAAGAAGTTAACTTTTCTGCAAGAGAGTTCCCTGGAATTGTCGGGACGACAATTTTAAAGAGGAGGGGTAGTGTTACGACCGAGCGGTGTTTCGCTCGATGCTACTCTCATATCGATTACCAACCTGAAGATCGTACGCCGATGAGATCGACCAGTTGTCCAGTGTTGTTGTTGTGGAGAGAGTCGACGGCGCGGCGCGCAAGTTTGAACCGTGTTGCGGAGAATTCTGATTTTATTGTGAAAGTTCTTGTTATTGCTCCTGTGCTTCAGTGTATAATAAAGTTTGTGTTTTTTTCTTAAACTGTTCTTCCTTTCCTGGCGCGAGTGTAATGCGAGAGACCGTCGCGAGTATGATTAAAAATTATTAGAAGATTAAATTAGAATATATTTTTTAATTTTATAATTATTTAATTTAAACTTTTAAAATAAATTTAATGTATAATATCTAATATAGTTAATTCAATAATATCTTTTATAATATATAAAATTATTTTTATAATAACTTTTATATTAACTTTTATAATATATAAAATTATATATAAAATCAAAATTGATTTGAGGAGAAACTATTAGCACAAAATCATAATAATTCGTAATAATCAGTCAGTTACATCTTATACATTCTGTGATGTGAGGCGTCTGTTATGTATTTAGTCATATATGTAGTTAATTAGTTATTTAAATACTTTTATATATTTATATATTTACATATTAAGTTTTTTAATCCAATAATTGTAACAATAACTGATTACATTTTTTTAAATTTTATTTAAAATTTAGATACATAGTGTGACGTCCTGGGAGGTCCTGGTAGATCGGAACGGACGGATCGGACGGAGCCGAAATCAACAGATCCTCGACAGCTACACTCACACGTTATTTGTGAGATTCTTTTCCATGCGGTTAAGAGGGTAAAACCTTAGGATTAGATACTGCGAAGGAAGTGGGTAACAGGAATGTCGAAATGACTTTTATTTTCAGAAAAGAGTTTTCGATTTTGGGAATGAGGAATAATATAATATCACACTTGTGGTATTTGAATCGGAATTTATTCACTGTTATAAATGATATATATATATGTATATATATATATTTAGCGAGTGCGAGTGGAAGTACAAGTGCAAAAATGTACGTGCGCGTACAAGTGCGAATGCGAATGCGAATAAAATGCAAATATGTAAGTGTCCGTGGATGTGAATCGTAAGTGCGAAATGGGAAATGCGCAAAGGTATCGTCGCTTGAGGTTTTTATATGTTGCCAAAACATAGAAGTAGGGGTGACCTAAATTCCAATGTTATGATTCTACAGGTCTGAATAAAGCCTTTCATTATGAGTCAGCTATTCACGCATTTAAGATCTTCTAGTTGTTCTTGACATAGCTTTCTATTAGTCGATTTAGCCTACATTTGCTATGAGTCAGCGATGACTCGTGGTATTAAAATATTATGGCGCCCTTGACATTTAACGTTGGCCTACTTTCGCTTATAAACTGACCATGAGTCAGCAATGACTCGTGATACTAAAATATTATGGAGACCTTGACATTTAACGTTAGCTTATTTTCGCTTACAAACTGATCATGAGTCACACTTGTGACTAAATATTATGGCGGCCTTGACATTTAACGTTGGCTTATTTTTGTTTACAACCTGACCATGAGTCTCATACTTATGACTATTCGGTCGATCTATTTTTGTTTTCAAAGAGTTATACTTCGTTATAATAATTCCTTTCTTATAATTAACAAACATATAGTTGCTTGAATTTAAGCTTTTATAATAAATATTAATAAATATTAAATATTATAAGCTTTTATAATAAATATTAATCATCGCAATATTGTTTTAGATATACTTTACAATTTTATAATAATAATGATTACATCGTATAATTAGTATATCTAAAATATATCAGTATAACTCTTTTTACATTTGTAATACATTATTTATTAAATATTTTCAGGTACAAAATGGCTCTGATTGTGATTGGTTGAATCGTTAGGGTAGTTTTCCATGCATATTAATATTCAAGATTTTTGTCATAGCCATAGGATTAGTGTTAATGAAAAAAGGGAAGTAACAATTAATAAATATAAGTTTAGGATGAAGGTTTCTAGAAGTTGAACTGGTTTATATACGGAGATTTGCCTGCTGAACTGATTTGAGTTTTTGAGGTAAGTGTATGTAAGGAGTTTATAATTGTTTAAATATCTTCTAAACGGTGCGAGTTAGGTAGGTATGTGTAATGAGGTAAGTTGCAGGATTTCCTGTGTGTTGTCCAAATCTTTCATAATAATTATTTGTTAATATAATAATTTATTTATTTATAAATTTTCTTAAACGAAATTTCAATCGTAGAATTTCTTTTCTGAGATAAAATATATTTCTATCGAGATTGTTTATATAATTTCATAAAGAAAACTATTTCTTATAAGGAAATGTATAATGTATGTATATATGTATACATATGTGTGTGCTTTCATATACCCTTAATTTTGTTTATATCTTGAGAATTAAGAATCGTAACCACAAACTATATTTATGTTTTCGAAAGGATTTTCAATGGAGAATGTATTTATACAGGGAAAATATATCCATATAAAGACATCAACAAAATTTATCCTTGAAATAAAGATATGTATCAGATTAACTGTTGAATAAATATTTTGTCGTGGATTTTGTTATATTGTCATTATGACTTTTATTCCTTATTCATATCCTTTCTATTGTTATTAATTTTGTTATTAACTTTTATATTTATTATTAAAATGGAACAAAAGTGAAAGGTTTGATATACAAGGGTTTCTTAGTTTCTGAAGTTATATTTGACGATATAAAGAAATTGGTTGGTATTTTGTATTTATATAATCATATGATTTTGTTTATTAATTGTTAATTAATAAAGATATTACAATGTACCGATAATTGTTTTGTTATAGTTTACGTGGGCGAGATTATATTTCCTACATTTGTTTTTTATTCATTATTTACTATTTGTTGAGATTTTGTTGTTAATGTTGAAATGCTTAGATAAGGTTGTGATATTAAGCTCTATTTTCTTTGTGAACAGTCTGGAGAAGTGATTTCAATATGTTCTGTTTTTTGTTAGTGAGGTCTAGGGAAAATTTACTAGGAACATTAAGGCTGTAGTAGCGCCATAAGGTTGTGGTAAGGAGCGGCCATTTTGTATAAATCTTTAAATAATTTTAAGCGGTATATTCTTTTATTAAATGTATAGGAAAGGTTTGACGGTGCTGTCTCCTAACACAGTTAGTCATAAATAATTAAAAATTTTGAAAAATTTACACTGAACATGATTAGAGGTACTTTCGGCGCTGGGACGTGACAATAGATACAATTTTGAAATAATTCCTCCAATAATTTCTTCATTCGATGCCCTTTTGCTATTTCTACAATTTTCTGTTCTCAATTTTCATTGGTAAATATATTCTAATAACATATGCGTAGATAAAAATATTGTTACACATTATCATTTCCATATTTATAGATGGACGGATTATAGATGACGGATATATAGATGGAACGGATTCATAATCCGTTCTTTCATTATCTTAAGCATCTAAAGAATTTGAAATGTCCATACTGTCTTAGCTAATAATGTTATCTTAAAACTGTACTTAAAATGATCTTAAAATAAGCTTATCAAATTAAATTTGAAAAAAAATATATTTAAAAATGTATCTAAATGGAAGGGTCTCGTTTGCCTACAAATTATTTGATCATAGCATCGTTTGTTCACATCTCGTTTGTCGACAATTCCATTTACGCACATGCATTATTGTTCACAGATCGATTGCCTACAATCTCCCTTATGCACAAGAAAATTTTTTTAGTCAATTGCACGTTTGCACATAAGTCACTTTTGCACACAGCATTATTGCCCATGCCATTATTGTCTACAAATCGATTGTTGATACAAGTACATTTACGTACAAATAAAAAATTTAGAGACGAATGCACGTTTGCACACAAATCACGCAATACTGCACGCAAATCATTAATGGTATCATTTGTCCATTCCATTTGCCAACAATCCCGTTTGCACACAAAAATTATTGTCTACACAGCAATTATCTGAAAAGCACTATTACACATATTGTTTGTTATATAGCATATGAGTCGTGAAATCAGAAGCAAAGTATTAAACTTTCTCTTGCAAAATATGTCAAAATAAAATATTTATTTCATGTCATCATACATTTTTTTATCGGCACAAATTAATACAAAATGCTGAAGAATAGATTTTAAGATGAAGACATAATTTATTAAATAAATCATGGTCTTAAACAAATAGGAAAATTAAAATAGATAGAGAGAATAGATATTTTATTATAATGATAAATAAACTTCGGACCAATTTCGATGAATTTAGCTATAGATAGTTATGTAAAAAAAGTTATCTGTGAAGCTGACTGTCAAGATATAAGCCATTATTATACCATTATTATCTTTACGAGAAGGAAGCAATCTGAGATATAAGGTAAATAATGAGAATATTGGTGTTTCTTCATGTATATGTAAATATAAGACAAAAATATTTTAGCTTTAAAATCAATCCACCTCTAAGAAAGGTAAATTAATGCTCGATTATTTCACCGCAATCGTATCGCTTTTAAGAACGTTATAAGCGAGGAATAATGTGTAGTAAGTATCTTACGACGTACAACCTTATAATTTAGTATCTTTTCCTCTAAAAAACATAATAGTTTCGTAATTCAGAGACCTGTAAAATGTGCGCTAAACTAACTTTTTTTTACATAGTTCGAGTTGTGTATGTGTGGGGGGGGGCGCGTTGGAGATGAAAGGAAGATTCAGTGGGATTATTAATTGAGTTCGCGTATTCTCATGATTGAGAGTGGGAACATTCTATAGAAGTATTGGACGAGGACTAAATAGAAGTAAAGAACTCCAGGAATGCGAAAGAATTCCTATATCGCGATGATGTTAGATTGATTGAGTGTTACATGCTCCCGGAGTGCGGTTAAGTTGATGGATTCGGGGTCTATTGTAAATATCCCCAGGGGAAGAGTCTCGGTGAAGAGGAACTGTGAGAGGATGTCGTGGAACGTAAGTTCCTCCTCGAAAAGTACCGACTGTACCGGTGGAACCTCGCCAACGAATTCCACGCTCGACATGGAACTCGCTGGTGAACGGGGAGTTTGTGGGCGAGGTGACGATGGAACGCGAGATGTCGAGGCCCGCAAAAGTGAGGGAGAGGAGACAGGTGATGGAGTGCAAGGCGTTGAGACTCGCGAGAGTGAAGGAGAGGTTTAGCGGAAAATGGAGGATGGAGTACGAGGCGTTGAGTTTCGCGGCGGAAATTCGGGGGACGGTGCGTAAGATGTTGAGATTCGCGGTAGTGTGTGAGATCTGTCTTCGGACGTTGGTGAAACTCCAACGCTCGGGTTGACTGAAGGAATTTCCGATAGGCCTGATAGGCGAAGGTTCGCGCTCAGAATTTCACTTCCCACCGTTGCCGTCTAGTCGTCTTCTGATTAATTCTTGAGTTGTTTACTATTAAGTGAATATAAATTACGGATGTTAAATTTGGGTTGCGAAGATAAACGCGGAAGGAAACCGGAAGGAAATAAATAATTCAACTTACTTTGGATGTGGTGACAGTCCTGGTACTGGAGATCCTGGCCCGCCGGAACACACTCACTCGGATTTAAAAAAACACGTTCGAGAACTTGTTCGCTGGGAAGGTTCCGAGGAGCACAATGAGAATTTTGGATGACAGAAACCTTGCAGTTGCAGAGGTTGGAGAGCACAGGATGGTTGCAGTGCACAGAGAAGTTGCAGAGCACAAAGAGATTGCAGTGCACAGAGAGGTTGCAGAGCACAGAGACAGAGAGCGAACCGCGGTCAGAATAGCGGCTTATGTAGGATCTTGATCGAGATACGCAGGAGGTTCTAGGGCGTGTCCCTTACATCTAATTGAAATTTTGGATTTCTGGCCTTAACGGCCTTTCGGCGTATTAAATCTAACTTATCAACTAAGGTGCGTATCTCGAAAAATACTTCTCGGCTTTTCCAGGTTGAAATAAGTTGAATTCCCGCCCCCGATTTTTGGGAAGGGGAAAAAAAAGATTTACAATTTCCGTTACGTGATGGAATTTCAACTGTTTATTACCCCGTTTTATGGGCCCGTTAAATGAAAATTTCTTTTATTGGATTTTCCCGTCTTGTTGGCACTATTTGTTCAAAGAAGAGAAAAAAGAATTTAGTGAGCAATATAAATTTCGCCAAGAAACGAATTTTTCGAGTTATTTCGAAGTTCTTCGCGATTGTTCGAAAGGGAGGAATTGTGGAGTACGCAGGACGTAACAGTACCAACCTAACGATTATACATAAGGCTATTAACGCGCGAAATTCGGGGATTTCAAAATAAATCAACTTCTCTAACATACTTCCCGCCTTGGAAGACTAAAGATCTTTCAACATAAAATAAGCTCAAGATGTAGTGATCCATTTGATAACAAGAATTAACAAAAAAATGAGTAACTAACTAATGAATGTATAATAATGATTATCTGAAATGACTCGACATAAATTTGAATATTAACTTTGATAATAATTGATGGAAAACCCATCTGCTTAGGATTGGTTGGTCGATCTCAAGCTGTACTTTCTTTCGTTTGATTGGACGCTTTCAACACTAGTGGCATTCATTTCCATCGGCAAGGGACACAGCTTAATTGCTGCGCGACGAATTAACTCTATACGAATTGGCTGCTCGAGCTATGGAGTCAGTCCCAGGATGTAATTCAGTGATTCGACCAAGCTGCCAAACTAAAGGAGGGAAATTGTCGTCCTTTATCAGAATCAAATCATCTATTTTAAGTGATCCTCGATTTGTTTTCCATTTGGTACAGCATTGGAGTTTCGAAAATGAACTCCTTGGACCAGCGCTAAAAATTTTGCTCTATCTGCTGAATCCACTGGTAACTAGAAAGATGTGTTTCGTTGATACTAGTTAGATTAGGACATGGTATAGCCGTCAAAGCTCTTCCGATTAGAAAATGAATGTGTGAGTGGTATGCTGGTGTGAATAGTTGCAGATCAAATGGATACGAGAACAAGAAAGAGACTTGGAGTTTAAGATGGCTTCGATCTGCACTAATACGCTATATAATTCCTCGGACATCAGCAGAGCGTTTCCTACTACTCGTTTCAAATAATGCTTTGTTGATTTTATGCCTGATTCCCAAATATCTCCAAAGTGAGGCGCGTAAGTCGGAATGAAACTCCAGTTAATTTTTTCGAGCATAAAATGGTCTTATATATATTGCTTCTCGTTGTCCATAAGAAATTCTTCGAGTCGTTTCAATTCTGAATTTTCTTCGATAAAGTTGGTGCCATTGTCTGATGATATTCTTGTGGGTCGTTCACGACGAGACACAAATCTGCGTAAGGCCAAAATAAAAGTTTTAGTAATAAGATCGGATACCAATTCCAAATGAATAGCCTTTGTAACTAAGCAAATGAACAAACAAGTATATGATTTATCTTGCATCCTCTGTCCTTTCTTAATAACAAAAGGTCCGGTGTAATCGGTAACATTGTTAAAGACGAGTGCAGGCGACACGCGACAAATTAGCATTTGTGAAATGACATTCTTGGACCTGTTGCGAAAACATCTAACGCATTGATGCACGACTTGACGAGCCAAACTTTGCCCCGCAATGGGCCAATAATTTTTCCTGATATGAGCTAATAAGGCTTGAGGACTTACGTGCAAAAGTTATGCTCGCTCTCAAATATGAATTTAGTCAAATGATGCTTGGACGAGAGTATTATCGGATGTTTTTTGTCGAAGTCAAAATCGGAGTGTATTAAACGTCCTCCTACACGAAGCATTTCGTCATTATGCAAAAAAAAGATTTAATCCGAGTATTTTGCTTCGTATAGACAAAGCTTTACCTATGAATAGCGCTCTAATTTCTTCGAGAAACATTTCTGATTGTGCCAATTTTATTAAAATGAGCATCGATTGTTGAATTTCCTCTGTGTGGAAAGGACCCTTGACTGTAAGCTTGCGCGCACATATACTTATAAATCTTCTGCAAAAAATTATTATTCTGTAGGTATCTTTCTAGCTTTGAATAATTCTCAAATCTGATGAGATGTTTATTCAATATATATTATAATCATTCATAATTATATAATTCAATATATATATATATATATATATATATATATAAAATTTGTACAAAACATTTGAGCTTGGTGCTTCCGTTACCTCGGATAAATTGATTGGTATTTAATCATCTTGTTTAGGCCATTGATCTTCATGTTCAGCCAACCAAATGAGGCCATGCCATCATAGTTGCAATCCGGGCAGCGCCTTCAGTGTCACTCCTCCTACAGCAAGTCGACTGGGTTGTCTAAGGATGGAATATGTTTCTAATTGCATGGAGAAGATTGAGCTTGTATATCAACTACACGATTACGAGCAAAAGTTTGAAGATGAGGCTCCGAGCGTATCCAACTCATAATGATGGTGGATTCACTCCAGTAATAAGTGGAAGTAACATTCACATCGAGTGATGATTAACTTTGGTTACTAGTTTTACTAGGAGATGTGCTGCGTCTAACTCTAGTTTAGGTACTGTGAGAGGCTTCAAAAGAGTGACTCTTATCTTAGAGCATAGCAATTCAACATAAGTTGCATTTGTTTTATCTGTAGACCTTAAGTAAATGCAATAACCATAAATCTTTTCCTTGCATCCGAAAAGCCATAAATCTCCATAGATCGCGGTGCTAAACAACAAACTTGTTGTGGAATACGAAGATCGTTGATTAACGCGAGCTCATTAGTGTCCATTCTGTCTGCATATCCGACGGAATTGAATCATTTCATGAGAGCTTTAACTTCCCCAATCTTTGTAACATTATCTTCGTGATTATGATACTAAGGCTGATGACTCCTAAAGGATCGAAAATACGAGCAATTAATGACAAGACAAAGCGTTTTGTGACTGGCTCTGTGATTGAATCTATATTGACTTGATATATTAGTTCATCGTTTGTAGAGGATCATAATAGTCCTAAAGTCTTTGTGATGTGTTAGTCTTAAAATTTTTGACTGCTTCGAGCTTGATCAATTGATGCGTCATCGGATCGTTCCATGTTCTCCAGTATTTGCGGTTCATTCGATATCCATTTACGTAGTTCGAAACATCCTGATGTTAAGATATGCGATACGTCTTTTGCGATTTGTGCTGCCTCTTCACGCGACGAGGTTCCGAATAACGTCATCCACATATATAGAATTGCGTATAACATTCGCTGTTTTGGGATGTAGTTCTTAATATTCATCAGCTAAACTAAATAAACATCTAATAGCTACGAATGCACTTGATGCCATTTCATAGGTTACCGTGTTTAGTTTCAATTTTCATAGGTTACCATGTTTAGGTACCAATGTTGTCAGTCGGATTCTCTCGCCAAAGTACGTGTTGAAATACTCGTTAATGGTTCGATTAATATTTGACGATACATTATGATGATGTCTGCTCCCACAACGTGTTGTCTGAATCTCAAAATAATTGATAGAAGATCCTGCTGTATGGTAAGGCCAACCATCTTTAGATCGTTGATCAATAAAACTGTTGATGTGGAGGCATTAAAGACGACTCTTAACTTGGTTGTAAGGCTGCTCTCTTTCAGTATCCCACGGTGTGGTAGGTAATATGCTGGTGCTGCGGGATTGTTGTCAGCAATCCTTGTCATGTGATCGAATTCTTGATATTTTCTTATGAATGATATATATATTCTGTATACATCTTGTCATCTCTTTGCAATTTTCGCTCTATTAAATGTCACTCTGCTAATTCTCTAGATTCGCCCAATTTGCTTGTTGATGTTTTGAATGGAATGCTTACTATGAATCGGCCGCTATTGTCTCGCTTGGTAGTTTCAAGAAAATGCGATTCACATGCTGTTTCTTCCGGTAACAATAGATGATTTGATGGAAGCTCTTTAGTTTCCTAAAATCATTCTATTTGATGCGAGATATTTATTGTGTTGATTGCTGTGTTACACAGTTGAGCCTGTGCCTTGTCGTTGAGACAATCTTCCTGAGACGATGTATCCTTGTAATTTTATCTTATATAAGTAAGGGTGTCTTGAAGATTCATAGCACATCAAATCTTAGAAAAGATCAATTTCAATGAGTAAATCTATTTTTTTCAGCTTGTGGAAATCAGGATCTGCAAGATTCACATTAGCTGGAATGCTTATCTTCTTAATGTCAACTGCTTCGCTTGGTAAATGAGAAGTAACTTTCGGCAAGACCAAGAATGTAAGTTCTTCCTTGAAGTCATGTATTGATCTAATAGTTGCTTTCGCGGTTTCAAAAATTTTTGTTTCAATTTGATTTATGCTAGCGATTGCGATATTTACCTTGGTAGTGCGAAGACCTAATTTATTGCATAGACTAGTCGTCATAAAATTAGATTGCGATCCCGAATCAAAAAGCATATGATACAGAAGTCTATGTATTTGTCCGTTGTTTCCAACGATTCTCACGGCCGCTGTAGGTAATAAATGACACACTGTTCTTCATTATGGTGTGCTGTTACGATTGCGCCTATTTCGTTGCTAACGTCTTTGGACACGTCGTTTTTTGCTCTTTATCGATATCCTTATTCTGAACGTGCTCATTTCTCTCCAAATGCAGGAGCGTATCGTGAACTTTGTAACGCGATCACCTCGCTCGATCGGCTCATCGGTGTCCAGATTCGAGAGGAGGGGAGACTCAAGCTTACGAGAACACAGATTGAAGAGAAATAATAGTTTATTTAGAGAAAGATATTAGATATAGAGTGCCGGGCCGGGAGATGTCGTGCGTTACGCGGTCACTGGTAGCAGGGTGCGGGACGCAAAGCAGAGACGCAGCGGTTGGAGTTGGCGCAAAACGGTGAGAAGCGCAAGACAGGTGCGGCATGCAGTCGTCAACGGCTTTACGCGACTACGGCGCGGTTACAACTAGCGAACTTAGGGCTAACAGGCTTATAACTAACGGGCTTAATACTATGGCGTGGTGATAACTAGTGGACTTAGTATTAACTTATTCCAACAGGCTTAGTTCTCCGGCGCGGTTATAATGAGCTTATCTCTATCATGCGGCGAATATCTATAGCGCGGTATTTACATGCATTTACGAGCTAATGTCAGGTTAGATGGCTAGATATTGTGGGCAGGGCCGAGTGTCACGTCGAGTCCTGTCTTAGCAATTGAAACTGGCAAAATCCGGTAGAGCTGAGCGAAACCTCAGCCCGAGTTGGGGTTAGGAGCCGGCGACAAACTCGACAGGACTAAGCGAAACCTTAGCCCGAGAAGTGGTGACAAGAGTCGGCGAAACCCGATAGGGCTGAGCGAAACTTCAGCCCGAATGTAGAGAAAGCCGGCGAAACCCAGCACAGCCAAGCGAAATCTTGGCCCCGAGAGATAACAGATACGAGTCAGGTCGGTGTCAAGAATCGGATCGCAGGATGGGATCTGCCCCTCATGTCTCAGCTTATATACCCGGCCGACGTTCCCCACTGTGCGTCGTCGGTCCGACGGTGAGAATCGATATCGCGTGGGGGCAGCCGTGAGAGAGATAGCGTTTATGGCGTGAGCGAGACGGCGCGTGCGATGTACGAGCGTGAGATAGCTAATGAGATAGCGCGAACAGTGTGCGTGCAAGCGGATAGGTAGCGCAGGATAAGCAAGTGAGCCAGGTATATATACATATATATATTTCTATGGCTATATACAGGCATATACAATAGTAGTAACGGCCCTGCCGTTACAACTTTGTGATATTTCCGATATTCTTGTGACGTACAATTCACCGTGATGTGCCTCGCTCTTAAACAATTTAAATAAACTTTTCCTTTCTTAACCTGCTCAGTCCGTGCTGCTATTGGCAAATCAAGGAAAAATTTGCAAGCGAACAGTGCGTGTTCTTCCTTACATAAATAACAGGAGTTTCCTTTTGTTACAGACGCGTGCAAGAGTGCTGATTGATTTTTGTGTTTGTTAGTTGGCCGCACCGTATGTGCCTCACTGACTACTTTCGTATGCTTGCTTATTTTTTCAAGTAATTGACAACGTTTCTCGAGAAAATCCAAAAAGCTCTTCATGCTTGGTAAGTCTTCATGGTCAACGACTTCCTTTTCTCACTTCTTCTTCGCTATCGAGCGCCATCCAAGCGCCATTTTATCTGAAATTAAATTAGCAAACTGTCCCATGTATCTACAGTTACTTTAATAGGTTGCCTTTAAAGCGCGCACATGACCCCGAGTAGTGTCTACCAATTTCCGTAAAAATTCATGACTCCTTTGCTAGTTTCAGATGGTCAATAATCCTTCTGATGTGCTTGTATATCATCATATTTTTGTTTTGATAACGCTTAATGAGAAGGTTCCAAGCTGCTTTATAATTAACACACGAAATTTCGAGTCTGTCAAGAACGCTCAATGCTTCGCATTAACGAATTTTGTAAGTATTGGAATTTCGCGATCGTATCAATCCTGTTATCCGAATGAATAATTGAATTGAACATATCGTAAAATATCAGCCACTTATTGTACAATCCGAATCGAATTGCGGTAATTTCAATTATGGTAACTTAACTTGTGAGGCAAGGGAAATATATTTTGTGAAGTGACACTCAATTCTGTTCTGGCATTTTGATTTACGACAACACTTTCTAACTTTAGATCTTTGAGAAACTTTTGTGCCTTTGTTGTAGTTGCATAGAAATCGATCTCAAAATCTCTTTTCTGCGTGTAGCACTCTCCGATTGCATCGTCTTCTGTTAATTGCTCAATTTCTGTTTGGTATGTCTCAAAATTGCTGATTAGCTCTTTGATTCTTTCCAGTCGTTGTTCTAAGTTTATGATATCTTGTTTTTCTATTGCTATCATGTCGCCAGTGGCATCATTCTTCTATAAAGATACAAAATGAAGTGAGTTTTGCTTTCATTGCCTCACTGGCGCCTAAGAACCTTTAGCTTTTCGTTCTCGTTGTTCATGATATACGATTACGCGTCTGTGCAAATAAGGACGAAAAAAAATATGATACTTATCTCGTGACGATATTGATGCTGATCATATCAATCTTTGCGTCGTTGCTTGCCTTACGTTTGCTATTTTGCGAACGTTTGTTGTGTACTAATAGGTTATTTCGTTCTATTACCGCGATTGGAGTTATGTTAACTGCGTGCTATTGCACTTTTTACTTGCGAATCAAACCAAACTACATCGAAATTGGTCTAATTATGCTGCGATACAATGTGTTGCTCGTGGAATAAGGTCTTGTTTTTGTGATGATACGAAGCTTGTAAGCAACTTCTTCTATACCGTCACCGTTATGCGTGCGTGTATTTTGACACGAAGGATGCGAATATTGCACTTATGCGAAATCACTTGCCATATCCGGCAATCGAAAGATCAGTTATGTTTAGGGAAAGTGGACTGTATATAATGAAAAATACGTATTATTGTTTATTGCACTGAAAAACCATATTTTTTCTCGCCACCTCACCGTGTGACTTAAACACACTTACATATATATTTTAGTACCAATCTAACGATTATACATAAGGCTATTAACGCGCGAAATTCAGGGATTTCAAAATAAATCAACTTTTCTAACCTATCGTGAATCCTCCTTCCTCTAACTGCGAATCCAGTATTAAGCGAGCGACTTGTCTCTTCAGATACAGCTATTAAAATAATAAATAAAATAATAAATACATAAATAAATGAATATGCGTGTATATGCACACATAAAATCATTATTTCCAATATCGTGGCAGTTTTCTATGCTTGAATACTATCATTTTACAAAACTTACGAACGCGATTGTGCATGTTGTACAAGATATACCGCGACTTGTGATTTCTTTTATTAATCATTTAGAATTAACCCTAGTAGCACAATGTATTGGCGCAATATTGGGAAGTAATATAAATCCAATATTATATATTGGATGTGAATTAATCTTCAACATTGGTTCAACATTCCAAGGTGGACGTCTGCTCTTATTTAGCCAACATGTCAAAGCAACAATATTAGTTCAATAACATTGAACCAATATTAAGCCATAATATTTATCCAATTTTTCATATTAGACATAAATTGTATCCTAATGTGGAACAATTATTACATAATACATGTCTCCTATTTATATAAGTGAAAAAAATGATAATATAAAAACAAGAGACATAAAAACCGAGCTGGATCTTCTTACTACGTTGTTGTTTATTGTGAAATCGAATCAAACGTTTCGACCTGTGTCAAGTCATCTTCAGTGACACTTTTTAAACAACAAATGAAAAAAATGAAAAAAAATGAGAAAAAGTGATAAAACATCTTTTATCTTGTATCACCATATGTTTCTAAAACGGCCACTTATCCTACTTGGGATCTTGCTGCTTAACTTTTATATTAATAACTTTTATATTATTTTATAAACTCTGCTACTGAAATGATGATATAAGTGAATATAGAATTTTAGCATAAAATATGATAGATCTGATTAATGAATGTTACTATATTGTCGTATAAATAGTCTCAATTAAAAAAAAATTATATATATATATATATGTGTGTGTGTGTGTGTGTGTGTGTGTGTGTGTGTGTATTTTATATATATTGTTGTACTCTGGATGGGCTACGACGTTAATATTCGGGATAGTCGGGTTCGCCAAGTCTAAGGAGCTTTGGAACTCCGAACAGGATCAAAGGAATATAGAGGTCCTCGTGAAATCACTGACACACACTTTCTTTAATTTAATTGATTTATTTTTATAAGTGCACAAATACTTGATATTATAACGATTATATTTTACACATGTTTACGCGTCGTCGGGCGGCTCGGCGCGTCTCGCGTTACTCGGACGGCCGACGATCAAGTGTGACACCTGCTGATAATACGGCTTGCGTGAACTTCACGACGGGATTTCGTAGTATCTTGAGCGACTTTTATAATAATGATTCCGCATGACTTATAATTTTGACTCTCTCTCATTCCGCTTTGTATAACCGATTATATAGGCTGATTGATGCCCGATCAGCATTCCGATCGGTTGCGTCGATCGATTGCGTGATATTGATTGATCAATATCACGCTCGGTTCGATCGTCAAATTTAGGAATTTGCTGATAGGCTTTTCGCAATATTCTCGCGCGATGCATTTCTGCGGTCTTTCAAAAGACTGTGTGATCGCAACTTCGGTGATCACACATTTGTGTCGTCTTTCGAAAGACTTTCCGAGATTCATTCGGACTACTTTTGTTGCCATGCGGACTACTTTTATTATTAATAGGTCTGGTTACAACTATATATATATATATATATATATATATATATATATATATATATATATATATACATACATACAGGGTGTCCCAAAACTCCCGCATTTGGAGTACACTACGTGATTCTTTATGCTAAAAGAAACAATTTTTTCCTTTAGCAAAATTGCGTGCGATGAATAGTTTTTACAGTGGATCAGATTAAAAGTGACAAATGAGCGCGCGTATGTGCATAGCGGTCAGGGCTGGCACTTGATGCCCTTTTTTGTCTTGGTCAGTGATGCGACGGTTGTGGAAAAATTCGATATAAACCTTCTATACCACGAGGCCACACCCACAAATTGTCGAACTTGTTTGACACTTATGGGTGCGGGCGATGGTTTTAACTTTGTTAGGACTGGATGCCACGATTAATTATATAGCCGAGGTACTTAAGTTCGGTAAGACAAAAATTGCACTTTTCGGAGTTTAATTGGAGGCGGACGTCGCGCAGTCGACGGAAAACTTCCGTGAGATGTGTTAGATGTAATTCAAAAGGGCTGACAATAACGATGTCGTCCAGATACACGAACATGTTCGGTGTTCAAGTTCGGGGCCGAGTATGCTATCGAGGAGACATTGAAACGTGGCCGGTGCGAAATGTAGTCCGAATGGCATGACCTTGAATTGCATCAGTTCTCGTCCGGGTACTATAAACGCGGTTACCGGTCGGCTTTCGGGGGCGAGGGATATCTACCAATATTCCTGCTTCAGATCGAGGGTAGATAAATAGCGCGCGCCGCGGAGTTTGTCCAGAGTAGCGGTGATGTGTGAGACAGCAGGTACACATCTCATTCGGTCACGTTGTTTATCTTACGGAAATCTATGCATCAAAACCGATGTTTGCCGTCTCTCTTTCGGACGATCATGACGGGGGAACTCCACGCACTGGAGGAGGGCTCGATGATGCTCTCGTTCTCCATCTGTTGCACTTCTTCGATGATCTTTTGCATCGCGGGGTTTCGTGATTGATACCGCTGTTTGATTGGCACAGGTTGTTTACTCGGATGACGTGTGTAATACGGTTGGTTGACTCTTTCACGCTCTCGAATTTTTTTAATTCGCTATTAAGAAAGATTATTAATTCGCGGTCTTCTCGGGGCGTGCGGCGCATTAATCCGGCTGTGACGGCGTAGGAGGGGTGATGCCACGTTCGGTGGAGGGAGCAGTGTCAGGAGGTGGGCCCATAAATCTATGTCTATTAGGATCGTACTATCTAGAGTTGGTAGGATCTGGTAAGTGTGTTTGAAGTGTGTTTCTTTGGTGTGTAGTTAGGAGTAGCGAGATTTTCCCGCTAGTATTGGCGAGTGCCCCATCGGCTAGATGAATCTGGCTTTCGGCGGGGGTGACTTCGTACCCAATTTCTTGGGCGTAGCGTGCGATCTCGGAATTTATTTGAGATTTCGGACCTCGTATCCAGAAAGGCGAAGAATTCGCGAATGCCGATTTTGACGCGGATGTGTGGGCGGGGTGTATATTCTACGACGGCGAGTTTCCCGGCCGGGGTGTATTAGCGGCGATTCCGGCCGTCGCGGCGTTTCCTAGATGGGGGTGGCAATCTTTTGTAAGTACTCCGTCCTTGTCACATTGTGAACAAAATTTCTGGAGGGGGGGTCGTTTGCACGAGAACCGATCATGACCGTTATTTGCAACTCCAGCATGTATTCTGGTGATCGTATGGAATTGATTGCGACGGAGGGGGGGGGGGGTTGCAGCTGTATTCACACATCGTCGACATTCACGACATACTTCTTTATTCTCTATTTCGCGGACTTTTTGGATTTCTTCGTATTCAGCCGCTTGGTTGTAAGATCATGCAACGTAGTCTTTTCGTCTTTTCGTTAATCCGGACAAATATTTTATACTCAGCTCTCATGTTTTCGTAGAGTCGATCTTTTCTGGTATTGAGTGATTTCCCGCACGGCGCATTAATGTGAGCATATGAGTGACATACTGTGAGAATGTTTCGTCAGGGCGTTGCCTCCGATCGCGAATTTCTTGCGCTAGTTTTATTTGGTAACGACGCGGAATGAAAAGTAACGGCGAAAATCGGCTAAGAAAGATGATCATTCCTAGCCTGATCATTCATTCTCGTTGTTTCGATACCACGACAGGGCGTTGCCTTTAAGTAATTCGGGCAGCCCTTCCAACATTATCTCGTTGGAATACCGGTATTGTCTCTGTAATTCAGTAAGTTTCTCCAGGAATGAGAGAGAGTCGCGATTGTCGAAGTAGCACCCCCATTTTCGGATTTGATTCATTATCTTTGCATAACCTGGTTCGGCAGGAGGTAAGACGGGAAGAGGTGTGGCGATCGTGGATGGTTCAGTGTCTGTGGATGTTCCGACTTTTACGGTAGGCATGATGTGGATGAGCGTTAGCGTACGTTCGTAAGCGGCGGCGGAGATCTTCGAGAGTCGCGATTGTGTCGAGTGATGATGGTACACGAAGGGCGTTTTGCTTTGAAAGGTTTTGTACCCAGACTGGCATCTGTGATCCCCTTTTTTTTCCTTAAAACGGTCCCTATTCGAACGCCATGGTACGTCCCTGCGCGGTCGGACAATCTACGCTACGAATGCAGGGACGTCAGCTCGGAGATGCTCGTCGAATGCCGGGTTCGGGAAAGAATTGCAGTCGCCTGATTTTAATTGCTCGAAATAATTGGTTTCCGCGTAGCCGTTCGTGTATGGGTTTCGTTTGTCGCTTTGTGATATTCGTAGCGCAGTTGAATCGTGAATGCGATGGGTGTCGCTAGAGCGTGCGTAGGTCGTATACACAATGCGTTGCTAGGCAATCGGGCCCACGTTGTGTCGAGCGTTGAGACGCACGGGTTGCTAAGCAATGGTGGACGCTCGCGGTGACACGGTGCTTTGCGTATATCGCCGGAAAGTCCGAGAGCACTCCGACTTGTTGGACGAGACGGAAATGAGAATATCGCGAGCTTTCGATATTTCGTAGAAAGTCCAAGAGCATTCCGACTTTTTGGATAAGAAAGAAACGAGAATACTGAGAACGCTCGGTATTCGTGTGAGAAAAATCTGAGAACATTCCGATTTTTCGGGAAGGAAAAAACGGAAATACTGAGAACGCTCGATATTCGTCGCGAGAATCTTCTCGCGCTGTTCAGGTCGGATCGGTTTTTGAAGCGGTTTTTGAAGCGGACGGGTCGGATAATCAAACAGGTCTGAATGTTTTACGAAAAATTCGCCAGGTATATCCATTTTTGTGTTACGTGTCAACGCGTAATTTATTAAGAGCTATCAAGCCAAAACAGCTGATCAGTCATGCCGCCGACGCGTGACAGATCAGAAGCGCGCGTGTATCGCGGTTACGGTCGGGGATGTTCGGGTGATTTCGGATGATGTGAGCCACATAGTGCGCGCTAGTAACGAAGCATTTGAAAATGCTCCATTACAAATATAAATATTACTTATATAAATCTTTATATAAATATAAAGATTTCTTTTATTTTTTAAGTAAAAGTATTGCATTTTATGTTAAAAAAAAGAAAATCTTAAGTTGATATGTAATAATTATTTACATTACGTTTATCCAGTAGGCAAACGCAATACATATATTGGCAGCACATTACTATTCACACAAGACTGAGAAACCTTGGCTAATGCACTTCCAATGTAAACGTAATATTGTGTAATTATTGGCATGTAATATTGGCAGCACATTACTATTTCTTCTGTAATCAATATTCACATAAGATTGGAGGATCTTGGCCAATGTACTTCTAATGTAAATGCAATGCTGTGTAATTGTTGGGCATTGTAACATTAATAATATAACATTAATAATATATTTGCATTCATTCCATAACCAATATTGACTTTCCATTGGGAAATAACGACCAATGTACTCCCAACATAACCAATGTATCACCAACGTTGAGCCAATGCATTATGCTACTAGAAAACACTTTCTTTACGCAGATATTACTAATATCCAAACTATGAGCAATTTAAAAAAAAAGAATTGTTCTTAAAGTCATAGTAAGCTTAAGGGAAAACCAGATAAGTTTGTTGACTAATAAAAATATTATTATATGACATATTAACTTAATAATATATTTAAAAAAAAGGTGCACCTGAAATAAATGTTAAAAGTATGTTATTTCTCACTTCTCACTTCTGGAATTGGATTTGATGTTGCAAGTCTATCGCGGCGTTCGCGACGGCTGAAAGGTCTATCGCGGATCTTTCTCCTTCTAACTGCAAATTCAGTATTAGGCGAGTGACTTGTGTCTTCAGACACAGTTATTAAAATAATTAATAGATGGTTATAAATGGTGATTGGATATAAATAAGTAAACATATACACATATACATAGATACATACAATTATTGTGACAAATATCACGATAGCAATGGATTTTCTTTGCCTCAAATGAACATTATCATTTTATAAAATTCATTTACGCATCTGTATATGTTTGTTTATACAAAGTGTACCGCAACTCACGATTTGTCTTATTAATTTTAAAACGGTCTCGCTTTTCCCGCGCGGCTATAAGTCGGAAAGGATAATTCGGATGGGATAGATAGAATGGAAAGGAGCCTCTCCGTGAAACTCATCTGAAATCGGCTTCGATATTTTGATAACAAGATAGAGCGAACTAGCGGCGGATTAGAGATCTTAGATAAGGATCTTTCTCTACAGAAATGGAAAAAATATCGACGAAAAATTGATAGTAGATAATCAGGATTCGGCGTGGGAGTAGGATCAGAACGGATCCTACGGGAGTGATGGATTAGGATTCGGAATGGGAGAAAAAGACAGAATGTTTCGTGGCGCGGTGTTTCGAGCGGTGCGAGAGCGTAAAGTTGTTAGGAACGGGGCGCAAATATATGCTTCGTTATAATTTGGAATCAACATTTCCTCATTGAAAATATCTCCGAATTACAAGCGATTGAAAAAAAAATTATTTGCAAAATGATTGTAAGGTTAAGAGAAATGAACAAAATGAATTTATAGACTTTTTTTAGTGAGGAAGGATCAAACAATGCACAAACTAAACAAGCCAGACTTTGCAAAAAGCATATTTTTTTCTCAATTATGAAGTACATATCTCTAACATTAATGGATACAACTTGAATTCTGGAGATTGCAATTGTTTCAGCAGCTGAAATACAAAAATTATTTATAACCATTTCTTTTTCATCTATGAAATGCAAATTATTCAAGCAAATATTTAAAGACAAAAAACTTCCGCTTCCGGCGCAAATAGTGTGGATACGTGGATTTTGGCTAAAGCATTTGTGGTAGGAAGGTGTATGTTTGAGAGTGAAAGCGGTGGAGTGAGTGAGAGAGAAAGAAGAAGTGTGTACGGGGCGTGAGAGCGAGAAGAGATCTAAGGCATGGGTGAGGATAAGGGAAGCGAAAAAGGACTTATAGGATCAGGAAGACTCAGTTAGGCAAGCGCCACAGAAAGTAAAGAGTGTAGTAAAGAAGGGAAGGCGATAGGCAAAGTCGAGTGATGAGTGAAGGTAGAGAGCGCGACACGGTAAACGTTAAGGGGAATTTAAGAGGAGAAAAGGTAGATGTAAAAGAGAAAAGCGGGAGCGTGGGAAATATTGAGGACTACGTGAAAAGGAATCGTGTGGGAGGGAGAAGAAGCGAAAGAGGAGGAGATCTTTAAGAAAAGCAAGGTGACAATGAGATCTCCGGAATTGAAGTTGATAGGAGGCGAACAGGAAAAAGGGGAGGCGGAGAGTAGGGACGAGAAACTTAGAGGGATAATAGGGAGGTGGAAAATGGAAATGGAGGAATGGAGATGATTAAGGAGATGAAAGTATTCAAGGGATGGATGGAGGAGATAAAGGAGATGAAGGAAGAGATGAAGGAAGAGATACAGGAACAGAAGGTGATGCTAAAGGAAGAGATGGACAAGATAAGGAGAGCGATGAGGATGCAGGAGAACTGGGAGAGAGAAAGGAAAGAGATGAGAAGGCAGATAAGGAGGTTAGAGCAGGAGATAAAAGAGATTAAGGAGAGAGGTGGGACTTGGGGGGGGAGGGAAGACGAGGAAAGGGGAAGGAACGAGACATTTAGAGAAAAGAATGGAGCAGCTGGAGAAATATTATAGAAGAGAAAGAGAGAGCGCAAAGGAGGAAGAATCTAATTATAAAAGGAGCGAAGATAAAAGATGGAAAGAGGAAGGAGGCGGTAGAGGAGTTATTTAAGGGGATAGGGATAGAAGTGGATATAAAAGAGGTTAGGAAAATAAGGGGAGAAGGAAGGAGAGACGTTATGGGTAAGACTGGGGGACGAGGAACAGAGAAGAAAGGTATGGGAGGGGAAAAAATGATTGAAGGGCAGGAGGGAGAAAGTTTTGGAAGAGATTGGATGTGGAGGGAGAGGAGAATGAGATGGAGGTTAGAGGAGATTGCGAGGGCAGAAAAGAAAAAGGGGAAATCAGTATGGATAGGTTATGGAAAGATAAAAATAAATGAGATGTGATGGAAATGGGACGAGAAAGAAGAGGTTTTGAAAGATTGGAAGGGAAATAAATGAAGAACGGAGCAGGGAGAACAGGAAAATATAAAAAACGGGGTGGCGGGGAGGGCATAGGAGTGGCGAAAAATGATGAGGAAGATAGGGAGGAGAATGAAGATAGAGATGGAGGATGGCATTTTGAAACGTGGCGGGATTGGGGAATAAAGATAAAAATGTTTGGGGAGTGGGATGTAATGGAGTGCTGGTAGAAATATAGGTGGAGAAGCTGGTTAAGATTAAAAGAAAAGCTACCGAAAGGATACGAGTAGGGGATTCAGTATGAAAGAAGAAAGAGGAAAAGAAGGAGGGCAATCGGCGGGATAATCGGGGGATAAGAAGGGAGAAGATGGAAAAGGGGACGAAAATAGAAGGAGAAGAAGAAGGAATAATAATTGAAAAAATTAGATGTGAAAAGAAGAAATAGAGAGTGGTAGGAATATATGTAAAGGACGACAAAGAGAGAAAGCTGCAAAAGACGGAGCAGTGGACAGACAAAAAAGAGAAGCAGAGATAAAGACAATAGTAGGGGCGATTTTAACGCGAGAACAGGGAGGGAAGGAGGTGAAGTAGAAAAAGAGGATGAGTTCACAGGATGGGGTGTTGGAAGGGGGGAAATGTCCAAAGACGGAACTAACAGAAAAAGTAGGAAGCTGATCGAGTTTTTAGAGAGAAAGGGATGGAGCATCTTTAATGAAGACACAAGAGGGGATGAGGAGAGCGAGTACATGTTCACAGATAGAAAGGAAAACACGATAATCGATTATGTGGTAGGAGACAAGGAAGCATAGGAGAAGTGAAAATACATGAGGATTGGTGACAAAGTGAACTTGGATCACCCCGTGGAAATCTGGATAAGAGGAAAAGGAGGAAGAAAAAAAGGAGAAAGAAGAAAAATGTGAAGAGGAATCTGGAATAAGGAAAGAAGAAAAGTGTTTAAGGAAAAATTAGGAGAGGGGACTCGAACCATGCTTGATGCAATCTCTCCTGTCGTGCTCCAGGAGGATTATTTGTATATTTGCCAATGGCGTTGTAGGGTGTCACCGTTGCAGTCCGATCGAGAGAATAGGATCATCACCTCTCTGGAGTATCGGTCATGGGGATATTGACGTGTTATTCTAAATACGTTATTTGCGATAAATATCACATGCCTCGGTAGTCGAAGGGATAAGATGTCTGCCTGGTAAGCAGGAGATCCAGGTTCGATTCCTGGCTGAGGTGGCATTTTTTCGCAAAATAATTACGAGTTTTCACGACTAGTTCGTGGTCGGGTCCCGCCGTGACGCACACCCTCCCTTCTTATTTGGGCTGGGAGGAAATGAATGGGGGGGAAAAGAATAGGAAAGGATAGAGGGTAGGTAGGTTAAAGGAAGCGCTGAAGGAAACTGAAGGTGAGGGGAAGGAGGGAAGGATGGTGGGACAAAGAATGTGAAGAAAAAAAGCGAGAGATGAAGAAAAAGTTAAGAGGATGAAGAAGGACTGACAAGAAGGAAGAGGAGTACAGGAGGAAAAAATGAGAGTATAAAGAGATGTGCGAAAGGAAGAAGAAGGAAAAAAATGAGAGATGAGAGAGAATGGCGAAAGAGGCGAAAAGGGAAGGCGATGTCTGGGCAATAGTAAACAGGGAGAGAAAGAAAAAAAGGAGAATTAACGAGGGAATTGAAATGGAAGAATTGAAGGAGCATTTCGCGAAAGCTGTTGGGGGGGGGTAGAGAATAAGATGATAGGGGGGAGATAGGGAAAAAGGAAGATGGAAAAAGGAAAGTAGGGGAGGGAGATGATGAAATAGAAATAAGTAAGGTGAAGATTAGGAGAGTGATAGATGGATTAAAAGAGGAGAAAGCAGCAAGAATAGATGGAATTCCGGGAGAAGTATGAAGATTTGGAGGGGAGGGGATATACGGGACTGGGTATGGGAGTTTTGCAACAGGGTTTGGAGGGAAGAGAATTGGCTACGAAGCTGGGAGGAAGGCGTGATTGTACCAATATTGAAGAAAGAAGGAGGAGAAAAGATGGAGGAGTACATAGGGATCACACTAATGCCATTTAAAGGAAGAAATGGGGAAGGGCAAAACTGGAAGGGGAAAGAGTGTACACCCTGGCATATGCGAACAATATAGTGCTGTTGACAAAGGAGGAGGATGACATGAGGAATATGATGGAGAGACTGGAAAGATATCTAGATAAAAAAAGAATGGAATTAAACGCAGACAAAACAAAAATTATGAGATTTAGGAAGGAGGGAGGAAAGATAGCAATGGAAAGGAAGGATAGTGAGGAGGAAGTGAAAGAGTTTAGATACTTGGGATACACGTTGCAAAGAAACGGAAGGCAGGAAGCACATATAAAGGAAAGGGTTAGGAAAGCGGCCGCTATAATGGGACAGGTATGGAGTATTGGAAAGAAAAGATTCAGAGGAGAGTGGAGCAGGAGGCTGTGGTTATTTGACAGGCTGATATGGACAATAATGGGATACAGAGTGGAAATTTGGGAGTGGAGGGAGAGGGAGGCAATAAAAAGGTTGGAAGAGAGATATATGAAGTGAGTGCTGGGAATGAACGAGAAAACGCCGGGGTACTTAGTTAGGGAGGAACTATAGAAGGATAAATTAAAAAGTAGGGCGGAAATGAGGGTGTGGGGCTATGAAAAAAGGCTAGGCGAAGGGAGAGGAAGAGAGTTAGCGAGGAGGTGTTAGGAAGAAGTGAGAGACAGAGGCAGGGAAGAGAAAGGATCCTCAGGGTGGAAAAAGGACAAGAAAGAATTCTGGGACGATAAAGAGGGCTGGAAGAAGTAGAGAGAAGGACAGAAGAGGGGGAGATAAGTGGTGAAGAGATAATAAGGAAAGAAAAAGAATCACAAATAAAAACAAAGAGTGGAAAGATGGGAAAAGATAAGAGATCGAATTATAATAAATGGTACAGAGAGATAAAGGGTGAAGAAATACCAGGATACTTGAAAAACGGATGGGAGGGAAGAGTTCAGCAAGGCTCAGGCTGGGAAGCGAGATAAGAGAAAGCAGATTTTGGGAAGAAGAGGAAAAACTAAAATGTAGGATTTGTGAAAAGGAGAAGGAAACTTGGGAGCATATATGGGAGCATATATGGGAGCATATATGAAAAAGCTGCAGTCAAAGGGAAGAGGAGAGAGGGGGATGACAAGAGAGTTGTGACGTCAGGAGAGCCAATTGGTAAAATTTTTCCTTCTCCTTTTTATCCCACTTGCGCAGAAGCACCATTATTCTAACCGCCGAAGTTGGCAACAACCGGCTCTCCTGCCGTCGACGTACCACGTGATGCGCCTCACCGCCAGTACACATACACCATAGTAAACATAAGTATTATATAGGCAACCTCATAGGTTGCAAATTATTAAATAACCGATAATAGTAAGCATTTTTCCTAAAATAAGTAATAAAATTAAATAATAATAAATAAAATAATAAATAGTAATAACAATTACCACTTTCCTTACTCATAGCATAATCACCGCCGCTAATTTACACCGTTAAATAATAATAATACTAATAGGTTAATACTTAATAATTAATAATAAATTTAATGACAATAGTCAGATTAATAATTAGTATATCAAATATAACACTTACATCAATAACAAAATCATGTTAACAATAAATCTAATTAATTGCAAGATTATTACTACAACAAAGCTCGCGTTACTGTTGCGCGCATCATCTCCAGTCAGCCGCGCGCTGATTGGCCGACCAATGACCACTATAAATATGTATATCTAGCTTAGCTCTATAGTCTATGCTGCCGCCAACGCCACGTGCGTTGGCGTACCCACGCTACCGCCATGTTGCGCAACAGCGCCGCCGCAGGCACGCGTTGCAGCGCGCGGCCATACTCGTTCACTCTTGTGCGCGTCGTCGACCAGTGAACACCGCGCGTTCCTAAATCCTTGTCTCGTTCAAATCTAAGTGTATTTAAATCTCTAGATTTAGTTCAAATCCTAACTATTAATATTTCAATTTCTAGTTTAATATATATATTATTAGTATTCCGTACTATCTTGTTCGTGAGTGTAAGTAAATTCAGTGAATATTTAAATATATCGATTTTTACTTAACGCCACGTGTCCTTCATTATCTCATCCCTTGTCTCCGAGATTCCGATAATAACGGATGTGTTCGCGAGGCTAAAGAGATAACGAGCGTTCATAATAACTCAAGTCTTCTTTTATCGAATAATTAACGGCTAAAGCAAGAATTTCGATCGTTTCTGGGGGCAAGGTATTGTGCGTCATCCGCACTTACCACGAAGGAAACATCGGACTTCGAGCACGCAGTAGCTCCTGCATTCCAACGCGACGCCGAACCAATGCGTAATTGGCTCGCAGCCGAATGTAATATCCCAACCGAATGTAATATCCTAACCTTTTCATTAAATATAATATACGCCTAAAGCCTCTGTCGAATGTCTAAGCCACGGAAAAATCGCGCGGGTCGTAACAATGCACTTCGGCGACTCGAATACGACCGCCGCGATTTACGACCACAATGCAATCATCGGCGAAGGAGTGACTTACGACGGCGAGTACGAACTCCTCGTGCATGATCGCCTCTGAAGCGCCCTGCCAGCCCCATCCGTGCCCGTAGCAGCTTACCAAGGAAGCAGTTTTCGACCACGTGTCTCCCTCGAAGAGTATCTGCATAGAGCAAACACCGAAAGGTAAGTGAGAATTATGCATTGAGTTTTATTTCCGGTTGCTTTCGCGTTTTCCCACCGGGCATACGTTTACACCGGTGAAATATAGGGTATACGTATAAGAAAATTAGATGTAAACGAATATAAGTATACTCGTCGTGCTCCGGATTCTTTCGGTTACATCATTCGCTTTGTTCGCGTCGAGCGACCGCCGCATAGTCGCATCACTCGACCGGAAAGATTTTACGATCGACCCTTTTTTTTGCCTCCCTTGCTACTTTCCCTTAAGGCATGCAGGGTTTTGAGCCGCTTTACCGTTGCGTATAGAAATATTCTAGTTTCGAAATATTATTTAACGTTGAGTATTCGCCGCGTAATGTTAACACACGTTATTTGACGTAATGTGCCCGCCTTGTTTCCTCGAGCCACGAGACTCACGCACTCACCCAGCCGCCGTATACAAATATCGTATGAGTACGGTGCGTTGCCTTACCACATTTGGATATCGACGCGTAGACGACACTACCGCCGAATCGTTCCCTAACAGTGCCGCATATCTGTGCTTTCGATGCAAGGAAGAAATACCAGAAGGAACGCTTACGTATCGTCTGGAACTGGCCCACGCGTTCCAGTTTGGGTACACTTCCGCCCGGGATCATTGTGATAGCTGCCGTACCAGTCTCGTGATAATCCGCGACATCGGCTTTGCCCCGAATGCACCGAGGTTTTTATCGTATCTCTGGAAGTACTCAGGGAATTAGGTAACACCATAGAAAACATCTGCGGACGATATTACCTTGACGAGACGAATCCCGCTCCCAACGGCATTTTATCGCGCCGGCTAACCAATTTCTCCGTTTCATTGATCCGCTCACGGTCAAATAATTACTTGACGTCGGTTTAATCGCAAGGTCAGCCGCGTAATTTGCTGAAATTCCTCGGGAGCGTTTTCAATAATTTGCCGCCGAGCTTATCGGAGGGGTCCCCACGGTCTTGACGTAACAGAGTGTCTGATGGGTACTGGGTGATGAAGGAAAGGGAGAATAGTAGATGAGAGAATTTGAGAAGGTGAAGATAGAAGGAAGAGGGATAGAGAGAAAGAGAAAAAGAGAGAGAGAGAGAGAGAGAGGAGGGGGAGGAATTTGAGGGCGGCACATTCTCGGTCAAAGACATGATAAGCAAGCGAGAGGAAACGGAAGTCCAACATAGCGGTGTGTGTGTGTGTGTTTGTATGGAGTCGTTCGGGGATCGGCGTGGGGGACAGGATGCCAAAGGTCCCTCACCACGGACGATGCCGAACGAATTAAGCGGGAGATGCGATCTAGGTTAAATTAGTATAAGTTAGTGTAAATTTAGTTATAAGATTAGACATAAACATGTAACAGGAGAATTCTAAACCCAAGGGGGTAGATATTACTACTACTACTACCATTACCAGTACCACTACCACTACCACTACTACTACCACTAACACTAACACTACCACTATCACTACCACTACCACTACCACTACCACTATCACTACCACTACCACTATCACTACTACTACTACTACTACTACTACTACTACTACTACTACTACTACTACTACTACTACTACTATTGGAAGATACAGCTATTAAAGCAATGGGTTGTTACGTTACGGGCCGCGACAATCCACGGAGAGGGATGCCGAGCGGCACCGAACAAGAGGGATCACGTCTGCCGGTTGGCAACGCTGCCAGCGATCGAGCGGCAAATCGCTAGCGACGAATCGGTCGAACTGCGAAAGTATCACGTACTCCTGATTGCTTTTTATTCTTAGCGTTGAAACAGCGAGAGAGAAAAATTTAATAAACGTCGCGAAATGATGACGTCAGATGCAGGATTTGACTCGTCGATGTAAAAACATCCCTCGACGTTTTCGATAGGTTCTCCCTCTTCCTCGAGCACGTGCTGGGCGGCTATGTATATCTCAGAGCATTCGTCGCAATGCTCTATCTCACGGATATAATTGAAAGAGGAGCGCGACAGCACTCGCAGAAATCTAGGGGTTCGGTATATCCGAATTTAAATGAATGCGACAGGGTGAGACGATAAGTGAGCATGCCCTCGGGTATCAATTCCTTGCACTGATAACAAAAAACTTCCGCGCTGTTAGGAAAACTACTGGCGGCTGAGTTGTTCACGCGACGATAATCGAAAGCAGTAATGCAGCGTACTAAACTGACGCGATGTCTGAAGACCGCACCCGGATGAGTGCGCGAGTTGCCTGCGGTATTAAATCGAGGAAGGCACATCACGGCGATTAATTAGTAATTTCGATAAATGCGAGGCGCGTTCGTGCATGTTGCTAGATAATATTTCAGAATATTTTGGAATATTTTGGAATATTTTGGATTGAGAAATCTGAAACGAACAAATCGACGCACGGAGCAAAAAACTGTACCCAAAAAAAAACAAAGGGTCGGTCGTAAAACCCTTCCGGCCGAGTCGCTTTCTTTATTTTTTGTGCGATAGACGGTCACGTTTACATTGACGCAACGAAATTCTTTTACGATGTAAGCGTCATTCCGAAATATACACGTGGCGCGTAATTTTCATATATTGTTTAATGAGATAATTGCAATACACGCGGCGAAGCCCTTACATTTAAATCAACGAGATGACGCGAGGATTCCCACGCGCGGGAAGCTTATATTTCGTTTGTTGAATCAATCAATTCGCGGCTTAAGATGCTCTACGCAGGTACTCCTCGAGGGAGATCCGAGGCCGGAATTGGAGTTTGCTCGTCGAAGCGGCAGGCGCCCTGACGGGACCGGTCGTCCAGAGCCTGTCGTGCACCAGGAGCTCGTACTCTCCGAACCTGGCCATCTCGCCGATGGCCTCATTATGGTCGAAGATGGATGCCACGTGAAGATCATACTCCAAATGACGAATCGAGGTCTTCCGACCAGCGCGATTCTTCCTGCCTTTCGGCATTTGCGTGAGGCTTCGATTGTTCAATTGTTAAACGAAGGTTTTCAAAGGGTTGTCGTTCAGCGGCGAGCCAATTCGCGTTGCGTTTCGACCTCGTGTATGAACGATTGAATCTATCGCAGACAAGAATTTCGAGTCTCCGTCGTGGTAAGTGCAGATGAACGCACAACACTTGCTCCGGGAGAACTTCGGCATTTCTTGCTATAATGGATGATAAATCAATTTTGAGAATTGTTTAATAACGCGTGAAACCTACCTCGCGAACATTTTCACTAATCGATGCGGTGACGGTACGCGCGAAAGAATAGACACGTGGAAGTTCAATTATAATACTAATTTATTTAGATATTCGATTCAAGATTACATTCATGGGATATCGTTCAATAACACAAAAATGAATAATTGAGACTATTTATTTAGAATTAGAAATGAAACTATACGCTAGAAGTCGAATTACGTACTAGAAGTTGAACTATATACTAGATGTGGAAATAAGACGTTTGACGACGCGCACGAGAGTGGCACGTGTTGACGGTTTCGCGGCGCGCACTGAAGTGTCGGAGTTTCGGCAGGCACTGCAGTGCTCTACTGCGGCGGCGCAAGATGGCGGATGGCATGGGTACGCCAACGCACGTGGCGCTGGCGTGGCGCGGGTTATGTAGCTAAGCTAGAAGTATATATCTATGGCGTGCATTGGTTAGCCAATCAGAACGCGGCTGACCGGGAGTAATGCGCTGTAACAGTGTTGAGAGTTTTGTTATAGTAATATTTTCTTATAATTAATTGATCGTCTGTGTCGCTAATATGAGCTTAATATTAATATTGATATTGTCACGTTCGCGGCGTTACTTCCCGAGATCGCGATATTCGGCGGAGCGCTTTCGGAAAGGAAGAACACTGTTTAAGGAAAAACTCGCTCTTTATTAAACTAACGGTACAGAAACGCGTCCGGCCACCGCGGAATCTGGCCGTCAAATCTGTAAAACAGTCGGAGAACGACGCGTTGCCAAGGGCCGATCCTCTATTCAAATTCTTATCGATTGATATTGATTATCTTTTAGCAGCGCCGAACGGAATACCGCACGGTCGCAACACTGCCCCCCTCTTCATAAAATTGTCGTCCCGACAATTCTTCCTCTTTTAAGAACTTTCTCTTGGAAAAGACTTCTGGGCTCCTGGCGACTTCCTGCCCTACCCTGCTGCCTCAGGTTACCGGGCGCCGCTACTTCCAATCCCAGTCTTCTCTACTCTTCAGAAGAATCTTATTCTTGAAATTCTCGCGCGTTTCACCCTTGAGCTTTGCGCACTTCTCTCTTCTATTTTTCGAGCAAAGTGGGGGGTTATCGTCGTAGACCCTTACGTCTTTCTAAAAGACACACTAAGCCCCTGCCTCGGCATTCGCCCATCGTCCCCCGGAAAAACCACGACTCGGAAAACCGGGGGCGAGGCAGACTTCTTTTCAGTTTGAAGCACGAGCTTAAAGATCTTGCTTGGTGCTCAGGCTTGAGGATCTCCCCATGACGCTTCTTACGACGGAAGGAAGCTTAAAGAAAGATAAAACAGAACACAGTAACTCAAAACAATTAACAAGAAATAAAAGTAATGTCGAAATTGGAAAACCGGGCTCCGAAAACCTCTTCTTAGAATTCTTCCCTTTCTCTATACGGAGCTAACCTGTTGGCATGCACAACCTTGCTTTTCCGACCACCTGAACGAGAAATATAGAAAACTACATCACTAATTTTCTTAATTATCTCAAAAGGTCCCTCCCAATCGTTCTGTAGTTTGGGAGACCTACCCTTCTTACGATGAGGATTAAATAACCAAACCTTCTGTCCTTCCTCAAAAACGGGATGCCTAGCCTTTCGATCATAGCGGCACTTGATCTTCAAAGACCTTGATTCTAATCTCTCTCTTACTCTCTGATGAATTTCATCCAGCTTCTGCCGCAAATTTCGAACGTACTCCTCCGCTGACTCGGAAAAACCATAACTGGGAGGAGTACCTCTCAGCAAATCCATCGGCAAGGTAAGATCTCTTCCGCAAAACAATTCTGAAGGAATTACGCCTGTAGCCTCATGTTTAGAGGTCCTATAGGCAAGAAGAAACATCCAACGATCCCAATCCTTTTGATTCTCTTCAACAAACTTTGATAAATACTGTAGAATTGTCTGATGTTGTTTTTCAACTTGACCATCAGACTGAGGATGAAGAGCGGTCGTCCTCGTTTTCCTAATTCCCAAAATTCTCATCAATTCTTGAAAGAGCTGTGATTCAAAATTCCTTCCTTGATCAGTATGAAGTTCCAACGGGACCCCATATCTAGAAACAACCTGATTAACCTGACCTAACCTAACCTAACCTAACCTAACCTAACCTAACCTAACCTAACCTAAAAATTTCTGCTACCGTAGTAGCTCTCATATTTTTCAAAGGAAAAGCTTCTACTCATTTAGTAAAACAATCAACAACAACTAGGAGATACTTATTACCTGAAGAAGAAACAGGTAACGGGCCTAATATCCATCTGAATCCTCTCAAAAGGAGCTCCCGAATTAAAGATCTGCAAAGGAGATTTCCCCTTATCTGCAGCTCTCCTCTTCGCAATACAAATCTTACAGGTTCTGCACCATTCCTCAACATCCTTCTTACAAGTTGCCCAATAAAAACGCTTCCGGATCTTTTCCAGTGTTTTATTGATCCCGAAATGCCCTCCAGAAGGAGTATCATGAGCTTCTTCTAAAATCTGCTTCACTTTGCTTCGCGGGACCATCAACTGAAGAAAACTGTTTTTCAAATTAGGAGCCTCCCATCTCTTATGCAAAATCCCATTTTGGACTTCCAAGGCATGCCATTGATGCCAATAGATCTTGGCTGACAATCCTTTCGAAGAAACTTCCTCCCAAGAAGGTCGCAAATCATTTTCTTTGGCAAGTAAAAACCCAGTTCCTGATCCTCTATTTGAGCCCTTCGCCAATCCTCAGAAGAATTCTCACGCAAAACAATACGAACAACTACTTTATCCTCAAAAAAACCTCTCTGAACTTCCACTTTAGAATCTACATTTTTCTTCTACACAAGGGCGTCTCGAAAGACCATCGGCATTACCGTGTATAATCCCCTTTCGATGAGCAACATCAAAATCGTATTGTTGTAACCTTTCTATCCAGCGAGCCAATTGTCCCTCCAAGTCTTTGAAGGACATCAACCATCTCAAAGAAGCATGATCAGTTCGAATAGAGAAACTCTTTCCGTACAAATAATGATGAAAATGTTTCATCGAATCTACCAAAGCTAATAACTCTCTTCTTGTTGTGCAATAATTCCGCTCAGGTTTGTTCAAAACCCGACTATAATAAGCAATGACCCTCTCATAGCCGTCCTAAACTTGTGAAAGTACCGCCCCTATTCCAAAACCTGAAGCATCCGTATCCAAAATCATTCCCCCTTCGGAAAGGAAAGAAGAGGTGCGGACGTTAATGCCTGTTTTAACCTCAAAAATGCTTCTTGACATTGCTCAGTCCATTCAAATTTAGTCAAATTCTCAGTTAACTTAAATAGAGGTTTTGCAATTGAAAAAAATCCTTTAACAAACTTCCAATAATAAGAGCAAAATCCAAGAAAACTTCGGACTTGTTTCTTATTCTGAGGAACTGGCCACTCAGTGACCGCTTCAGTCTTCTCAGGATCCGTAGCGATCCCGGCAGAAGAAACAACATGACCCAAATATTTTACTTGTCTCCTAAATAAATCACATTTCTTTGGGTTAACACTAAGTTTCGCAGCACGAAATCTCAGAAGAACCTCTCTTAAATTCTCTTTCATTTTCTCAAAGGTTTTGCCAAATACTATCACATCATCTAAATAAACCAGGCAAATTTTCGAAAGTAAACCCCGAAGCACCCGTTCCATAAGACGTTCAAAGATAGCCGGGGCATTACACAGACCAAAAGGCATTGCAACAAATTGCCAAAGTCCATTCCCCACAGAAAAAGCAGTCTTTTCCCTATCTTCGGGACGAATTTTCAGTTGCCAATAACCACTCTTCAAATCTAGAGTAGAAAACCAGGCATTTCCCGATAACTGATCAAGAAGATTGTCAACCCTTGGTAGCGGATAAGAATCTTTTTTCGTAACCGCATTCAATTTCCGAAAATCAATGCAAAATCTAAGAGATCCATCTTTCTTCTTTACCAAAACTGCTGAAGAAACCCAAGGGCTTGAAGATTCTTCAATTACCCCTTGTTCTTTCATGTCCTCCATAATTTTTTCAACTTCTGAACTCATATGAATTGGAATTCTCCTAGGAGCCTGTTTGATAGGACAAGAATCCATTAACTCAATTTTATGTTGAAGAACTTCACACTTTCCTGCAACAGCTTGCTCCGAAAACACGTCACGAAATTCTCGCAACAATGTAGCGAAAACTATTCTCTGATCTTCCTTCAACTCTCGGGAATTATTATTAAAGAATTCTTCCAACTCCGCTGGCACAGCTTCGTCCTCTTGCTTAATCCGACGACAAAAACCTTCCCTATGACCTCCACGGAGAAAAGATTCTATTACAGTTTGCATCCCTATTCGTGAAAAGAAATCCGCGCCCAAAATACAATCCTCTCCAATATCGGCAACGAAAATCGGTAACTCTAAATCAAATCTCCCTAACTTTATCTTAGCAAACATTTTAAAACTGATCGGGACTCTTTCCCCCGGATATCTCAAATTTTCTTCCTTTGCTGAAAAACGCTTCCCTTTTCTCCCTATAAATTTACTACTCACCAAGGTCACATCGGAGCCCGTATCCAATTTAAAAAAACAATCTTTCCCATTAAGAGAGCCTTGAAAAACAAAATTTCCTGATTTTTCATACCCTCTCTCAAAACGCCTACAAACACCTGGGGCATTTCTTCCATTTGTCGAGCCCTCCCCTGTAAGTTCGACAAAACCTATTTTCCCTGCTGTGAAACAGAAAGTGATAGACACTCGGAACGGAAGTGCCCTTGTTTTCCGCACTGCCAACATTCCTTTTTCTCTTGAATTTTAAAATTTTTCTTGTTCTTAAAATTTAATCCCCTCGTTCCACGAGATTCTACTTTGAACCCGTTTAAATCAGGATTGCTCTTATAATTCGAGCAATCTTTAACCTCCTTAAAATGAAAATTTCTCCGCTCTTTTAAACAATTCTCCCTAATAATTTTAATAGCCAAAGCTCTTTCTACCGCGGCCCTCAAAGATGTTAACCCTTTTAGCTGCAATGTCTGTTTAACATTCACATCAGACAATGCAACTACAAATTGAAAACAAGCAATTTTGTCACGAACTCCGGGAGAACATTCAGGATAAGCTAATCGAGATAAACGCTCGATATCCGAGCCTAATGCAGCTAAATCTTCTCCGAATCTCTGTTTTCGATTCGTAAATTGATAATAATAATTTTGCGAGGATAAATTTTCTCCAAAACGTAGCTCTAAACGCGCGACCAAATTTTCAAATTGAGAGTTCTCAAAATCCATGCCCCCTTCCAAAATCGCACGCGCTTTTCCTCGGAAACATGACGCTAATACGACAGCCTTCTCCGCGTTTCCCAAATTATTCGCCCGCGCAATTAAATTAAACTGCGTAAGATATTCGCGCAACGGAACACTACCGTCGTAAATATCGGGCTTAAGTTTCAAGTTGGAATTAAAATTTGAAAAAGGAAATGACTGGCCTGATATCGGACGTTGCGAAATCTCTTCCTGCGGACCGGGCATTGAAAATGTTTCCGTCTCTCGACGAGCGCGCTCCTCCCTCAGAGAGCGAAGCTCCTCCAGCGTTAAGCGAAGAATCTTCTCCAAGTTCGGAGACGCCTCCGGCCCTTCCGCTCGAATATAGGCCCTTTTTCTCGCAGAGATCATTCTCCGACTTTTCGCCTTTTCCTGTCCAGTCCCCGTCTCTTCTGTTTGTCGCTCCGCCATTATCTCTCACACACACACACACACACACACACACACACACGAAAAATTCGATCCCGGACGAGCCCCCAAAATTGTCGCGTTCGCGGCGTTACTTCCCGAGATCGCGATATTCGGCGGAGCGCTTTCGGAAAGGAAGAACACTGTTTAAAGAAAAACTCGCTCTTTATTAAACCAACGGTACAGAAACGCGTCCAGCCACCACGGAATCTGGCCAAATCTGTAAAACAGTCGGAGAACGACGCGTTGCCAAGGGCCGATCCTCTATTCAAACTTTTATCGATTGATATTGATTATCTTTTAGCAGCGCCGAACGGAATACCGCACGGTCGCAACAATATATTTAAATATATTTAAGGAATGTTTATTATTATGATCTAGATATGTATATGTATATATTTAAACATTGTTATGAGATATTTCGTATATTTTTATTAAGTATTATTGTTTATAATTAATAAGGGAAAGTAATAGAGATGCATATTTGCTAAATATCTATGATTATTGAGGAAGATGATTATAGTATATTACACCTAAGAGAAATAAATATGGCGGGGTGTGCCGGCAGGAGAGCCAATAGCTGTTCTCGGTCGTCAGCCCGGCGGTGAGCCACGTTAAGACGATATTGCGCGGTAGGAAAAAAAGTATATGGCGGCTCTTCAGACGTTACAAGGTCTTTTATACAAAAAATTTTTTTATTCTTTACAATACAGTGATGGAGAAATTTTAATGTTTTGAAGAAAATCTTTAAAGTTAAAATATTAAAATATGCGATACCTGTGCGTCAAATAAATTGCCATCTGCCATTTCTTGGTTATTTCTCCCTATATCGTCTTTTAAATCTAAATGTAAAAATATACTTTTTTCATTATGTGCAATTCACGAAAGATATTTGTGTATTGCAACATAATTTAATTATTATTAATATATAATACTTAAAATACTAAAAACTTAAAATACGATTAATATATATTTCAAAACAAACCAATATTCTCTTCGGGTAACCGTATTATGTTGTTCAGCGTCAAAATAAATTTCTTCAGCGAATATCTACAACAAATATATAGAAGATATATGTTCATAAAATAAAAAATTATACAATAATTTAAAATACATGAACTGAAAAAAGATTATAAAATTATAAAAGTATAACTGTAATTACTTTAAATAAAATAAAATATAAATTACCTTTTTGAGGTCTTCGATAAAGATTGTGCTTCTGCAATACGTTTATCGCGAATCGTATTGTATACGAATCTGTAATCTTTTTACATTGTACCCTTCTACCGATTCTGCGATTCGTGCCGCACTCCTGCGCGTGCTTTCTCCGGTTTAATGTAATGTGACGTCAGGAGAGCCAACGGGTAAAATTTTTCCTTCTCCTTTTATCCCACCTGCGCAGAAGCGCCACTATTCTAGCCGCCAAAGTTGGTAACAACCGGCTCTCCTGCCGTCGACATACCATGCGATGCGCCTTACCGCCAAATATACACTATATACTACATAAATATACACTATAGTAAAAATAAGTAATAAAATTAAATAATAATAATAAATAAAATGATAAATAACAATAACAAATCATGCTAACAATAAATCTAATTAATTGTAAAACTATTTCTATAATAAGCCTTGCGTTGCTGTTGCGCGCATCATCTCCAGTTAGCCGCGCGCTGATTGGCCGACCAACGATCATTATAGATATGTACATCTAGTCTAGTTCTATAGTCTATGACCGCTACGAGCGCCACGTGCGTTGGCGTACCCACGCCATCCGCTATCTTGCGCCACGTGCGTTGGCGTACTCACGCTACCGCCATGTTGCGCAGCAGCGCCGCCGCAGGCACGCGTTACAACGCGCGGCCATGCTCGTTCACTCTTGTGCGCGTCGTCGACTAGTGAACACCGCGCGAGCGTCGTCTCGTTCAAGTATAAGCGTGTTTCAACCTCTAGACTTAGTTCAAATTGTTTCAATCTCTAGTTTTAGTTCAAATCCTATTAATAGTTCAAATTCTAGTTCGATATATATAGTGTTAATATTCCGTGAGTGTAAATTCAGTGAATATCTAAATATAACGATTTATATTTAACGCCACGTGTTCTTTACTATCTCATCCCTTGTCTCCGAGATTCCGATAATAACGGATGTGTTCGCGAGGCTAAAGAGACAACGGGCGTTCATCATAATTCAAGTCTTCTTATACCGAATAATTAACAGCTAAAGCAAGAATTCCGATCGTTTCTGGGGGCAAGGTGTTGTGCGTCCGCACTTACCACAAAGGAAACATCGGACTTCGAGCACGCAGTAGCTCATGCATTCCAACGCGACGCCGAACCATAATGCGTAATTGGCTCGCAGCCGAATGCAATATCCTAATCCTAACCTTTTAATTAAATACAATATACGCCTAGAGCCTCTGCCGAATGCCCAAGGCATGGAAGAATCGCGCGGGTCATAACAACACACTTCGGCGACTTGAATACGACCTTCACGTGGCCGCGATTTACGACCATAACGCGATCATCGGCGAGGAAGTGAGTTACGACGGCGAGTACGAACTCCTCGTGCACGATCGCCTCTGGAGCGCCTTACCAGCCTCATCCGCGCCCGTAGCAGCCTACCAAGGAAGCAGTTTTCTACCACGCATCTCCCTCGAAGAATATCTGCGCAGAGCAAACACCGAAAGGTAAGTGAGAATCATACATCGAGTTTTATTCCCGGTTGCTTTCGCGTTTTCCCGCCGGGCATACGTTTACACCAGTGAAATATAAAGTATAAAGAAATTAGATGTAAACGAATATAATTGTACTCGTCGCGTGCAGGATTCTTTCGGGTTGCATCATTCGCTTTGTTCGCGTCGAGCGATTGCCGCATAGTTGCATCACTCGACCGGAAGGGTTTTACGATCGACCTTTTTTTTTGCCTTCCTTGCCACTTTCCCCTAAGGCATGTAGAGTTTTGAGCCGCTTTATCGTTGCGCATGGAAATATTTCAGTCTCGAAATACCATTTTAACGTTGAATATTCGCCGCGTAATATTATTTGACGTGATGTGCCCGCCTTGTTTTCTCGAGCCACGAGATTCGCGCACTCACCCAAGCGCCGTATACAGATATCGTAGGAGTACGGTGCGTTGCCTTATCACGTTTGGATATCGACGCGTAGACAACGCTATCGCCGAGTCGTTCCCTAACCGTGCCGAATATCTTTGCTTCCGATGCAAGGAAGAAATACCAGAGGGGACTCTTAGGTATCGTCTTGAATTGGCCCACGCGTTCCAGTTTGGGTATACTTCCGCCCGGGATCATTGCGATTGCTGCCGTACCAGTCTTGTAATAGTCCGCGACATTGAGCTTTACCCTGACTGCACCGAGGTTTTTATCGTATCTTTAGAAGTGCTCAGGGAATTAGGTAATGCCATAGAGAACATCTGCGGATGATATTACCTCGACGAGACGAATCCCACTCCCAACGGCATTCTATCGCGCCGGCTAACCAATTTCTCCGTTTCACTGATCCGCTCACAGTCAAATAATCACTCGACATCTGGTTAAATGCAAGGTCAGCCGTGTAATTTGCCGAAATTCCTCGAGAGCGTTTTCAATAATTTGCCACTGAGATTATCGGAGGGGTCCCCGCGGTTTTGACGTAACAGTAAACTGTGTTCATCTAATTGACAACCCTTTAAAAACTTCTTGTTCCTTTAAGGATGACATATATGTAATAAGGGCATAATAATTTTAATTAACAATTTTAACATCGGTGAGCGCATCGGATGAACGCATGATCTTATCTTTATCATTATGTACATTGAAGATGACTCAAACGAAACGTTTGTTCTATATATTTAAGTTATAATAAAGAATGTCAATTGCGCACCGTAAACAGCGCTGATTCTCATTTGCTCATTTACCATATCATATTTAATACCGAAAATCACTTTATTAATATATAAAAATATATTTACGACATTGTACAAAAGGCGTAGCAATAATAAATAATACACACCGAGAAAATTCCAAATATTGGGATGAATACTATCAAGTTTATGAAAAATTACGAAAAGAAAACTCTCTAAATGATTTGTCCGTATGGATGTAGCAAAAACGGAGACTTTATCCTTTAAGCCTAAAAGGAAGCCAAGTGCGTCTCAAATAAACAATAAACTGCAACACCATGGAATACTCCGCCGATATTGTATCGGCTTCTTCTTGAACTATCTACAATCTTTGCTCGAACATATTAACCGAAGCTAATGGTAAAGCCATGGTAAGACCAAGAATTCTTCTTGGCGTAGTTAATCCTAAAGTTTTTCAACATCTTAACACGGCCTATATAAAGAAAGTAAAAATAAATATAAATTATAAATCAAGTGCGCGCGCGTGTGTGTGTGTTTGAGTGTGTGTAGACAAACTTCCAAGATTATTAAATATTTCAACCTGACTATTGCAGATATCCTATATGTACCTGATTGAAATGAAACCAGCAGCCGATTAATCGCGAGTTTGGGAAAATTTCCCTTGCAATTGTCATTGCTGCGCATTCATGACTGATTGCACATTTTTCACTGCATTTGGACGCGGTTCCTTGATTTTCTGCCAAATTGCGTTATATATATATATACCCATCGTACGCTTTTCGCACAATGCAAAGAAGGCAGCTATACCCTGAAATAAATATATCAAATAAAATCTGTGACGGAAAGGATGCTTAAGAATCCACATTTCATCTGAAATCATTTCATGCTACAGCTGTGAGAAGAATATTTATAAATTTTTCATAAAGTATTAGGCAAAATTAAATTGTCATAATCACATTTGTGTAAAGTATTATATATGTCTCAAGGATAACGCACAAACATTTTATTGACATGTGAGGAGCTGTTAAATTGATTGCTGTTAAACTGAGAACTGTTAAATTTATATATTCTTCACATACAACTTATGTATCCATAAACCGTATATGGATGGTGTATAATTGTGCGAAGGATGGCACTCTGGGAATCACTTGCACACAAAAAAATATAAATTTTTTGAAAAATATTATTTTGACATCGTTTCGTCTTATCTCTCTTAACTTTAGCTTTCTTTCATTGCTAGCGATTATATTAAATAATACTAAGTCTTAAATATTGCTTGCCGAAAATGTACCATCCATATAAATCTCTGTAGTTATTACCAAAGCATCTAATAGAGCATTACTAGTAAATATAATTGTTCTATAACCCTCATCTGATAATACCGTTCTCTTAAAGATATGTTGAACTGGTTGTGAATGTTGATAATTCATCAATATCACATCAAGTTCGATAATCATTTGTTTCCGATTTTTGATGTAGTTGTTCTCTATAGAAAAGAAGGTTTCTCATAGCGGAATAAGATATTTTCGTAGTTGCTTCTGGATTTCTGTAAAAATAAAAATTAACGTAAATTATATAAATTTATGCTTCTTTTTTACTGGAAAAAAAGATAATATAAAATTTCTCTTTATGATTTTATTCACTAAGATAATGAAGAGGAAGAAATATGTATTCTATTCGTTTAGTCGGATTAGTCGCGAAATATCAGTCTTTTAACATATACACGCGCGTGCGCACGCACACGCACACGCAAACACACACACGCAAATATGACATATCCGTATAATTTCAATATCCATTATTTCAACAATATTTACTAATATCGTTTGACTTGATTAGATGGCGTGAGCGGATGTGTAGTGATCGAGTGAAAATATTTAGATAGCAAATAAGATAGAATAAGAAAAGCGTGCAGTCTAAGAATATAGAGAGAGAAGACAAAGGTAGGTGAGGAGAAGGTATAGAAATGAAGGCTAAGGGAAGGAGTTTTAAGAAGACGATAAAAGGTTGGCAGCAGAAGAACTATGAAAAGGGAATGATGAGGTAGAGATCATTAGAGTAGATAAGGTAGGAAAATTAAAAGATAGTAGGCAGAGAAAGTTGGTTACGGAAGGTAAAGGAGTAGATGAAAAGGTAACGTTCAAGCCAAGTAAGGATAACAAGGAGAAGAGGAAATTAAAGAGGAGTTAAGAAATTAAATAAGAAAAGAGATAGAAAAGTTAAAAAAAGATAGAAAAATATGCAATAGATTTATAGAAGAGTGGAGGGTAATGGAGAAATTGTGGAAGAATAAGATTTCTAAGATCAATGAGAGTATGATAGCGTTAGAAAGATGGGTGAAAGAAAAAATAGAGGAGATAGAGAAAGTAAAAAAGAGGAAAACGAATATAATCAAATAGTAGTATTAAAAACAGTAATTGTGCAGAATCAAGGTCGGTTATGAACGAAGAGAGATTGAATAATAGAGAGGTAGGTAAATTAAAAAGATGGGTCGCGGACAAGAATAAACAAGAAAGGAAATATAATATAATAATAAAAGGAACGATGTTACCAAAGAAAAAAGAAAAAGATAGGAAGGAATGTATTAAATGGGCACAGCGTTTTATTAAGGATAAAATTAGGGTAGAGTGCAATGTGATTTGGAGTAACGGAGTTGGAATAACGGACCAGTGACGATTGTGAGATTGGAAAATGAAGAAAGTAAGAGGGAGGGTAATGAGAAATAAAAATAGATTAAAGAGTGGTTCGATTTTCATAGAAAATAATCTGAGTTGGGAGCGCAAAATACAGGAAAGAATTAATAGATGGGTGAAAAAATACAAAAGTAAAGGAAGGATAATAAAAGTAGGAATGGGTAGAATTAAAATAGAAGGTATATGGAGAGTGTGGGCAGACGTAGAAAGAAAAGAAGACGAAAAAAGGATGGAGAGGAAATCGAAGACGGTGAGGGAGAGGAAGGGAGCCTACAGGAGGAGAATTTTGCATAAGCCAAGAAGGAGATAGCGGGGAAGAAAATAGGAGGGTAAGGAATAGGAGGGTAGTTAGAGTAAATAGGAGGGTAAGAGGGGAGAGAAATAAAAATAAAAAGGGAAAAGATTATGTGAAAAACAAAAACAAGAGGAAAGGAATAATTAAAAAGAGAAAGAAGCTTTTATTTTGGAACGTAGTGGGATTGTACAATAAGGATAATTGGAATTTTGGAAATATATAGAATAATTCGATTAGTCTATGTGAAACATGGATGGATGAAAAGGGATGGGAAAATTTAAGAAATAGGTTACCGAAATCGCAGTGGGCATATAAAGTCGCAGTAAGGAAGAAAAATAGGGGTAGGGCAATAGGGGAAGGGGGTTGATAAAAAGAGGATGGAGAACACAAGATAGTAAGTTAATAGTGAAAGAAGAGAAAAGATTAATTTTGTCAGAAATAGATAACAGAAGAATAGATATAATATCGATATATGATTCACAAGGAGATAAATATCTGAGGAAGAGGATAGAAATTATATTAGATAAGGAGAAAAGGAGGGACGAAATTATAATAAGCGGTGATTTTAATATAAGAATAGGAGGTATGGGAAATATAGAAATAGACGGAAAAGAAATAGAAAGAAATAGTAAAGATAAAATAATAGATAACGGAGGCAGGAATTTAGTAGAATGAATATAGGAGAAAAGATATTCTAAACGGAACGACGGATGATGATTGGGAAGGAGAATTTACATATATAGGGGCGAGAGGTAACATGATTATAGACTATATAATTGTAAATGAAAAAATGTGTGATAGAGTTGTTAAATTTAAAGTAGGAGAAAGGATGGACTCGGACCACATGCCCTTAGGAATGGAAGTAAAAGAAGAACAAGGAAGAGATTGGAAAGAAGACAAGACAATAAAGAAGAAAGAAGAGGAGTTGGAGATTGTTCAATGGAATGAAGATACAAATATTTAGGGATACAAAAATTTAGGGAGATGTCAGAAAGATTAAGTATGAAGGAAGCAAAGGAGGAACAGAAGAAGAGACGATAGAAAATGGGAAAAAATTAAAAGGATTATATAAGGAGTGATGGTGAAAAAGAGAATAAAGAGAAAGGAAGAGGAGTTAGGATATAAAGACTGGTGGAATAAAAACTGTAGGAAGAAGAGACAAGTAAAGAGGATATATAAGAAATGAAGAAGAAAGCTGAATAGAGAAAGATACATGGAGGAGAAAAGAAAGATGAGAGAATTAGTGGAAAGATGTCAAAAAGAAAAAAGAGATAAAGAAGAGGAGAAATTGAAAAAAGTTGAAGAGAGAAGCAGAAGTAGAAATGGAAATATATAAATAGAATGAGAGGAAGAAGATCTCATAAGAAGAAAAATATAGAAAAAAAAGAATGGATTATTTTTCAGGACTCTTGGATCGGAGAAAAGAAGAGAAGAAAATGAAAAGGAGAAGGAAGTCGAATGTATTGAGGCAGAAGTAGAACTAAAAAAAGAGGATACATGGAAGGCGATAAAAAAAAATAAAGAATAAGAAGGCAACGAGAATAGACGGAATATCAATGGAAGCATGGAAATATATAGAGGAGACGTTAAGAATGAGGTTGGTAGAATTGATGAAAATGATATGGAAGAAAGGCACATTATCTAAGGACTGGAGAAGGAGCATAATAGTAACTCTACATAAGAGGAGAGATCAAGAAAAGGTTGGGAAACTACAGAGGTATTTCATTATTGTGTACGGCGTATGGAATATATGCTAAAATCCTAAGAAATAAAATAGAAGAGGAAATAGAAGAAAAGGAAATAATCTCAGTCAGGCAGGATTTAGAAAGGGAAGACCGGCTGTGGATAACATTTTTATATTATACCATGTAATACAAAGGGAAAGAGGGAAAGAAAGAAAAAGAGAGGGAGAAAAGGATGGAAAAGTATATGCCTTGTTTGCGGACCTAAAAGTAGCTTTTGATAACGTCGATAGAGATATACTATGGAGTGTGATAAAGAGGAAAGGAATTAGGGATCAAATGATAGAAAAGAGCGGAGAAGATATATGAAGAAACAAAGGTGACGATTGGGACAAAGTAAGGACTAACAGAGAGGATTTTTTTACAAGAAAAGAAATAAGACAGGGAGGGTAATGAGTCCACTCTTATTTAATTTATACAAGGTGTCTGGCATTAGTCATATCACCTCTCATGTGCAGGTAGAGCTAGTAAAATTAAGTAGAAAAGTCCTGTATCATTTTGCAATTTTCGCGAATTATCGAATTATTAATTATTAAAAATTAGCGTATTAGTCCGGCTCACCGGCAAGTGCGCAGTAAGATATTCCCGCCCGGCGATCATCGTTGCTAGGTGCGCGAGGAATTGTTTTCTTCAATATATTAGCTATAACTATTGCCGCTTGAAAGATACTTATGTTCAACAAAAAAGAGAAAAGAAAAAAGGAGGTCCTTTGTATCACCCATTATAAAAGGTGTGGATACAAACAAAATAATGGCCAGCCTTGAAAAGAAGTTGAACAACTTAGTTAGAAAATGGCATCTCAAAAAATATATTTCAAAAACTGATCTTCTTTGCCTCCGTTCTTCTGACTCTCCTCTCCCCAAAGCCTATGAATTACTCAAAATCCACTGCCCACTCAGAATTATCGTTTCCTTTGTCAACTCTTTATTCCTTGACATCCTTCCTCCACAGTATCATCTCAGTCAGTCTACTCCCTCCTGAGAGTCATGTTAATAACATCTTGGAATTATTCGGAGCACTCTCAAATATAAAGATTCCGAAAAACCACCTTCTAATCGATGTTGTCTCGCTTTTAACAATGTGCCCCTGGATGTCGCGATCGATGGCATTAATGATAAGTGATCTTTTATTGTACCTTGTATTAGCATTTCCAAGGACGAATTTATCTTCGCGTTACGTTTTATTTCTCAGTTCCACCTACTTTACATTTAACAATAGAATTTATAAATAGACTTTTGGCATTCCCATGAGTTCACCATTATCGCCTGTCATTGCTGATATCGTGATGCAAGATTTAGAGACAACGTGTTTGCGAAAAATTTCGGTTTTTCTACCATTTTATTACCGCTATGTGGACGATATTTTGTTGTTGGTATCAGACATTTCTAGTTTTAGAAGTTTTTAATAATTATCACACCCGATTCAGGTTCATTGTTGAGAGAGAGAGAGAGAATAACCGCAGCTTAAGTTTTTTAGATCTTTTATTAATGATCAAAGACGATGAGATTCTTATTGATTGGCACCACAAAGATATTTTCTTGGGCAGAATTCTCTCATATTTCTCGAACCATCCCATCAGTCATAAAAGAGAATCTGTGTTCAATCTTTTGGAGAGCTTTACTTCCATCACACCCCCAATTCTTTCAAAAAAATATGAAATCTGTATCCGAGTATTGATGGATAATGCATATCCCATTGATTTTATTTTCAATAATATTAACCGTAGGTTAAAAACTCTCCTCAATGATGAACTGAATTTTCGCGACAACCATGCCAACAATGTTTTGTTCCTTCGGATAATAATGTTAAAAAAATTTTTTTAGTCGTCCCTTTTGTGAAGGGAATCTCTGAGAAGGTAGCCCGGGCAGTTAACAATTCGTATACTACTTTAAGCTTTATAGTCATCAATAAGTTCAATAAATTAATACAGGTTCACAAAGATAGAGATAAAAAAATTGCTTAATAATAATGTAGTCTGCAAAATAAAATGCAATATAAAGACTGTTGCGCTTCTTATGTCGGCCAAATGAAAAGATTTTTGAGAATGAAAGAACATATGATCAATCGGATTCGTCCAAGCATACTGTGATTTCTGAACATATCTTTTCTTTTAATCATGAATTTGATTGGAACAATATACAATTTTAGACCGCGAACTAATCATAAGAGGCTGATTTCTGAAATGATATTTATAAAGGAACAGGAGGAGGGCATTCATTCCCACAAAGATACGGAGCTACTTAGCGATGTATACTTTGACATTCTTAAAAATTGTTGACAACATTATTCTTTCTAACCTCCCCCCCCACTTCTTCCGCTACCAGCTTCTCACAATATATTCTACACGCCTTTTCGTCTGGACTACAATCTCAGAATTCGTTGGCGAGTCGCCACTTTCTACTGTCTGATAGTTGAGATTTATCTAAAGGAATTTCTGAGGATTAAGCTATCATTTATTATTACATACAATATTCCGCTCATCACATCTCACGTTTTTTCCAGTTTCACGTAAGTCAGTTGCACGTAAGTCATACTCGGATAACACTCGACTTTTATTGGTTCAATCGTATAGATTTGTATAATGATTAAATTGTTTTTTTATTCGTTATATTTGAGAGATTTACACATTTTAAATAAGGACTATTAATTCTGTTGACAACTATCAACGCCTATTTTTAACTTTTTGACTCGGAAATATTTGCGCCTATCAACTCTGATGAACTTTGGCGAAGTTCATAATTTTTACACCTTTACGAAAACATAAGATTGAACTACATCAGCGTGATAGGACGGAATCAAAGGTTTCCTACTTCATACAACATTTCTCTCTCTGTCTTGCATATATTTTGTTTACACGCGACGTTTATATAAGAAAATTTGGATGTAGTAATTATGTATCGCATTGTTTTTTTAATTCCGGTATAAATTCATTCGTAATTCATTATGACTAGACGCGCTGTTTCATGTAACACAGTCAAAGTTGCTTTCGTCTTGTAATACTGTACTCTTTAATAATTTTCTATTGCTTTTCTGATCTGTGTTTTAAATGGTTGCTGAAGAAGGCTCTGTGAAGCTGAAACGTTCAACTTTAAATTTAGTTTATTTTTCTTGTTGACTTTCGTTGTCTCATATAAATAATAAAATTTAAATATTTTGACGATAATAAATATTCTGTTTGTACATTTAATTTCTCGCTCGTATGTCGGCCTTTCCGCCTTTTTATTGTTTAATATTTATTATTTAAATATAAAAGATATTATTATAATGTTATATTATTATATTATTGTATTATATTGTTATGTCATTATTTTAATGTTAAAATATTATATTTACATAAATGATACATTAATATTAATAATATTACAATCATTTATGTTATTTTCGAATATAAGATTTTTGTAAGAATATGTAAGGTTAAATATTTAAATATCTCTTTAATATAGCACAATTTAAAATATCGCGCGGTGATTGATTGAGACCCTTAAATAGCGGTGTCCGACGGACTGTCCGATCCCTTACTAAATGATCCGATTAGCTAAGAGCAAAGACTTTTTAATAAGAGTCTAGTCATCAGAAACTCGATTTTGATTGGTCCGCCATTTTTTCTCTAATTTAAGAGAGTAGCTTCAGCGCAAGCATATGAAATGATGGAACATACATAACTTTAGAAAAACTTACGAAACATATATCGGTTCGAATATTATTCAGGCAGATTCTATTTTTTGTAGATTGTGACACAATTCTTTTTCTTTAATAAAATCTTAATAACATTATTTTTAGATATATAACGTATGTCTTTATGGAAATCGAAATCGAATGTTGAAAGATAATGATTGATTACTCAAATTAAAAAGTTTATTAGCGAATAAATAGATATCATAAATATAAACACTACGTATACGTGATTCTCACTAATGAGATGCGTGATCTTCGAAAGCGTTAGAAAAGATATGAGAATCGGCCAGCAATCTGCCCGATGACATGATACGAGTAACGCGAAATTGTAGAAACATTCTTTGAAATAAATAAATAATAAATAAAGTAAAATATTTGAACGAGCTAGCGAACATTCGAACAAACGACGACAATTGATGTGACCCTGTGTATATTGAAATCGTGCAATATTGCTGGAATCGATACGTCGATGATGAGAGAATTAAATGAGTTGTTGGTCGTTGAGCTGAGAGAAATACTTCGATCGTGGAAGTTGCCGACCATGGGTGTCAAAGCGGAACTGATAAATCTGTTGAACGAACACGATTCTACTGGCGAATAGACGAATTTCAGAGAGCGAGAGGAGAAGAGAATATAAGTATGCAGGGCAGGCTGACGAGGAAGATGAAGGTATACAATCAGCTAGTAATAGTGGGCCGATAGTGAGCAGAACACCTTGAAATAAGCATAATGGAACTTCTTGATCGAATGAAGCAGATATTCGATCATCGATCTAGCAGATTAGAATTACGAAGAGACTTTGAAAAGCGAACGTGGAAGGGCAATGAAATTTTCGCCGATTATTATCACGAAAAGATAATGACTGGACAAGTCTCAATCGAAGGCGACGAGCTTGTCGATTATCGATGGTGTACTTGATGCGCAATTATGGAATCAAGCTAGAATGCAACGTTTTAAGACTGCGGACGATTTGCTTAAGGCATTTGGCGATATAACTTTGTCATTAAGAACGCGGACCCAAGCAAAAACAGGAAAGAAGATATCAGTGAGAGGCGGAAAATCATTGCGTGAGAGATCGTCTACGATTACCCGTGACGGATTGGGTTGTTTCAACTGCAATTTAAGTGGTCATATCGCGACTAACTGTGTAACGTCAGGAGAGCCAACGTAAAAATTTCTTTTCCTTCCCCTTTTCCCACCTGCGCAGAAGCGCCACTATTCAAGCCAAAGTTGGCAACAACCGGCTCTCCTGCCGTTGACATATCGCGCGTTGCGCCTTACCGCCAGTGAATATACACTGTAATAAATATAAGTAATAAAATTAAATAATAATAATAAATAAATCACGCTAACAATGAACCTAAATAATTGTAAAATTATTAATACTACAATAAGGCTCGCGTTGCTGTTGCGCATCATCTCCAGTCAGCCGCGCGCTGATTGGCCGACCAACGACCATTATAGATATGTGCGTCTGGTCTAGCTTTATAGGCTATGACCGTCGCGAACGCCACGTGCTTTGGCGTACCCACGCCATCCGCCATCTTGCGCCACGTGCTTTGGCGTACCCACGTCATCCGCCATCTTGCGCCACGTGCTTTGGCGTACCCACGCCATCCGCCATCTTGCGCCGCGTGCTTTGGCGTGCCCACGCCATCCGCCATCTTGCGCCACGTGCGTTGGCGTACCCACGCTACCGCCACGTTGCGCAACAGCGCCGCCGCAGGCACGCGTTACAACGCGCGGCCATGCTCGTTCACTCTTGTACGCGCCGTCGAGTAGTACACATCGTGCGAGTGTCAATCCAAATCCAATCCCAATTCCAATTCTAATTTTAAGTCAATTCTATTTCGTCTCAATCTAGTTAAGTTAATTAAGTGATCATTTGTATTCTAAATTTTGTATTGCTCTAAATTTAACCAAGTGTTACGCGAGTGTAATTCGATTCATGAATATTTGAATATAGTAAGTACAGTGTATTCGCCACGTGTCATTCATTGCATCATCCTTCCTATCGCCGCGAGAAATCGGAAGTGTTCGCGAGGCTAAAGAGGCAACGGGCATTAACAACTCAAACCTTATTTTACCGAATAATTAGCAGTTAAAGCGAGAATTCCAATCGTTTCCGGGGGCAAGGTGTTGTGCGTTATCCGCACTTACCACGAAGGAAACATTGGACTTCGAGCACGCGGTAATTCTAATCTTTTAATTAAATACAATATACGCCTGGAGCCTCTGCCGAATGCCTAAAGCACGGAGGAATCGCGCGGGTCGTAACAACGCACTTCGGCGGCTTGAATACGACCTCCACGTGGCCGCGATTTACGATCATAACGCGATCATCGGCGAGGAAGTGAGTTACGACGGCGAGTACGAACTTCTCGTGCACGACCGCCTCTGGAGCGCCTTACCGGCCCCGTCCACCCCCGTAGCAGCTTACCAGGGAAGCAGTTTCGGACCACGCATCTCCCTCGAGGAGTATCTGCGCAGAGCGGACACCGAAAGGTAGGTGAAAATCATACACCAAGTTTTATTCCCGGTTGCTTTCGCGTTCCCATCTTGCATACGTTTCAGTAAAATATAGAGTATAAAGGAATTAGACGTGAATGAATATAAGAGTACTCGCGTTCAAGATTCTTTCGGGTTGCGTCACTCGTTTTGTTCGCGTCGACCGACCGTCGCATAGTTGCATCGCCCGACCGGAAGGGTTTTACGACCGACCCTTTTTTGCCGCCCTTGCCACTTTCTCCTAAGGCATGTAGGGTTTTGAGCCGGTTTATCGCTACGCACGGAAATATTCCAGTTTCGTAATATCATTTTAATATTGAATATTCGCCGCGTAATATTAATTCCCGTTATTTGACGTAATGTGCCCGCCTTGCTTTCTAGAGCCACGAGATTCGCGCACTCACCCGGCCGCCGTATACAGATACCGTAGGAGCACGGTGCGTTGCCTTACCACGTTCGGATATCGACGCGTGGACGACGCTATCGCCGAGTTACTCCCTAATAGTGCCGAATATCTTTGCTTTCGATGTAAGGAGGAAATACCAGAGGGAACTCTTACGTATCGTCTTGAATTGGCCCACGCGTTCCAGTTCGGGTATACTTCCGCCCGGGATCATTGCGATTGCTGCCGCGCTAGTCTTGTAATAGTCCGCGACATTGAGCTCTGCCCTGACTGCACCGAAGTTTTTACTGTGTCTCTAGAAGTGCTCAGGGAATTAGGCAACGCTATAGAGAACATCTGCGGGCGATACTACCTCGACGAGACCAATCCCGCTCCCGACGGCATCCTATCGCGCCGGCTAACCAACTTCTCTGTTGCACTGATCCGCTTACAGTCTAATAATCGCCCAACGTCTGGTTAAACGCAACGTTAGCCGTGTAATTCACTGAAATTTCCTGAGGACTTAATAATTCGCCGCTGACATTATCGGAGGGGTTCCCGCGGATTTGAGCAGTATAATCAGGGTTTCGTACTCCTTAATTCCTTAATTCCTTAATTCTTCCGAACCGCTGTTGGCGATTTGCCGCTCGATCGCTGGCAGCGTCGCCGAGAGACGAGCGTATTCCCGCCTTGGTCCAGTGCCACGTGGCGATTTGCTTTGGCAATCTCGCCACCGCCTGCGACGTAACATATTTCTGGTGACAGCGGTGGGATACGTTAATCGGAGGAATCGAAAAATTTCGACACATCCTACCGACCCGCGTCATATTCGCGCTGTAGCTGTTTCTTATGCTTCGTACACCGGTAAAGGGCGAGAAAGAAACGGACATGACCACGCGCGCTCAAAAGGGAAAGCTCGCGAGCGACGACGCAGAGATGACCTCCGTAGACAGGCCGGGTGCCCCTAAAACTAAGTATACCGACAGCGAATTCGATGTCATGCAAGCCAACATGGCCAAGCGCGCCGCACAATTACAAGCCGACGCCGACGCATTACAACGGGAAAGAGAAGAAATTCGGGCGGAGAGCGCAGCGCTTCGAAGAGACCGCGCTGAAGCGGAACAGAGTCGAACCGCCGTGCGCGAGATGAATAATATGCTTGCTGCAATGCGCGCTGAATTGAATAACATTCGCCACGAAATCGAGACACGACGCGACCTACCACCGCGAAGCCCTAGTCTTCCCGCTGGGCAACGGTTCACGGAAACGCCCGCCCCTTTTGGCGAGCTGAATGAGTCGGGCACGGAACTCCCTCCCGCGCCGAAGATAACTTATCGCGAGGCGACCGAGTTCGTTCCAATTTTTGATGGTTATAACATCCCTTTGTCGAAATTCCTCGGAGCGTGCAGGCAAGCGCGCGACATCCTGCCGCCTCATTTCGAGAGACCCCTCACGCGTTTACTGGTAGCGAAATTGCGCGGCCACGCTCACTCAGCCGTCGCCGACGAACCGTGCGACACAGTGACACAACTGTCAGATTTATTAAATAGTGCCTTCGGCTCGATAAAAAGTGTTGCGCAATACCGCGGGGAATTGACCGCTGTGCACCTCAAATCGGGAGAGCATATGCTAGATTACATCGACCGCGTCAAGGAACTCCGAGCCTCCATAAGGGACGGAGAACGTCGGGCCCACGGTACGATAGATTCCGCGACGAACCGGGAGATAGACGAACTCACCGCTTCATGTTTCTGTGAGGGTCTGCCCACCCCACTACGTTTACAACTCAAACCGGAACATTTTTACCAGCCGTTCGAGGCATTTGCCGCCGCGAAGATTATAGCCAAGCGTGATGAGATAGAACGGCAGCGTTACGGAATGCCGCCCCGTCAAGGGCTGAGCCCAAACAAACAAACCCTCAGCGCAAACCGTCGTTTCCCCGAAACAGGTGCGGGGCCTAGCCTGCGCTACAGGCAGCCCGCACCGCCGGAACGACGACGCTCGCCGCCGCGACTCGACGCATACAGAGATCGCGATCGGAACTATGCACCGCGCTACCCCTCCGAGTGGGTTGAGCGCCGCGACGAAGTAAGACGAACTGCGCCGCTTTACGAGAAACGCGAATCGCCTAGATCGGGGGGAGGCGACAGAGAGCCGCGCGATTACGGATCGCAGCTTAACGATAAATGGTGCAGATATTGCAAAAATCGCGGCCATGAAATCGAGGAATGTCGGAAACGACAATATAATAACAGTCGCCTCAACGAACCGGGAAACGGTCGGGATCCGCCCCGTGGGTCGGACGCAGCGCGCGCGGATCCTCCAAGGAGTACGCGTCCGGTGAACGTCGTGGAGACGACCGAAGAAGCGTCAGGATCGCAATCTTAAATCCGCAAGAGTATTCACACGCCCCCACTATAACATTGTCCGCGCGTGGCTTAATCAAGGAAACTAATTTCATGGTCGACACAGGAGCGGCACCGAATCTAATAAAAGAGCGCTGCTTACATCCCGAGACTCCGGTATTCAAGCGCGATACAATATACCTGACTGGAATCACCGAAGGCAGGCTGGAAACTCTCGGGTCGGCTCGTATAGAATTTATGGGCCACAAGATAACCCTACACGTGGTACCTGACCATTTCCCCATCGTCCAGGAAGGAATCCTAGGATCAGAATTCCTGCGCGATAACGCCAAAATCGATTTCGGGCGAAAACAGATAGAGTGGCAAGGAATACGCCTGCCTTTTGCCCGACGGGAAACTATCGTAATACCAGGTCGCTGCCGCGCCACGTTTTGTATGAACGTCGCGAACCCAGAAATAGCAGTCGGTTATATCCCGCGACTTAGAGTCTGCGATGGGGTATACCTCGGCGAAGCGGTCGTGACTAATCGCAACGGAAGGGCATATTCGCAAATAATCAACTCGACCGAATCCGATAAAGAAATCGCCATTCCTACTATCCAACTCAAGGAGATCGAATCAATCTCACGGGACCTCCCTAGGGAAGAGTCCTCTCTTAATTGCGGGGTTATAGGAAGTAGAATCCAGGAAGTAGAATCGAATTCAGAAAGAATCTCAGCGATTCGAACGCTCCTTCGTTTAGAGCACCTCAGTCAGGTGGAGACAGAGCATGTCGGTAGGCTCATCGAAAAAAACCCAGATCTTTTCCAGCTCCCTTCCGATCACCTCGGGTACACAGACGCTACTGCTCACGCGATTACGACGACGGATAACCAACCCGTCAATACAAAGCAGTATCGATTCCCGCCTATACACAAAGAGGAAATTACTAAGCAAGTAAACGAGCTACTAAAAAACGACGTAATCTGTCCCTCCAATTCCCCGTACAATTCCCCTCTGTGGATTGTTCCTAAGAAACCGGATTCGAAAGGTAATAAACGATGGCGCATGGTCATAGATTACAGAGCGCTCAACGAGAAAACAATAGGCGACGCGTACCCCCTCCCCAACATAACCGAAATCCTAGATCAACTGGGAAGCGCGAAATATTTTAGCATTTTCGATCTAGCGTCGGGTTTCCATCAAATACCGATGCATAAGTCGGACGCGCCGAAAACGGCTTTCTCCACGCCTTTCGGGCACTATGAATTTAAACGCATGCCGTTCGGGTTAAAAAACGCCCCGGCGACCTTTCAGCGACTTATGGATCAGGTGTTGAGCGGCCTCCAAGGAACCGAGGTATTCGTGTACCTCGACGATATTGTGGTATATGCTAGCTCACTGCGAGAGCATGAAATAAAATTTAATAAGCTGGCCGAAAGATTGAGAGGCGCGAAGCTCCGCCTCCAGCCTGACAAATGCGAATTTCTGCGGAAAGAGGTCACATATCTGGGCCACGTAATCGGAGAAGACGGGGTGAAGCCTGACCCGAAAAAAATTCACGCCGTTGAAAATTTTCCGCGCCCCCATACCGCGAAAAACATTAAACAATTTCTCGGACTCGCGGGTTACTATCGGAGATTCATACCGAACTTCTCGAAAACAGCTAAACCTCTGACGGACTTATTAAAAAAGGAGGTACCGTTCGGATGGGGCGATCCACAGGAAAACGCGTTCGCGCAGCTTAAAGACGCCCTATGCACGGAACCCCTTCTCCAATATCCCGACTTTTCTCAACAATTCGTCGTAACTACAGACGCCTCCAAGTTCGCGATCGGCGGAATCCTCAGTCAGGGACCGCTTGGCAAGGATCTCCCTATCGCATACGCGTCCCGATTACTAAACCCGCCGGAACAGAACTACTCCACGATCGAAAAGGAATTGCTCGCTATAGTTTATTGCGTAAATTACTTTAGACCATATTTATACGGAAGAAGATTCCAGCTCGTCACCGACCACAAACCCTTGACATGGTTGCATTCGGTTAAGGACCCCACGTCACGATTAGTCAGATGGCGATTAAAATTAGCCGAATACGAATACGAAGTTATGTATCGAGCCGGCAAAACTAATGTAAACGCAGACGCGCTGTCACGAAACCCCGCTTTTCCCGTCCTTCCCCTCGAGAGCACATCGAATATCGCGAGACGGAACGATAGCGAGCCCGAGGAAGATTCGTCAACCGACGACGATACCGAAATCCGCCCCCACGTCGTCACTTCCGACGAGGACCTCGACAGTGACACCAGCGAAGAATCTCTATTTAACGCGAATAACGCTCCGTTTCAATTCCATCACGCGAAAGTGAAGGAAATCGTAGATAACTTTACGAGTAGAAGCGACAACCTGGTGGTATTCGTGAGCGTCCAAGGTGAACCTTGCGATTTAGGGGCTCGGATGCTCAGCCAACAGGGACTACTGCCTAAATTGCGGGACGTCATGCTGAACAGGGCAAACGTCACGCAAAGCGGCAAACGGCGAATTATTGCATTGCCGATTGAAGTAAATGTCTCCGCGATAACCACGCTAGAAAGTATTAGAGAGGCCGTGGTGTCACTACTCGACGTCACGAACGAACTCGACATACGGTCCATATCTGTCTGCAAGGGGGATGCGAGTGGAGTACCGTGGAGGAAAATAGAAAAGGTTATTCGCGACGCATTTTGGAACCAAGATATAGAAATATCGATATGCGGTAATAAAATCACTGTTCCACCCCCCGAAGATAGAATCCGCTTGATCGAGGAATATCACGCGTCCGCAATAGGAGGCCATAAAGGCATAAACAAAACATGCGCGCGCCTCAAATCGCGGTACAATTGGCCTAGACTGAAGGAAGAAGTAACGCGGTTCATAAATAATTGCGAAGGCTGCCAGTTAAAAAAATTGGTTAGAGTAAAGACCCGACAGCCCATGATTCTAACGGATACACCCGACAAAGCGTTTGATAAGATATCTATGGATATCATGGGGCCGCTCCCCACCACTCGCAAGGACCACTCGTACATATTTACTATACAAGATCTCTTGACGAAGTATTCACTAGCTATCCCCCTCAAGGGGATCTCGGCTATCGACGTGGCCGACGCTTTCGTAAACGAATTCATTTGCGTGCATGGTGCCCCGCGAGCGGTACTAACGGACCAAGGGTCTCATTTTCTAAATTCTTTAATGCGCAACATAGCTCGCAAATTCAGAATTAAACAGTGTAAGACCACTGCGTACCACCCTCAGTCCAATGGCTCCGTGGAGCGCTCGCACCATGTACTTTGGGAGTACTTGAAACAATTTGTCAATGACCACCACGATTGGGACGAATATCTAAAATTAGCTAGTTTTTCTTACAACACGAGCGTACATGAGGGAACGAAGTTCACCCCTCACGAATTGGTCTACGGGAGCGTCGCGCGTACTCCCGAAAGCGATCCCTTCCCCGAGGACGAGCGCGACGAAAGCTACGCTGGCTACTTACTCGAACTAAATGCGAAAATAAGCGAATCCCAGAGAGCCGCGCGTCGTAACCTGAATGCTGCGAAGGTTAGATCAAAGCGATACTATGATAAAAGGGTTAAGGCATGCAACTTTGAAGCGGGAGACCAGGTGTACATGCTTAAAGAACCTGTGAGAAATAAACTAAGTCCACAATACACCGGTCCCTACAAAATAGCGGACGTGCTAAGTAATAATAATGTTAAATTAGAGATAAGGCCAGGTAAATTGCGTACTATCCATATGGACAAACTGAAGAAGGCGGGGAATCGGAGCCCCACCACACGCCGTGCCCCACCACAACCAGAGCCGGGGGCGAGCGAGCAACCAAGCGGCAGTCGACACACGTCACCCCTTGAAGAAACATGGAGCCACAACGAATCTTAACGCTTTTACTGTTCCCGACGCTCAGCTTTGGCTTGACGGGCTATGACTGCGGAGGCAGCGGACTCAATATCACAACCTTGTCGCTGCTGGACGTCGGCGCCTGTAATGTCGAGGATATGGAGCCAGCGAGCACGGAGACGTACGTACAACTCATGCAGAGTTCCGATTTCGAGAGCTTGCCAATAATTCAATGCCGAATTGAAATCGACCGGACCATATACTACTGCGGCATGCACTCACACATATCAATTGTATCCGACGGTCGAAAGGTGTACATCAAAGAGATCGGCTGGCAAACCTGCCAGAAAATCCACGAGACTGGAACTCTCGCGCTGGGTACCGCCTTCGTGGATAGATTGATTGTAAACGCCACGAATCATAGGAGCGTCACTATGGCTGGACAAACGCACGCTGACGGCCGTTGTTCCGGAACGCAGTACACGGACGGATTCGGAACATGGGAGAGCGTGGTAGTACAAGCATCCTTAAAGGTGGTATTGAGGACGTTTGAAGCACCATTCAAACGGTCAGCGAACTCATTAAATCTGCCATCTGGAACGCGCTGCCCCGTGCAACTGGGGAGCTGCGCCGATTTCGACGGTACGGAAACCTTCTGGAAAACACCGTCCGACGACAGCTGCCACTTCAACCAGTACGATATACTTTACGAGGGTATGGCCATAAAACTGTCGCCGAAGCCCAAACAAACTGCCCCAGTGGTATATACAGTGACCACCGGAGATACAACGTTCGCCTTGACAAAAACGACGGAATTCAACCTATGTGGCTATCGACTTTTCCAGACCGAGCACCCAAAGCTTGTTATATTGGAAACACAGCGAGGACGCACGTTCAAATCTAAGTCACAGATCTCAGTTAACAACTTAGATATATTCTCCTATGTGAATTCGAAATTCGTTTACGTGGAGAAACACGTGAAAACGCAACTTACCAGGCTTTACCACGACATTATGGAGCAGAAATGTGCATTAGAGCGTCAGATCCTCCAGAATGCGCTCTCATTGGCAACTATAGCCCCAGACGAAATGGCCTTCCGGATAATGAAAGCCCCTGGATACACGGCGGTCACAGCCGGAGAAGTCATCCATATTGTCCAATGCGTCCCAGTAGAATGCAAGCTGCGACATACCGAAGAGTGTTACAACGAGTTGCCAGTTACCTACCGCAATTCGTCACACTTTTTATTGCCACGCACCAGAATTCTGACCAGGACAGGAACACACAAAGACTGCAACGAGTTGCTTCCTGGCATGTACAAACTACACGGCAGTTGGTACCGAGTAGGCCTGAAGCCGATCGAGTCGCTTCCTCCGCCGACGATCCAGCCGCTTTCTACCCCCACGTGGAAATACGTCAGTCCGGACGCACTCGCCACCAGTGGAATCTACTCCGCGGACGATCTGAACCGACTGCGAGACCACATAATGTTCCCAGTCGAAAAGCCGTCTATGCTGAATACAATAGCGCGAGGGGCCTTAGGACAGGACGTCCCGAGCGGGAGTATTTCCTTGATGAATCTTCTCGACGAAAAGTCTTTAGATCGGATCGCTGAAAGCACAGGGAAGCGATTATGGCAAGGATTTATTACGTTTGGCTCGGCCAGCGCAGGAGTCTTGGCGTTATTCGTGATAGCCAGACTTATCAAGTTGGTGATCGATACAATCATCCACGGATACGCGTTGCACAGAATATACGGATGGAGCCTTCATATATTGGGAGCAGTATGGTCCTCGGTCACTAACCTTTTGCTGCATATGGGTAACCCAGCAACAAAAACCGACTCGCCTAGCAGGGAACGCCTCATGCCAATAGCTCAGAGCTCGACAGAAGACACACCGACGGCGCCCGAAATCGCCCCTAGTGCTGAAAAGGAAAAGTTTAGTGAGCATGTGCGGTCATACAGTGAACTCCAAAAATACTTACGCGAGGACGTAGTATAGAGACAAATAAGTGCGATAACTAATTACAAGCGTTAGAATATAAGACGAATAAACATAAGTAAAATAATTGTAGCTCAAACCTTCTGCAACTCAACCTCTAGTAGAGCAGGGGAAATGCACGGCACCTGGCCCTGCATTTCTTCTTAGGGGGGGAGGTGTAACGTCAGGAGAGCCAACGTAAAAATTTCTTTTCTTCCCCTTTTCCCACCTGCGCAGAAGCGCCACTATTCAAGCCAAAGTTGGCAACAACCGGCTCTCCTGCCGTTGACATATCGCGCGTTGCGCCTTACCGCCAGTGAATATACACTGTAATAAATATAAGTAATAAAATTAAATAATAATAATAAATAAATCACGCTAACAATGAACCTAAATAATTGTAAAATTATTAATACTACAATAAGGCTCGCGTTGCTGTTGCGCATCATCTCCAGTCAGCCGCGCGCTGATTGGCCGACCAACGACCATTATAGATATGTGCGTCTGGTCTAGCTTTATAGGCTATGACCGTCGCGAGCGCCACGTGCTTTGGCGTACCCACGCCATCCGCCATCTTGCGCCACGTGCTTTGGCGTACCCACGCCATCCGCCATCTTGCGCCGCGTGCTTTGGCGTGCCCACTCCATCCGCCATCTTGCGCCACGTGCGTTGGCGTACCCACGCTACCGCCACGTTGCGCAACAGCGCCGCCGCAGGCACGCGTTACAACGCGCGGCCATGCTCGTTCACTCTTGTACGCGCCGTCGAGTAGTACACATCGTGCGAGTGTCAATCCAAATCCAATCCCAATTCCAATTCTAATTTTAAGTCAATTCTATTTCGTCTCAATCTAGTTAAGTTAATTAAGTGATCATTTGTATTCTAAATTTTGTATTGCTCTAAATTTAACCAAGTGTTACGCGAGTGTAATTCGATTCATGAATATTTGAATATAGTAAGTACAGTGTATTCGCCACGTGTCATTCATTGCATCATCCTTCCTATCGCCGCAAGAAATCGGAAGTGTTCGCGAGGCTAAAGAGGCAACGGGCATTAACAACTCAAACCTTATTTTACCGAATAATTAGCAGTTAAAGCGAGAATTCCAATCGTTTCCGGGGGCAAGGTGTTGTGCGTTATCCGCACTTACCACGAAGGAAACATTGGACTTCGAGCACGCGGTAATTCTAATCTTTTAATTAAATACAATATACGCCTGGAGCCTCTGCCGAATGCCTAAAGCACGGAGGAATCGCGCGGGTCGTAACAACGCACTTCGGCGGCTTGAATACGACCTCCACGTGGCCGCGATTTACGATCATAACGCGATCATCGGCGAGGAAGTGAGTTACGACGGCGAGTACGAACTTCTCGTGCACGACCGCCTCTGGAGCGCCTTACCGGCCCCGTCCATCCCCGTAGCAGCTTACCAGGGAAGCAGTTTCGGACCACGCATCTCCCTCGAGGAGTATCTGCGCAGAGCGGACACCGAAAGGTAGGTGAAAATCATACATCAAGTTTTATTCCCGGTTGCTTTCGCGTTCCCATCTTGCATACGTTTCAGTAAAATATAGAGTATAAAGGAATTAGACGTGAATGAATATAAGAGTACTCGCGTTCAAGATTCTTTCGGGTTGCGTCACTCGTTTTGTTCGCGTCGACCGACCGTCGCATAGTTGCATCGCCCGACCGGAAGGGTTTTACGACCGACCCTTTTTTGCCGCCCTTGCCACTTTCTCCTAAGGCATGTAGGGTTTTGAGCCGGTTTATCGCTACGCACGGAAATATTCCAGTTTCGTAATATCATTTTAATATTGAATATTCGCCGCGTAATATTAATTCCCGTTATTTGACGTAATGTGCCCGCCTTGCTTTCTCGAGCCACGAGATTCGCGCACTCACCCGGCCGCCGTATACAGATACCGTAGGAGCACGGTGCGTTGCCTTACCACGTTCGGATATCGACGCGTGGACGACGCTATCGCCGAGTTACTCCCTAATAGTGCCGAATATCTTTGCTTTCGATGTAAGGAGGAAATACCAGAGGGAACTCTTACGTATCGTCTTGAATTGGCCCACGCGTTCCAGTTCGGGTATACTTCCGCCCGGGATCATTGCGATTGCTGCCGCGCTAGTCTTGTAATAGTCCGCGACATTGAGCTCTGCCCTGACTGCACCGAAGTTTTTACTGTGTCTCTAGAAGTGCTCAGGGAATTAGGCAACGCTATAGAGAACATCTGCGGGCGATACTACCTCGACGAGACCAATCCCGCTCCCGACGGCATCCTATCGCGCCGGCTAACCAACTTCTCTGTTGCACTGATCCGCTTACAGTCTAATAATCGCCCAACGTCTGGTTAAACGCAACGTTAGCCGTGTAATTCACTGAAATTTCCTGAGAACTTAATAATTCGCCGCTGACATTATCGGAGGGGTTCCCGCGGATTTGAGCAGTATAATCAGGGTTTCGCACTCCTTAATTCCTTAATTCCTTAATTCTTCCGAACCGCTGTTGGCGATTTGCCGCTCGATCGCTGGCAGCGTCGCCGAGAGGCGAGCGTATTCCCGCCTTGGTCCAGTGCCACGTGGCGATTTGCTTTGGCAATCTCGCCACCGCCTGCGACGTAACACCTTTTGCCATCTTTCGTATAACTTGCGACTTTCTTGACGATAGAAACTCACCGGCTTCGAAGCGATAAAGTCATCAATGCATTTTCGTATCTCTTCAAATCTCACAAAATGTGTATCAGCCAAATAATGCTGCAGCGACCGGAATAGGTAGTAATCGGAAGGCGCGATGTCTGGGCTATACGCCGCGTGCGGGAGAAGTTCCCAGCCTAACGCAAAGATATGGTCCTGAGTCGCTTTCGCAACATGTGGTCGAGCATTGTCATGAAGCAAGATCACTTTACGACGTCCTTGGCCAGTAAATGGCCTCTTTTCTTCTAATGCATCGCTCAAATTGGTCAATTGTTGTTGATAGCGGTCTGTCGTGATTCTTTCACCCGGTTGTAACAACTCGTAATACAACACACCTTGCCAATCCCACCAAATACAGAGCAAAACCTTCTTGGCGTGGATATTGGGCTTTGGCGTCGATGTCGAAGGTTGACTAGGGTCAATCCATGATTTTTGTTTAGGATTATCATAAAGAATCCACTTTCATCGCCTGTAATGATTTTGTGCAGAAAATCTTTTTTCCGGAACTTTGAAAGCAAAGTGAGTGGTGTCACGCCGACGATTTTTGTTGTCTTCGGACAACTCATCTGCCTTCCTTCTGAACCTGTCCCATTGTATGTAAACGTACGGAAATGGTTTGCTGCGTAACGCCAAGCTGTTCTGCAAGCTCCTTTTCAGTTTGCGCAAAGTTTATATTCAGCAGTGCTTGCAATTCGTCCGTTTCAATCTTTTGAGGGCGTCCAGCACGCGGTTTATCTTCAAAACTGAAATCTCTTTGGCGAAATTTTTGATACTATCTTTTACATGTAGTATAACTTACAGCATTCTCTCCATATGCAGCACAAATCATTGCAGTGGCTTCAGCGGCATTTTTCTTCAGATGAAACGCGAAGTGGATGGAAAATCGAATATGCTCTTTTGTTATTGCCATCGTGAATACTACTGATTTTTGAGGTTATGTGCATCAAACGCCAAACCGTATAGCATTTTAGAAGGCCAAATGTCAACGCTTTAAAACCGCAAAAGGGCGGGAAGGTATATAAAATTTAAATTGTTATTTCGATTATATGAAATCTAAAGCTCAGAACTTTTTTGTACACCTAATAAGTGTTGTGAATCTAAACTTTCATCCGATTCATTTCTGACAGCACTATGAGATATATTTTTAATACGGTTTTTTATGGTCGATAGATTAAATTCTAATGGATAGTTATTATTTAATAATATATTAATAGCATCATTTATATTTTTTTCATGACTGTTAGACAGAAATAAAATCCTATCAATAATGTCCAAAATAACGCTTTTTTTGTGCTGCAAAGGATAGTTCGAATAGAAATTCAGATATCTGCCTGAAAAAGTGAGTTTTTTGTAAAGATCAAACATAACGCATCCCCGATCATTAGTTAGTGTAATATCCAGAAAGCCAATCCGATTGTCCACGCCTCCATAGTGAATTTCAATCTTTCATGAAACGAATTGAAGGTTACTAAGATATCATTTAACATCCTAGCTGCCAAAAGTTGCCAAAAGAATGTCATCCACATATCTAAAGTAAAAGGGGAAAACAGCAGAATATTCGGATCGACGGCAGTCTCCTTGATATCTTGCAAAACAATATCTGCTATTATGATAACAGTGATCCCATAGATGTTTCAAAGATCTGCTTATAAACTTTGCCATTGGAAGTAAAGTATGTTGAATTTAAAACTAATTTTATTGTTCAGAAATTCATCTTGTAGAATTAAGATGTTGTTTGAGATGTGGCTCCATCGTTTAATGATGCTCCTTAACGATAAGTCTGTGGGGACGTTCATAAAGAAAGAAACCACAATGAAATCACTTTGTGCTCAGCATTCAGTAACACTCCATCAAGCTTGTTGTTGACTAAATGGAAGCTGTTGCCAATATAATTAAAATTTTTTGGAATAGCACTCTCAATGGCACCATGTAAAAATGCAGTTAAAGGATACAGAGGGTTGTTTATACAGGATACAATTATCCTGAATAGATATCCCCGTTTGTGAATCTTCGGTGGTAAGCTCTGGGCAAAATCCCATCTGTTGCAAGTAATCTCCTGTATGTGTCGACGTTCACATACTCCTTCCTGATCCAATGTATTAACAAAGTCCGAATCTCATTATTCAATTTTTTAATCGGATTAGTATTAATTTTTTGATAAGTGTTCGTGTCAGAGAGCATTTCTTTTACTTTTCCTATATATTCATTTCGAGTATAATTGTAACATTTCCCTTGTTAGCTCTCGTGACAAATACATTAGGATTATTTTTGATGAATTTTTTGGTGAATTTTTTTGGTGAAAATAGTGTGTGGAGTAACGGGGAATTCGGGCAAGAAAAATCGCTGGAGAAATCACAACACAGTTACTCACACTACTATTAATGAATACCACTCTTTTAACCTTATTAAAATATCACAGAGAAAAAGAGAAACTTGTCGGAAGAAGGTCCTTTCTAGTCGCCGGCTCTGAACGGAGAGAGAGCGTTCCGCAATGCATCGGCATGCAGGCGCGATCGAGGCGACCTTGTCCGGGTCCAGCCTCGGAACTATTTGCTGCTTGTGCTGTCGTGAAGGCGGGATAGGCAGCGCCGCTACAGGGACTCCCTTCCCAATGACCGTGGGCGAAGGGAGCGAGAAGGAGCTTGATTCTCCTTACTCGTTGCGTGATCGAAGGCAGTAAAGCTACTGAAGGTGCCGTCGACGACATATGTATTTAGAGACTGTAGAGCCATTAACTGAGTCGCGTTGTCGTGCTCGGTGATTGAATGCTGCGGAGAACTCTGCGACAAATTGTCTTCCGCCAGGAATGCTGATTTAAGTTGATTAATCTTGTGTTCTCCGTGGACATTAATCACGAAGACTCTGTCAGAGAGACGTCTTATCATTTCGTGCGGTTCCGAGTAAGGGGGTTCCAGTGGTCGTCTGATCAAGTCTTCTGAAAACGGGAGTACACGAATTATCCTTGTAAACAAATATTCGAGGTTTCGAATGGTTGGACGTAGGCATTGGTTGCAGGAGACGGAAGTGGTTATGGATTTTCCAAGGAGTGTGAATCAGGGGAGACATCACTCGACGTGAAAAACTGCCCAGGCAACCGAAGGGTAGTGTCAAAGAGAAGTTCTGCGGAGGAAGCACTCAGATCCTCTCTGAATGCTGTTCGGAGACTAAATAAAACTGATGAAAGGAGGGTCGGCCATAGAATGTGTGGCTTGCACACAAGGGCGGCCTTCAAGGTGCGATAACATCTCTCGACGAGCCCAATTGCGCCAATGGTAAGGCGTTGTCCTAATCCTATTGGCACCGATGAGGTTAGACAAGGAGGCGAATAAGGCAGACTCGAAGTGAGTCCCCCTATCAGTTGTGATTGTTAACGATGTGCCAAATTGAGCAATCCAATTGTCGAACAGGGCTGCTATGGTATCTGCCTGTATATCCGTAAGAGGAACTGTAACCGGCCACCTAGAGAAACGGTCTATCATTGTTAGGCAATAACGATAATGGAGTTATTTGCCCGGGGCAGGACGATGATATCCAAGTGGATATAATTGAAGCGACTATCTGGGACGTCGATAGCCTTGGGCGCCGACTGAATATGCCTGGAGATTTTGGCCGCTGGCATTGCATTCTCTTGCCCACTTAAGTGCGTCCCTGCGGATGCCAGGCCAGATGTATTTTCGGCAGAGCAATTTCGACATGGCGCGACCGCTTGGATGGGAGAGGCCATATACCACTTCGAAAGCCTATCTGCAAAGAGTTGCAGGGATGTAGAGCCTGATGCAGCCGCAGGAGATTGCACAGGATGCGATGTCCGTCAATGACCAAGCGCTGCAAGGAGAGCGAGGACGAAGACAGCCGGTCGAGCTCGTCATCCTGTTCCCGCGCTTCACAGATGGAGACAGCATCCAAGACAGCCGACATGGTGATGGTATTTACTGCATTGACACGCGATAGAGTGTTGGCTACCACATTTTCCTCTCCACTGAGATGAATGATCGAAGCATTGAATTGAGAGATGAAGTAGAGTTGTCTCTCCTGACGAGCCGATGCCTTGTTTGCCTTCCGCGAAAAAGTAAAAATAAGTGGCTTGTAGTCAGTGCGAATAACAAACTCACGACCCTCAAAGATATGCTTAAAGAACTTTAAGGCTGCAAACACCGCTAGAAGTTCTCGGTCGTAAACACTATATTTTGTTTCCGCAGGCTTGAGTTTTTGGAAAAAGAACCCGAGAAGTCTTCAGATATTATCGATCAGCTGGTCAAGTGAAGCGCCGATTGCCGAATTCGATGCGTCAGTGGAGAGGGAGAGAGAAGCGTCGACTAAGAGGTAGATTAACCTTGTAGCCTGCGAAAGGGTTTCTTTGCAAGCGGAGAAGGCCTCTTTCGCTTCCGGCGAACTTCTCACTTATTTTTTTTCTTTGCATTTTGCAGGAAGACGCAGAGAGGGATCTGCAGACAAGCGACTCGAGGAATGCAGTAATATAGGCGGTAATAATTGAGCATGCCTAAGAACCGCCGAAAATCGGAAATTGTGGTTTTGGCGAGGTTTGGGCAAGTCAAGGATCAAGCTTGGATCTTGTCTCTGGAAGGACTGTAGCCATGGGCACTGTACATTTCATCAGGTAGATTGTATATGTTCTTTTCAATGTTTTTAATGAACTCAATCGTGGTTTCTTTTTTTTCTGCATCAGTAACAGGTAGATTAAAACCGTGTCCTAGTTGTAAAAGTAAAGAGACATCGTCTGGAATCTGTGTATTACTAAAATTGAAAAACTACTTGTTATGAGTTTTATTGAAACCAGAAGTTGAAATTTCTAGAACATATTAATATTTTGTGAACTATTAGAAGAAGAAGGGAAAAAAGTTTAGAGGAAATTTGTAGAGTAGGGATCAGAGGGAGAAGAGGAATTGACGTTAGCACTTGACTTTTTTGCGAACTAGTTACATCGTTAATTTTACTTGATCTTATTCTCTCTGACACTTTTATTAAGTGTTGTATTTTATTGTCAATTCTATTTATGACTAAAAACCAACATTTTTTTGTATTTAATTCTTGTCTTTTGAAGAAGAAAGATTCGATGGAGATCAATAACAACCAGGAGATACTTTTACAAATTTCGAATATCTGACAGATATTCGAATATCTTACAAATTTCGAATATCTGTGATCTAAATTATTTTTTCGACGCCGTTACATCTATTATACTATCGACAAGTTTTTTCGCTCTTTCACTTGTAACATCAGGAGAGCCAACGTAAAAATTTCTTTTCCTTCCCCTTTTCCCACCTGCGCAGAAGCGCCACTATTCAAGCCAAAGTTGGCAACAACCGGCTCTCCTGCCGTTGACATATCGCGCGTTGCGCCTTACCGCCAGTGAATATACACTGTAATAAATATAAGTAATAAAATTAAATAATAATAATAAATAAATCACGCTAACAATGAACCTAAATAATTGTAAAATTATTAATACTACAATAAGGCTCGCGTTGCTGTTGCGCATCATCTCCAGTCAGCCGCGCGCTGATTGGCCGACCAACGACCATTATAGATATGTGCGTCTGGTCTAGCTTTATAGGCTATGACCGTCGCGAGCGCCACGTGCTTTGGCGTACCCACGCCATCCGCCATCTTGCGCCGCGTGCTTTGGCGTGCCCACGCCATCCGCCATCTTGCGCCACGTGCGTTGGCGTACCCACGCTACCGCCACGTTGCGCAACAGCGCCGCCGCAGGCACGCGTTACAACGCGCGGCCATGCTCGTTCACTCTTGTACGCGCCGTCGAGTAGTACACATCGTGCGAGTGTCAATCCAAATCCAATCCCAATTCCAATTCTAATTTTAAGTCAATTCTATTTCGTCTCAATCTAGTTAAGTTAATTAAGTGATCATTTGTATTCTAAATTTTGTATTGCTCTAAATTTAACCAAGTGTTACGCGAGTGTAATTCGATTCATGAATATTTGAATATAGTAAGTACAGTGTATTCGCCACGTGTCATTCATTGCATCATCCTTCCTATCGCCGCGAGAAATCGGAAGTGTTCGCGAGGCTAAAGAGGCAACGGGCATTAACAACTCAAACCTTATTTTACCGAATAATTAGCAGTTAAAGCGAGAATTCCAATCGTTTCCGGGGGCAAGGTGTTGTGCGTTATCCGCACTTACCACGAAGGAAACATTGGACTTCGAGCACGCGGTAATTCTAATCTTTTAATTAAATACAATATACGCCTGGAGCCTCTGCCGAATGCCTAAAGCACGGAGGAATCGCGCGGGTCGTAACAACGCACTTCGGCGGCTTGAATACGACCTCCACGTGGCCGCGATTTACGATCATAACGCGATCATCGGCGAGGAAGTGAGTTACGACGGCGAGTACGAACTTCTCGTGCACGACCGCCTCTGGAGCGCCTTACCGGCCCCGTCCACCCCCGTAGCAGCTTACCAGGGAAGCAGTTTCGGACCACGCATCTCCCTCGAGGAGTATCTGCGCAGAGCGGACACCGAAAGGTAGGTGAAAATCATACACCAAGTTTTATTCCCGGTTGCTTTCGCGTTCCCATCTTGCATACGTTTCAGTAAAATATAGAGTATAAAGGAATTAGACGTGAATGAATATAAGAGTACTCGCGTTCAAGATTCTTTCGGGTTGCGTCACTCGTTTTGTTCGCGTCGACCGACCGTCGCATAGTTGCATCGCCCGACCGGAAGGGTTTTACGACCGACCCTTTTTTGCCGCCCTTGCCACTTTCTCCTAAGGCATGTAGGGTTTTGAGCCGGTTTATCGCTACGCACGGAAATATTCCAGTTTCGTAATATCATTTTAATATTGAATATTCGCCGCGTAATATTAATTCCCGTTATTTGACGTAATGTGCCCGCCTTGCTTTCTCGAGCCACGAGATTCGCGCACTCACCCGGCCGCCGTATACAGATACCGTAGGAGCACGGTGCGTTGCCTTACCACGTTCGGATATCGACGCGTGGACGACGCTATCGCCGAGTTACTCCCTAATAGTGCCGAATATCTTTGCTTTCGATGTAAGGAGGAAATACCAGAGGGAACTCTTACGTATCGTCTTGAATTGGCCCACGCGTTCCAGTTCGGGTATACTTCCGCCCGGGATCATTGCGATTGCTGCCGCGCTAGTCTTGTAATAGTCCGCGACATTGAGCTCTGCCCTGACTGCACCGAAGTTTTTACTGTGTCTCTAGAAGTGCTCAGGGAATTAGGCAACGCTATAGAGAACATCTGCGGGCGATACTACCTCGACCAATCCCGCTCCCGACGGCATCCTATCGCGCCGGCTAACCAACTTCTCTGTTGCACTGATCCGCTTACAGTCTAATAATCGCCCAACGTCTGGTTAAACGCAACGTTAGCCGTGTAATTCACTGAAATTTCCTGAGGACTTAATAATTCGCCGCTGACATTATCGGAGGGGTTCCCGCGGATTTGAGCAGTATAATCAGGGTTTCGTACTCCTTAATTCCTTAATTCCTTAATTCTTCCGAACCGCTGTTGGCGATTTGCCGCTCGATCGCTGGCAGCGTCGCCGAGAGACGAGCGTATTCCCGCCTTGGTCCAGTGCCACGTGGCGATTTGCTTTGGCAATCTCGCCACCGCCTGCGACGTAACATATTTCTGGTGACAGCGGTGGGATACGTTAATCGGAGGAATCGAAAAATTTCGACACATCCTACCGACCCGCGTCATATTCGCGCTGTAGCTGTTTCTTATGCTTCGTACACCGGTAAAGGGCGAGAAAGAAACGGACATGACCACGCGCGCTCAAAAGGGAAAGCTCGCGAGCGACGACGCAGAGATGACCTCCGTAGACAGGCCGGGTGCCCCTAAAACTAAGTATACCGACAGCGAATTCGATGTCATGCAAGCCAACATGGCCAAGCGCGCCGCACAATTACAAGCCGACGCCGACGCATTACAACGGGAAAGAGAAGAAATTCGGGCGGAGAGCGCAGCGCTTCGAAGAGACCGCGCTGAAGCGGAACAGAGTCGAACCGCCGTGCGCGAGATGAATAATATGCTTGCTGCAATGCGCGCTGAATTGAATAACATTCGCCACGAAATCGAGACACGACGCGACCTACCACCGCGAAGCCCTAGCCTTCCCGCTGGGCAACGGTTCACGGAAACGCCCGCCCCTTTTGGCGAGCTGAATGAGTCGGGCACGGAACTCCCTCCCGCGCCGAAGATAACTTATCGCGAGGCGACCGAGTTCGTTCCAATTTTTGATGGTTATAACATCCCTTTGTCGAAATTCCTCGGAGCGTGCAGGCAAGCGCGCGACATCCTGCCGCCTCATTTCGAGAGACCCCTCACGCGTTTACTGGTAGCGAAATTGCGCGGCCACGCTCACTCAGCCGTCGCCGACGAACCGTGCGACACAGTGACACAACTGTCAGATTTATTAAATAGTGCCTTCGGCTCGATAAAAAGTGTTGCGCAATACCGCGGGGAATTGACCGCTGTGCACCTCAAATCGGGAGAGCATATGCTAGATTATATCGACCGCGTCAAGGAACTCCGAGCCTCCATAAGGGACGGAGAACGTCGGGCCCACGGTACGATAGATTCCGCGACGAACCGGGAGATAGACGAACTCACCGCTTCATGTTTCTGTGAGGGTCTGCCCACCCCACTACGTTTACAACTCAAACCGGAACATTTTTACCAGCCGTTCGAGGCATTTGCCGCCGCGAAGATTATAGCCAAGCGTGATGAGATAGAACGGCAGCGTTACGGAATGCTGCCCCGTCAAGGGCTGAGCCCAAACAAACAAACCCTCAGCGCAAACCGTCGTTTCCCCGAAACAGGTGCGGGGCCTAGCCTGCGCTACAGGCAGCCCGCACCGCCGGAACGACGACGCTCGCCGCCGCGACTCGACGCATACAGAGATCGCGATCGGAACTATGCACCGCGCTACCCCTCCGAGTGGGTTGAGCGCCGCGACGAAGTAAGACGAACTGCGCCGCTTTACGAGAAACGCGAATCGCCTAGATCGGGGGGAGGCGACAGAGGGCCGCGCGATTACGGATCGCAGCTTAACGATAAATGGTGCAGATATTGCAAAAATCGCGGCCATGAAATCGAGGAATGTCGGAAACGACAATATAATAACAGTCGCCTCAACGAACCGGGAAACGGTCGGGATCCGCCCCGTGGGTCGGACGCAGCGCGCGCGGATCCTCCAAGGAGTACGCGTCCGGTGAACGTCGTGGAGACGACCGAAGAAGCGTCAGGATCGCAATCTTAAATCCGCAAGAGTATTCACACGCCCCCACTATAACATTGTCCGCGCGTGGCTTAATCAAGGAAACTAATTTCATGGTCGACACAGGAGCGGCACCGAATCTAATAAAAGAGCGCTGCTTACATCCCGAGACTCCGGTATTCAAGCGCGATACAATATACCTGACTGGAATCACCGAAGGCAGGCTGGAAACTCTCGGGTCGGCTCGTATAGAATTTATGGGCCACAAGATAACCCTACACGTGGTACCTGACCATTTCCCCATCGTCCAGGAAGGAATCCTAGGATCAGAATTCCTGCGCGATAACGCCAAAATCGATTTCGGGCGAAAACAGATAGAGTGGCAAGGAATACGCCTGCCTTTTGCCCGACGGGAAACTATCGTAATACCAGGTCGCTGCCGCGCCACGTTTTGTATGAACGTCGCGAACCCAGAAATAGCAGTCGGTTATATCCCGCGACTTAGAGTCTGCGATGGGGTATACCTCGGCGAAGCGGTCGTGACTAATCGCAACGGAAGGGCATATTCGCAAATAATCAACTCGACCGAATCCGATAAAGAAATCGCCATTCCTACTATCCAACTCAAGGAGATCGAATCAATCTCACGGGACCTCCCTAGGGAAGAGTCCTCTCTTAATTGCGGGGTTATAGGAAGTAGAATCCAGGAAGTAGAATCGAATTCAGAAAGAATCTCAGCGATTCGAACGCTCCTTCGTTTAGAGCACCTCAGTCAGGTGGAGACAGAGCATGTCGGTAGGCTCATCGAAAAAAACCCAGATCTTTTCCAGCTCCCTTCCGATCACCTCGGGTACACAGACGCTACTGCTCACGCGATTACGACGACGGATAACCAACCCGTCAATACAAAGCAGTATCGATTCCCGCCTATACACAAAGAGGAAATTACTAAGCAAGTAAACGAGCTACTAAAAAACGACGTAATCTGTCCCTCCAATTCCCCGTACAATTCCCCTCTGTGGATTGTTCCTAAGAAACCGGATTCGAAAGGTAATAAACGATGGCGCATGGTCATAGATTACAGAGCGCTCAACGAGAAAACAATAGGCGACGCGTACCCCCTCCCCAACATAACCGAAATCCTAGATCAACTGGGAAGCGCGAAATATTTTAGCATTTTCGATCTAGCGTCGGGTTTCCATCAAATACCGATGCATAAGTCGGACGCGCCGAAAACGGCTTTCTCCACGCCTTTCGGGCACTATGAATTTAAACGCATGCCGTTCGGGTTAAAAAACGCCCCGGCGACCTTTCAGCGACTTATGGATCAGGTGTTGAGCGGCCTCCAAGGAACCGAGGTATTCGTGTACCTCGACGATATTGTGGTATATGCTAGCTCACTGCGAGAGCATGAAATAAAATTTAATAAGCTGGCCGAAAGATTGAGAGGCGCGAAGCTCCGCCTCCAGCCTGACAAATGCGAATTTCTGCGGAAAGAGGTCACATATCTGGGCCACGTAATCGGAGAAGACGGGGTGAAGCCTGACCCGAAAAAAATTCACGCCGTTGAAAATTTTCCGCGCCCCCATACCGCGAAAAACATTAAACAATTTCTCGGACTCGCGGGTTACTATCGGAGATTCATACCGAACTTCTCGAAAACAGCTAAACCTCTGACGGACTTATTAAAAAAGGAGGTACCGTTCGGATGGGGCGATCCACAGGAAAACGCGTTCGCGCAGCTTAAAGACGCCCTATGCACGGAACCCCTTCTCCAATATCCCGACTTTTCTCAACAATTCGTCGTAACTACAGACGCCTCCAAGTTCGCGATCGGCGGAATCCTCAGTCAGGGACCGCTTGGCAAGGATCTCCCTATCGCATACGCGTCCCGATTACTAAACCCGCCGGAACAGAACTACTCCACGATCGAAAAGGAATTGCTCGCTATAGTTTATTGCGTAAATTACTTTAGACCATATTTATACGGAAGAAGATTCCAGCTCGTCACCGACCACAAACCCTTGACATGGTTGCATTCGGTTAAGGACCCCACGTCACGATTAGTCAGATGGCGATTAAAATTAGCCGAATACGAATACGAAGTTATGTATCGAGCCGGCAAAACTAATGTAAACGCAGACGCGCTGTCACGAAACCCCGCTTTTCCCGTCCTTCCCCTCGAGAGCACATCGAATATCGCGAGACGGAACGATAGCGAGCCCGAGGAAGATTCGTCAACCGACGACGATACCGAAATCCGCCCCCACGTCGTCACTTCCGACGAGGACCTCGACAGCGACACCAGCGAAGAATCTCTATTTAACGCGAATAACGCTCCATTTCAATTCCATCACGCGAAAGTGAAGGAAATCGTAGATAACTTTACGAGTAGAAGCGACAACCTGGTGGTATTCGTGAGCGTCCAAGGTGAACCTTGCGATTTAGGGGCTCGGATGCTCAGCCAACAGGGACTACTGCCTAAATTGCGGGACGTCATGCTGAACAGGGCAAACGTCACGCAAAGCGGCAAACGGCGAATTATTGCATTGCCGATTGAAGTAAATGTCTCCGCGATAACCACGCTAGAAAGTATTAGAGAGGCCGTGGTGTCACTACTCGACGTCACGAACGAACTCGACATACGGTCCATATCTGTCTGCAAGGGGGATGCGAGTGGAGTACCGTGGAGGAAAATAGAAAAGGTTATTCGCGACGCATTTTGGAACCAAGATATAGAAATATCGATATGCGGTAATAAAATCACTGTTCCACCCCCCGAAGATAGAATCCGCTTGATCGAGGAATATCACGCGTCCGCAATAGGAGGCCATAAAGGCATAAACAAAACATGCGCGCGCCTCAAATCGCGGTACAATTGGCCTAGACTGAAGGAAGAAGTAACGCGGTTCATAAATAATTGCGAAGGCTGCCAGTTAAAAAAATTGGTTAGAGTAAAGACCCGACAGCCCATGATTCTAACGGATACACCCGACAAAGCGTTTGATAAGATATCTATGGATATCATGGGGCCGCTCCCCACCACTCGCAAGGACCACTCGTACATATTTACTATACAAGATCTCTTGACGAAGTATTCACTAGCTATCCCCCTCAAGGGGATCTCGGCTATCGACGTGGCCGACGCTTTCGTAAACGAATTCATTTGCGTGCATGGTGCCCCGCGAGCGGTACTAACGGACCAAGGGTCTCATTTTCTAAATTCTTTAATGCGCAACATAGCTCGCAAATTCAGAATTAAACAGTGTAAGACCACTGCGTACCACCCTCAGTCCAATGGCTCCGTGGAGCGCTCGCACCATGTACTTTGGGAGTACTTGAAACAATTTGTCAATGACCACCACGATTGGGACGAATATCTAAAATTAGCTAGTTTTTCTTACAACACGAGCGTACATGAGGGAACGAAGTTCACCCCTCACGAATTGGTCTACGGGAGCGTCGCGCGTACTCCCGAAAGCGATCCCTTCCCCGAGGACGAGCGCGACGAAAGCTACGCTGGCTACTTACTCGAACTAAATGCGAAAATAAGCGAATCCCAGAGAGCCGCGCGTCGTAACCTGAATGCTGCGAAGGTTAGATCAAAGCGATACTATGATAAAAGGGTTAAGGCATGCAACTTTGAAGCGGGAGACCAGGTGTACATGCTTAAAGAACCTGTGAGAAATAAACTAAGTCCACAATACACCGGTCCCTACAAAATAGCGGACGTGCTAAGTAATAATAATGTTAAATTAGAGATAAGGCCAGGTAAATTGCGTACTATCCATATGGACAAACTGAAGAAGGCGGGGAATCGGAGCCCCACCACACGCCGTGCCCCACCACAACCAGAGCCGGGGGCGAGCGAGCAACCAAGCGGCAGTCGACACACGTCACCCCTTGAAGAAACATGGAGCCACAACGAATCTTAACGCTTTTACTGTTCCCGACGCTCAGCTTTGGCTTGACGGGCTATGACTGCGGAGGCAGCGGACTCAATATCACAACCTTGTCGCTGCTGGACGTCGGCGCCTGTAATGTCGAGGATATGGAGCCAGCGAGCACGGAGACGTACGTACAACTCATGCAGAGTTCCGATTTCGAGAGCTTGCCAATAATTCAATGCCGAATTGAAATCGACCGGACCATATACTACTGCGGCATGCACTCACACATATCAATTGTATCCGACGGTCGAAAGGTGTACATCAAAGAAATCGGCTGGCAAACCTGCCAGAAAATCCACGAGACTGGAACTCTCGCGCTGGGAACCGCCTTCGTGGATAGATTGATTGTAAACGCCACGAATCATAGGAGCGTCACTATGGCTGGACAAACGCACGCTGACGGCCGTTGTTCCGGAACGCAGTACACGGACGGATTCGGAGCATGGGAGAGCGTGGTAGTACAAGCATCCTTAAAGGTGGTATTGAGGACGTTTGAAGCACCATTCAAACGGTCAGCGAACTCATTAAATCTGCCATCTGGAACGCGCTGCCCCGTGCAACTGGGGAGCTGCGCCGATTTCGACGGTACGGAAACCTTCTGGAAAACACCGTCCGACGACAGCTGCCACTTCAACCAGTACGATATACTTTACGAGGGTATGGCCATAAAACTGTCGCCGAAGCCCAAACAAACTGCCCCAGTGGTATATACAGTGACCACCGGAGATACAACGTTCGCCTTGACAAAAACGACGGAATTCAACCTATGTGGCTATCGACTTTTCCAGACCGAGCACCCAAAGCTTGTTATATTGGAAACACAGCGAGGACGCACGTTCAAATCTAAGTCACAGATCTCAGTTAACAACTTAGATATATTCTCCTATGTGAATTCGAAATTCGTTTACGTGGAGAAACACGTGAAAACGCAACTTACCAGGCTTTACCACGACATTATGGAGCAGAAATGTGCATTAGAGCGTCAGATCCTCCAGAATGCGCTCTCATTGGCAACTATAGCCCCAGACGAAATGGCCTTCCGGATAATGAAAGCCCCTGGATACACGGCGGTCACAGCCGGAGAAGTCATCCATATTGTCCAATGCGTCCCAGTAGAATGCAAGCTGCGACATACCGAAGAGTGTTACAACGAGTTGCCAGTTACCTACCGCAATTCGTCACACTTTTTATTGCCACGCACCAGAATTCTGACCAGGACAGGAACACACAAAGACTGCAACGAGTTGCTTCCTGGCATGTACAAACTACACGGCAGTTGGTACCGAGTAGGCCTGAAGCCGATCGAGTCGCTTCCTCCGCCGACGATCCAGCCGCTTTCTACCCCCACGTGGAAATACGTCAGTCCGGACGCACTCGCCACCAGTGGAATCTACTCCGCGGACGATCTGAACCGACTGCGAGACCACATAATGTTCCCAGTCGAAAAGCCGTCTATGCTGAATACAATAGCGCGAGGGGCCTTAGGACAGGACGTCCCGAGCGGGAGTATTTCCTTGATGAATCTTCTCGACGAAAAGTCTTTAGATCGGATCGCTGAAAGCACAGGGAAGCGATTATGGCAAGGATTTATTACGTTTGGCTCGGCCAGCGCAGGAGTCTTGGCGTTATTCGTGATAGCCAGACTTATCAAGTTGGTGATCGATACAATCATCCACGGATACGCGTTGCACAGAATATACGGATGGAGCCTTCATATATTGGGAGCAGTATGGTCGTCGGTCACTAACCTTTTGCTGCATATGGGTAACCCAGCAACAAAAACCGACTCGCCTAGCAGGGAACGCCTCATGCCAATAGCTCAGAGCTCGACAGAAGACACACCGACGGCGCCCGAAATCGCCCCTAGTGCTGAAAAGGAAAAGTTTAGTGAGCATGTGCGGTCATACAGTGAACTCCAAAAATACTTACGCGAGGACGTAGTATAGAGACAAATAAGTGCGATAACTAATTACAAGCGTTAGAATATAAGACGAATAAACATAAGTAAAATAATTGTAGCTCAAACCTTCTGCAACTCAACCTCTAGTAGAGCAGGAGAAATGCACGGCACCTGGCCCTGCATTTCTTCTTAGGGGGGGAGGTGTAACATCAGGAGAGCCAACGTAAAAATTTCTTTTCCTTCCCCTTTTCCCACCTGCGCAGAAGCGCCACTATTCAAGCCAAAGTTGGCAACAACCGGCTCTCCTGCCGTTGACATATCGCGCGTTGCGCCTTACCGCCAGTGAATATACACTGTAATAAATATAAGTAATAAAATTAAATAATAATAATAAATAAATCACGCTAACAATGAACCTAAATAATTGTAAAATTATTAATACTACAATAAGGCTCGCGTTGCTGTTGCGCATCATCTCCAGTCAGCCGCGCGCTGATTGGCCGACCAACGACCATTATAGATATGTGCGTCTGGTCTAGCTTTATAGGCTATGACCGTCGCGAGCGCCACGTGCTTTGGCGTACCCACGCCATCCGCCATCTTGCGCCGCGTGCTTTGGCGTGCCCACGCCATCCGCCATCTTGCGCCACGTGCGTTGGCGTACCCACGCTACCGCCACGTTGCGCAACAGCGCCGCCGCAGGCACGCGTTACAACGCGCGGCCATGCTCGTTCACTCTTGTACGCGCCGTCGAGTAGTACACATCGTGCGAGTGTCAATCCAAATCCAATCCCAATTCCAATTCTAATTTTAAGTCAATTCTATTTCGTCTCAATCTAGTTAAGTTAATTAAGTGATCATTTGTATTCTAAATTTTGTATTGCTCTAAATTTAACCAAGTGTTACGCGAGTGTAATTCGATTCATGAATATTTGAATATAGTAAGTACAGTGTATTCGCCACGTGTCATTCATTGCATCATCCTTCCTATCGCCGCGAGAAATCGGAAGTGTTCGCGAGGCTAAAGAGGCAACGGGCATTAACAACTCAAACCTTATTTTACCGAATAATTAGCAGTTAAAGCGAGAATTCCAATCGTTTCCGGGGGCAAGGTGTTGTGCGTTATCCGCACTTACCACGAAGGAAACATTGGACTTCGAGCACGCGGTAATTCTAATCTTTTAATTAAATACAATATACGCCTGGAGCCTCTGCCGAATGCCTAAAGCACGGAGGAATCGCGCGGGTCGTAACAACGCACTTCGGCGGCTTGAATACGACCTCCACGTGGCCGCGATTTACGATCATAACGCGATCATCGGCGAGGAAGTGAGTTACGACGGCGAGTACGAACTTCTCGTGCACGACCGCCTCTGGAGCGCCTTACCGGCCCCGTCCACCCCCGTAGCAGCTTACCAGGGAAGCAGTTTCGGACCACGCATCTCCCTCGAGGAGTATCTGCGCAGAGCGGACACCGAAAGGTAGGTGAAAATCATACACCAAGTTTTATTCCCGGTTGCTTTCGCGTTCCCATCTTGCATACGTTTCAGTAAAATATAGAGTATAAAGGAATTAGACGTGAATGAATATAAGAGTACTCGCGTTCAAGATTCTTTCGGGTTGCGTCACTCGTTTTGTTCGCGTCGACCGACCGTCGCATAGTTGCATCGCCCGACCGGAAGGGTTTTACGACCGACCCTTTTTTGCCGCCCTTGCCACTTTCTCCTAAGGCATGTAGGGTTTTGAGCCGGTTTATCGCTACGCACGGAAATATTCCAGTTTCGTAATATCATTTTAATATTGAATATTCGCCGCGTAATATTAATTCCCGTTATTTGACGTAATGTGCCCGCCTTGCTTTCTCGAGCCACGAGATTCGCGCACTCACCCGGCCGCCGTATACAGATACCGTAGGAGCACGGTGCGTTGCCTTACCACGTTCGGATATCGACGCGTGGACGACGCTATCGCCGAGTTACTTCCTAATAGTGCCGAATATCTTTGCTTTCGATGTAAGGAGGAAATACCAGAGGGAACTCTTACGTATCGTCTTGAATTGGCCCACGCGTTCCAGTTCGGGTATACTTCCGCCCGGGATCATTGCGATTGCTGCCGCGCTAGTCTTGTAATAGTCCGCGACATTGAGCTCTGCCCTGACTGCACCGAAGTTTTTACTGTGTCTCTAGAAGTGCTCAGGGAATTAGGCAACGCTATAGAGAACATCTGCGGGCGATACTACCTCGACGAGACCAATCCCGCTCCCGACGGCATCCTATCGCGCCGGCTAACCAACTTCTCTGTTGCACTGATCCGCTTACAGTCTAATAATCGCCCAACGTCTGGTTAAACGCAACGTTAGCCGTGTAATTCACTGAAATTTCCTGAGGACTTAATAATTCGCCGCTGACATTATCGGAGGGGTTCCCGCGGATTTGAGCAGTATAATCAGGGTTTCGTACTCCTTAATTCCTTAATTCCTTAATTCTTCCGAACCGCTGTTGGCGATTTGCCGCTCGATCGCTGGCAGCGTCGCCGAGAGACGAGCGTATTCCCGCCTTGGTCCAGTGCCACGTGGCGATTTGCTTTGGCAATCTCGCCACCGCCTGCGACGTAACACACTAACATTCTTATTTTGATTTTTTTGTACTTTACCTTCCACTAATCTAAATTCATTTGCATTGTTACGTCGCAGGCGGTGGCGAGATTGCCAAAGCAAATCGCCACGTGGCACTGGACAAAGGCGGGAATACGCTCGCCTCTCGGCGACGCTGCCAACGATCGAGCGGCAAATCGCCAGCAGCGGTTCGGAAGAGTTAAGGAATTAAGGAGTACGAAACCCTGATTACGTTACATCAAAACCGCGGGAACCTCTCCGATAATGTCAGCGGCAAATTATTGAGCTCTCGAGGAATTCCGGCGAATTACACGGCTAACCTTGCGTTTATACAGACGTCGGGTGATTATTAGACTGTAAGCGGATCAATGCAACAGAGAAATTGGTTAGTCGGCGCGATAAAATGCCGTCGGGAGCGGGATTCGTCTCGTCGAGGTAGTATCGCCCGCAGATGTTCTCTATAGCGTTGCCTAATTCCCCAAGCACTTCCAGTGACACAGTAAAAACTTCGGTGCAGTCAGGGCAAAGCTTAATGTCGCGGACTATTACAAGACGGCACGGCAGCAATCGCAATGATCCCGGGCGGAAGTATACCCGAACTGGAACGCGTGGGCCAATTCAAGACGATACGTAAGAGTTCCCTCCGGTATTTCTTCCTTGCATCGAAAGCAAAGATATTCGGCACTATTAGGGAGTAACTCGGCGATAGCGTCGTCCACGCGTCGATATCCGAACGTGGTGAAGCAACGCACCGTGCTCCTACGGTATCTGTATACGGCGGCCGGGTGAGTGCGCGAATCTCGTGGCTCGAGAAAACAAGGCGGGCACATTACGTCAAATAACGGGAATTAATATTACGCGGCAAATATTCAATGTTAAATTGGTATTACGAAACTGGAATATTTCCGGGCGCAACGATAAAGCGACACAAAACCCTACATGCCTTAGGAGAAAGTGGCAAGGGCGGCAAAAAAGGGTCGGTCGTAAAACCCTTCCGGTCGGGTGATGCAACCATGCGACGGTCGGTCGACGCGAACAAAACGAATGACGCAACCCGAAAGAATCCTGAACGCGAGTACTCTTATATTCGTTCACGTCTAATTTCTTTATACTCTATCTTTTACTGATGTAAACGTATGCACGATGGGAAACGCGAAAGCAACCGGGAATAAAACTCGGTGTATGATTCTCACCTACCTTTCGGTGTCCGCTCTGCGCAGATATTCCTCGAGGGAGATGCGTGGTCCAAAACTGCTTTCCTGGTAAGCTGCTACGGGCGCAGATGGGGCTGATAAGGCGCTCCAGAGGCGGTCGTGCACGAGGAGTTCGTACTCGCCGTCGTAACTCACTTCCTCGCCGATGATCGCGTTATGATCGTAAATCGCGGCCACGTGGAGGTCGTATTCAAGTCGCCGAAGTGCGTTGTTACGACACGCGCGATTCCTCCGTGCTTTAGGCATTCGGCAGAGGCTCTAGGCGATATTGTATTAGTTAGAAGATTAGGATTACCGCGTGCTCGAAGTCCAATGTTTCCTTTGTGATAAGTGCGGATAATGCACAACCTTGCCCCCAGAAACGATCGGAATTCTTGCTTTAACTGCTAATTATTCGGTAAAACAAGGTTTGAGTGTTATAAATGCCCCTTTAGCCTCGCGAACACTTCCGATTTCTCGCGGCGATAGGAAGGATGATGCAATGAATGACACGTGGCGAATACACTGTACTTACTATATTCAAATATTCACGAATCGAATTACACTCGCGTAACACTTGGTTAAATTTAGAGCAATACAAAATTTAGAATACAAATGATCACTTAATTAACTTAACTAGATTGAGATGGAGTAGAATTGACTTAAAAATTAGAATTGGAATTGAGATTAGGATTGGATTGGCACTCGCACGATGTGTACTACTTGACGGCGCGTACAAGAATGAACGAGCATGGCCGCGCGTTGTAACGCGTGCCTGCGACGGCGCTGTTGCGCAACGTGGCGGTAGCGTGGGTACGCCAACGCACGCGGCGCAAGATGGCGGATGGCGTGGGTACGCCAAAGCACGTGGCGCTCGCGGCGGTCATAGCCTATAAAGCTAGACTAGACGCACACATCTATAATGGTCATTGGTCGGCCAATCAGCGCGCGGCTGACTGGAGATGATGCGCAACAGCAACGCGAGCCTTATTGTAGTATTAATAATTTTACAATTAATTAGATTCATTGTTAGCATGATTTTATTTATTATTATTATTTAATTTTATTACTTATATTCATTATAGTGTATATTCACTGGCGGTAAGGCGCAGCGCGTGATATGTCAACGGCAGGAGAGCCGGTTGTTGTCAACTTTGGCTTGAATAGTGGCGCTTCTGCGCAGATGGGATAAAAGGGGAAGGAAAAATTTTTACGTTGGCTCTCCTGACGTTACAGCATCGAATTCTTTATAATTCCTAGCACTAAATTCCCTGTATTTTGTTTCAACTTTTATTTTCAACTTTACTCGCACTCAACTCAACTTTTAGACACGTGTGATCTGTAATTTTAAGTTCATGAATTACCTGTACTGTTATTTTATTATTATTAGCGAAAATTAAATCTATAATTGTCTGACTATCTTTCGTAATTCTCGTCGGTTTGTTAACGTATTGTTTCATATCTAAATTTAACATTGTCATTTGCAGCTTGTTCGCATAGAACGAATCCATTATAAGATTAAAGTCTCCTATTACCATGCATTTTCCTTTTATTAACTCCTCTACTGTGTCCTCTTAAAATCTCAAAAATTCTCCATGCGATACGCTCGGTAAATAATATTACCATTATTATTCCTTTATACATTTTTTTCTTTAACTTCTACCGCAACACACCAACAGTTCGATTCTAATTTTCTCGCTAATATTAATTCATATTTCATATCGTCTTTTATATATAAAACCAATCTTCCTGTGTTTCTCAGCATTACATCTAATTATATTGCAATGACATATTCATTTCATTGTCTTCGATTTCTTCAGTTAATCTTTCGGATAGTGTTAACGCAGAATAATTAATTTCATCAAAACCTGATGCTGCATCTCATTTCTATGCGCTATTAAACTTTGCGCATTCATATATAGTATTAGCTCCGCTTCTTTCCGTAGTTGCTATTTAGCGTCTTCCCAGCCAGCTCTCCTCTTCTCCTCCTGTATCGCTCTCTTAAAAGTCGGATATTCCGTACAAAGGGCATCATGTTCATCATTTTTTAGATTGTATGTTCGAATATAAACATATAATTTACACATTTCTTTTTTGTTGCCGTTCCATCGAATTATGATTTCCTGCACATTTATGACGTGTTTCGTCTCTTGTACAATTTTTTGCAATATGATAATATCCCCAACATTTGAAGCATCTTTTAAGAGGATTCTAAAGTGACGGGAATTACCGACACATTACAGTGCACCAAAGAATTGTTTATTGGTTTGACAGATTGCAAAATCCTTTCAGGCAATTAAAATACGCACAAAAAGAATATGCAGGACGATTGATTTAACAAATAAATAAGAAAAAAATTAAAAAAATTCACGTAATTTTAGCTTGTATAGCTGTTACATCAAATTTTCGTTTCCTTAATATAAAAATTCTACAGCTCATATATACAAAATGAGTACGTTCCGCACTTCGGACTAGATGAATAAACAATATTATATTTTTGGATTTATGATTGAAAGCTTAGAAAAAAAGTTTGAGACTTGAACAGATTGTACTGATTGTATTGATTTTACGCGTATACATATGCTTGGCGCAGATATAAAATGATAAGTAGAGCAGTAATTGTAGTTGATAGATCTTGCAATAGATGGCGTTGCAGAGGAAAGATAAAGACAAACAATCTATGGGATCGATAAAATGTTCAATAAACTTGCTTGCTAGAATAAAGTGAATTTAATTTTTTATCGAAATCGACCCGCACTTCTTTTTTGTGCTATGTTTCAATTGTACAAAAAGATTTTGTAATCTGTAAAGCCATTTCAAAGATGCCGGCTGTGATGTGTCGATAATCCTGTCAGTATTTTCAATAAAAACAGTCAACATAATTTGTTTTTACTTTAAATATATATATATATAAATTCCTATTATATTATATATATATATATATGTTTTATAGTCTCGTATGAATAAAATGATATAGTTCCGCAGTTTGAATTACTTTAAAGAACAATACTGAGCTTGTAAAATTACAATCTTAAGCTTAACAAAAAAATCTATGCATCAACAGTATGCGTATAATCATTTCTCATTTCGACGAATGAGAATAAAGGACTCTGATTGATCCATTTTTTCATCCCTTACACGTTATGCAAGAGAGAAACATGATGTCTTATTTCGATGAATATAAAAGTTTTGCAGCTTTGTATGTACACAATGATACAGTTTCACACTTCGGATTAGTTTAAAGAACAATATCGAGCTTGTAAAATTACAATCAAAAGCTTAACAAAAAAGATCTAAGCATCAACAGTATGCGTAATTATTTCTCATTTCTACGACATCATCGGTCTTTCTTTTCATGTACTCATCCTTGTCTTTCATCAGAATCAGATTGCAACACCATCTACCAAAAAATCACGGCGCTGCACCGATGCGCTGTGAGTACAGAATAGGAATATCGAATATTGTATTCTCTCGCGCTCTCGATGCGTATGAGAAGGAAATAGAAATATTATCATACTCTTTCGTGCTTCATGCACTGTGTGGTCTTCGGCGTAATCACCGCTCATTATTGTTGATATATATAGTATGAATTAAAAAGAGTAAGCAGATATGAAAATAATGTATGAAAAAATTCAAAAATTGTTATATGCTTTACTTATCATACTCATAATGACCTGTTACATAATTTTATAAAACTATAATAACTGAAGAGTTTAATAAATGAGTGAGAATAAATACGAAATTATTTTCTTATTACAATCTTATTGTATATATTCCGACTCTTAAAAATGGAAAATTTATTATATTTCAGATAATTAATTACAAATTCAACAAGATACGCTTATTTTTATATTAAACGAAAAGGAGAAAGAAAGAAGAAATAATATAATTTGATTATTTCATTTATCATTCAATAAATGTCTTGTCGAATTTGTAAGTAATTACTCAAAATTGTGAATTTCTTAAAGATTTTCGAAACATATATTATACATTTATACAGAGAAAATAATTTCATAGACATTTTTATTTATTACACAACTATAATTTTTATACATAAAATTATATATAATTTTTCGTTTCTCTTCATGCATTGTTAATGTCTGTTTATTCTTTTTAATTCTTTCGCTATATTACGTTAGCAATAATGAACGATAATCAAAAGCGCTGGATCATCGCACGGCGCATATTGCGCGAAAGAGTACGATAATATTTCTATTTGCTTCTCATACGCGAGAATACAACGGTATTTCCTATTCTCACGGCGCTTCGGTGCGAGAGAGTAGAATGATATTTCTATTCTCTTTGGCCAACCCAACGTTGCCGAGCGCCGAGCGCACATGTACGTGTCTCATCTTTTGTGTGCGTGCCTTGCACACGTGAGCCTGTCGCGGTATGAATCGAGATAGAGCATGACACGAAATTACGTGTTCGAAAGAAAGCGCTCTTTTCATAACTATTTTATTCACAATTATATTCTTATAATTAGTGCAATGGTGTTTCGTCAATGTCAGAAGCGTCTATTTGGATGATATTGATAAAAATTATAATCAGAAGCATCTGTTTGATGTTACTAATAAAGATGTATGCCCGGACGATACCGATTATTACTAATGCATTATTTGTAAACAATTGGAGAGATACTTACACACACATGCACACACACACACACACACACACACACACACACACACACACACACACACACACACACCTTCTAGAATTACATATATAAATCTAATATGTAGCGTGTGCGTGTGCATGTGCATGTACGTGTGCGTGCGTGCGTGCGTGCGTGCGTGCGTGCGTGCGTGCGTGCGTGCGTGCGTACGTGCATGCGTGCATGTGTGCGTGTGTGTATAGGTATCTCTCCTTGTTTAAAAATAATGCATTAGTAATAATCGGCATACATTTCTTTAATTCCGTTTAGATGGCATTAACGGACGGCCGTCGAAGTTCATCTTTCGCTTTAGGATCTCTTTAACATTAACATGATTAAATATAGGACATTTCTTCCATCCTATATTTAACTTCGTTTTTTTTCAACATCAGCTTATGCATTTTTTCGTCCGTTTCCATTATTATTAATCCTACGTTTCCTCTTCTTTTCGCATTATTATTATTATTTTTCTTCTCTTTAACTATTCTCTTCACTATTCGCATTTTCCGCACACATTTTATTCTGTTTTTTCATTGTAGCTATAAGCTCATCATCGTCTAACTTTATCTCATCTTCATCTATTAACAACAATTTTTATTTTCAGTTTTTGTTGTGACTACAATTTTGTAATCATTACCTAGTTTGGCTTGCATTGCTTTCTTCAATTTTTCCACTTTTTCACCGGTTTCACAACCCATAATTACTGTCCCTTTGCTTTCTTTTTGAATTTCGTTATTCCTATTGCCATACTGTCAATATCCATCTTATCGATTTTTTTGTAGCTTCCCGCTCTTGTTGCATCTTTGACTTAACAATTATAATGTTTTCTTTCTTTTTCTCTTTAATCGCTTCACTGTAGCTTCTTTGCATTCCATCCGTTGATCCATCTGCTATTCCTTGAATCATTCAATCTCAAATCTTCTTCAAATCTTCCAACTCTTGTTTAATATTTCCCAATTCTTCTCGAACAACTTCTTCGATCATCGTTTTTTTTTACAGACACTTTTATTTTTGATTTCTTTCACAGTTCTTATGAGCCAATCTATTTTTACTTCAATACTAGATGATCCACTCATACCTGATATTTTATTTCCACTGCCCATTATCGTGAATGATCCTGTAGATCCTATAGATCCTGTGAAACCTGCCCTATCTCTGCTGATCCCCATCGCTGTTTACTAATCGACACCTCCCGGTTAGATAACACTCATAGTTACTCTCGGTCTATAAGAGAGAGGGAGAAGGAGAGAGAGAGAGGGAGAGGGAGAGAGAGAGAGAGAGAGAGAGAGAGAGAGTAATTATTGCTCTTTGAGAATACGAGTATGTACCATACTATGTTTATCGGAACAATGTTTTTGGTTCAATTTTGTTTTCATTCAAAACCTGCGACAGAAGCAGAGATCCCTTGTGAGTGTGAGTGTATTTATGTGTATGCGCGCGCGCGTATGTATGTGTGTGTGGGGGGGGAGGCGAGCGTGGGAGGCGTTCAACGCTAGACTAGTTATGCATAAATTAGGTTAAGTTAGATTAAGGATAAGTTATGTATGATAAGTCTATGTAACCCTGAGAGGAACATATAATAAATATTTTACAATTCTACAATTCTAGTATCTCAAAGATATATTAATTTCTTCAAATGCGAAAGTTTAAACATATATTGACAATTATTAATTATAAGTTAAAACAGAAAGTTAAAACATATATTGACAATTGTTTAAAGTGTGCTGAATTTTCGCCCGTTAGTGGAAAGCTTGAGAGTTATTTACATAGTATACCGAAAGGAAGATTATCATTTTAAGCAATTCATATTGATCACTATGGATAGAAAAAAATTAGCAAAGAGTTTAAATATGTGTTTGTAGTAGTAGATGCGTTTAAGTTTGTCAAATTGTATTCTTGCAAAAGTACAACATCCGATGAAGCCATTAGACACTTAAAAAGTTACTTTCAACATTATAGTAAGCCGCATCGAGTAATGAGCGACCGGGGCACAACTTTTACATCTCATTATTTTCAAGATTTTCTTAAAATAAAATTGATACAATCGATTAATTGCCGTTGGTACTTCTCATGCCAACAGGCAGGTGGAAAGAATTAATAGATTGCTAACGCTAATGTTTTCGAAACTAACCGAATGCCTTTTAGAATGGAACCAAGTTTAAATCTAGTAAAATTTGCGCTAAATAATATTACATGCCAATCCACTGGTGAAAACTCAAGTCGCTTGTTATTTGATATTGAGCAGCGGGGTCGGGCTAATGCTTTGCGACCGATTCTCGATCAGTACTCTGACGATAATAGAAACTTAGAGAAACTACGAGATGACGCATTAAATAATATTATTAATTATCAAAAACAAAACGAGTTCTTATATGATAAGAGACATAAACGCGTTACTAAATATGAAGTAGGAGATTATGTACTAATTAGAAACGTCAACATTACTCCTAATGTGAATAAGAAATTGAAATCAAAATTTAAAAGTTCCTATTATTAGTAAAATATTAAGGAATGACAGATATACAAGGGTCATTCAAATATAAACCAAATTTTTTTTACAGGTTTATTGGTAACAGATAAAATTACAAAAGCGATATATTATTTTTCTACATAGTTCCCTTTAACGAAAATGCATTTTCTCCACCGGATAAGTAACTATAACGTCCGGAAAGTCGCCATATACTTTTTTTTCCTACCGCGCATAAAATATTGTCTTAACGTGACACACTGCCAGGCCGACGACCGAGAATGGCCATTGCCGTTCCGCTTAATATGGCGCGCCCCGCCATATTTATTTATTATTACATTAAGTGTAGTATAATCATCCTCCTCAATAATCATAGATATTTAGCAAATATGCATCTCTACTACCTTTCCTTACTAATTATAAATAATAATACTTAATAAAAATATACAAAATATCTCATAACAATGTTTAATATATATATATATATATATATATATATATATATATACACACACACATATCTAGATTATAATAATAAACACTTCTTAAATATATTTAAATACAATATCAATATTAATAATAAGATTATAATAATAAACACTTCTTAAATATATTTAAATACAATATCAATATTAATAATAAGCTCATATTAACGATAGCGATACTGGCGATCAATTAATTATAAAATAATATTACTATAACAAAATTCTCAACACTGTTACAGTGCATTACTCTCGGTCAGCCGCGTTCTGATTGGCTGACCAATGCACGCCATAGATATATCTAGCTTAGCTACATAACCCGCGCCACGCCAGCGCCACGTACATTGGCGTACCCATGTCATCCGCCATCTTGCGCCACAGCGCCGCTGCAGCAAAGCACCGTAGCACCCGCCGAAACTTCGACACTTCAGTGCGCACCGCGAAACCGTCAATACGTGCCACTCTCGTGCGCGTCGTCAAGCGTCTTATTTCTACCTCTAGTATATAATTCAACTTCTAGTACGTAATTCGATTTCTAGCATATAGTTCCTAATAATTTTCCTTTTAGTTTTAAATAAGTAGTCTCAATCGTTTATTTAGTGTTACTGAATGATATCTCGCGAGTGTAACTTTGAATTGAATTTTTAAATAAATTAGTGTTATAATTGAATTTCCACGTGTTCATTCTTTCGCGCGTATCGTCACCGCATCGGATAAGTGAAAGTGTTCGCGAGGTAGTGAGGCTTCACGCGTTATTAAATAATTTCTGAAATTAACTCACCGCCCACTATAGCAGGAATGCCGAGGTTCTCCTGGAGCAATGTTGTGCATCCATCCGCACTTATCACGACGGAGACTCGAAATTCTTGCTCGTGTTACGTCACGAATGACGCAACGTCGTTTTGTCCGAGCGAAATTTGACTTGATTTTATCGAATCGTATTCGCACCGGGTTGTATGGGGGAAATTTCAAAAATTTTATTTTGGTAATGGTAAGGAACCTCGAGCGGCAAAGGTTCTAGATTAAAAGGTTGTAGTGATTTAAATTTAGATGACGGAATCTCGAGCGGCAAAGATTCTGTTTGATTGAGAGACCTTAATCGTCTCGTTGGGTATTTCGCCTATGTAAGTTATGTAGGAAGAAACTAAGTCTTCTTGAGAAAATAATTTCGTGCGTCCCGATACTGTTGTCAACGTCTATGATAGTCGGGTCTGGCAACGACTCGAAGGTTTGATTTCCTTCTCGTAAATGGTTTAGAAAAGCAACGAAGGCGTCGATGCACGCATCACAATTATTTATTTCACGGCAAATGGACAAATCGGTCGGGCAGTGCTCGCACTTTCGCGACACCGGACTATTTCCGATATGAATAAAATGTCTTAATACTAATCGAAATTGTTGTTCGGGGTGAATTCGTTCACAGTCTAGCTTGCACTGATGGCACAAAAGTCCCGCGTCATTGTAATCACTGGCGATACCGAACAACCCATAACCGAATTCAGTGATGCAATGGCAAAGACTTATGCGACGCGTGTATATTGCAGCAGGGGAAGTTTTCGTTTTTCGCGGTCTCTCGAGTTGTCCCCTGCACATTGGCGGTTCTCTAAATTCGAGTACATGCAGCAATAAAAATCTGTCCTACCTTTTTAATAATAATTGTAGAGGATTTTACTCCTAATTTCCATATATCTTTCCTTCCGTGGATCCGTGGCGAGCATCCGTAGCGGCGGCAATCTCGAGGTACGGAAGGTGATGGGGGTCAGCTTCCACGTTGGAGGCGGCTTCGGCGACCAAAAGCTTCCGAAGAATAATTGTTCGTAATCTTCGTCGTAGGCTGGCTCGACACCCAGTAGATTTCGCAAGTGTCGCAGGAGTCGATAGTTCAGTTCATTAAAAAGTTTTTTCAGTGATTGTTTTCGGCCTGAACGGTGGCGACGTTTCGGTGGCATCGCAAAGAGATCTTACTGCAATAATTCATTATGAGTTTTATTTCGTGACTCTAAGTTGTGCTCTTGCACAGAGAGAGATGCGCTTGGTGACGCAAGTGATAGCGTCATCTACGGTTTGTTATGTCTCACGGGCGACTCTGCAATGAGCGCCGCAACTCAATGCTTCATGAGAACACAATATTCCGTATTCATTTGCGTTTATTTTACGCACTGTCCACGATTCCGACAAGGTGTCGTACCTCGCGGGCGACTCTCAGGAGCGCCGCACGTTTGATGCATGCACGAGTACACGAAACCTTGATAACGAAAAATATACTTGAATTTGGAATTTAGAATAAATAGATCGTTATAGTTCCTCATCGAGGCGCCGGCGTGTCAAACACGTAACAGCGTCAATCCAGAGGATCGATACAACGAACTAGTGTGTTTTCATTCGGAGGTGTTTTTAATTTATTTGATATGCTTAAAAGATCTCTTTATCCTCGCGAACTCGATCGTTTCATTCGTTCCGCTAGGATAGGATAGGTGGGATTCGCTAATGATCACTCGCGGTTCAATTTTCACCTCATATATTTGAAATTAAGAGTGAGTGATATAATGAACTTTATAATATTAGTGACTTAACCGTACTAGTCTTATAAGTAGAATTGAACAGTAATTCTTACAATTAGAATTGAAATAAAGAAAACTCTCGGTTTAACACGCTAACGTGCCGAGGATTAAACTTAGAGTACTCGCATCCGATCCTAAGAGAGGATGTGTTCACGAGCCAGGAACCTTCCTGGCTGGAGACTCGATGTGAACTATACGAAGGAGCCTCTGCACTGGACTCCTTCGTTTTCGGCGGCTCGAAGTGCGGCGGCGCTCTGGTGGGAGCGGCGGCGCTTGCGTGGGAGGCGCTGATGGTAGGGCCCCGGTGGTCATGTGGGGAAGCACCAGCGGCTCCCGTGGTGGGGATGTTCTTTACCCAGGGACGCATCACGTCTTTTATTTTTTTATATATTCATATATATATAACACTGAAATAATGGAATTGAACGTTATAATTAGAATTAAATAGACTGTTGAGGAATATAATGAAGAAAAATATGTTTTGAAAAGGGTATGTCTACGCGCTTGACGTGACACCCCCCCCCTTATTTAAAAATGTGCGTCGATGGACTCACATTTTTCGTATTATAGCTACTTATACTGACATTACAGTTTTCTTATTTTTGTAAGAGTATTTTACTTAATTCTACGTAAGATAGTTCGTCGTTGTCCGTTCGTTGTTCGTTTATTTGTTCGCTTATTCCTGGCTGAGCGTTGTTGGTAGAGTCTTCTACTGGTGCTGCTGGATGGTATTCCGCAATGAATGTTCTTTCTTTACCACCATCGTCCTTGTTCTTTTGGGATTTTCCCAAGAATAATATCAGGCTGGTCACTGATGACCATAATGCACCTAGCAGATAGAGGCTCCATCCATAGATCGAATGGATCGCGTACCCATGGATTAGAGTATCTATTACTAGTTTTATCAATCTCCCGATAATAAATAGTGCTAGTACTCCGGCGCTGGCGGAGCCAAAAGTGATGAATCCATCCAAGAGGCGTTTGCCTGCGCTTTCCGCAATGTGATCAAGAGCTTCTTCGTCGAGAAGGTTGATCATGGATATGCTTCCACGAGGAACGTCTTGTCCCATGGCTCCTCTAGCTATTGTGTTTAGCATGGAAGGTTTTTCCACGGGGAACATAATATGGTTCCGTAGTCTATCAAGGTCTTCCGTTGTATATATTCCGCTAGTGGCCAGTGTATCTGGGCTCACATATTTCCATGCGGGTTTGGTCAGTGGTTGTATTACTGGTGGCGGCAATGATTCCACCATGTTAGTAGTTGCTCTGTACCATATTTCGTCTATTTTGAATAGGTTTGGTAGGAGCTCGTTACAATCCTTGACCCGGTTTTTGTAAGTATTCGGGATCGAGGTACGAGAAAATATGAATTATTTTTGTACGTTACTGGTAGCTCGTCATAGCATTCTTCCGTGCGTCGTATTCGACACTGCACTGGGACACATTTGATAATGTAGATTATTTCACCGGCTGTAACTGCCGTGTATCCCGCGGACTTCATAATCCGTAATGCCATTTCATCTGGCGCTATTCTGGATAATGATAGAGCGTTTTGTAATATTTGTTGCTCCATAGCACATTTCTGTTCCATGATGTCTCTATATAACCTCGTTAGTTGGGTTTTAACATGTTTTTCCACATATACAAACTTTGAATTTACATATGTGAAGATGTCGAGGTTGTCCACAGATATGCGGGTTTTAGATTGGAAAGTTCTTCCTCTTTGAGTTTCGAATATTAATAATTTGGGGTGCTCTGTATGATAGAACTTATATCCGCATACATTAACTTCTGTGGTTCGAGCTAATGCAAACGTAGTGTCATCTGTGGTTACGGTATATATTTCAAGTGCTGTTTGGTTATCTCGTGGAGACAACTTTACCGCTGTTCCTTCATACAGGACATCGTATCTATTGAAATGACAACTGTCGTATGGTGGGACGGTCCAATAAGTTTCGGTACCGTCGTAGTCATTGCATCCTCCTTGGGATGCTGTGCATTGTGTTCCTGAGTTCAGCGTAATTTTGTCTGCTGTTCTTTTTAATGGAGTTGTGAAGGTTCTCAGAGTAATTCTGACGGTGGCTTGGACTACTACGTCCTCCCATGTGCCATACCCGTCTGTGTATTGTGCTCCGGCGCATCGTCCGTCGCTGTAAGCGATTCCAGCTAGCGTAACACTACGATAGTTGGTTGAGTTAACGATGAGGCGATTGACAACGGCGTTGCCCAACGTCGCTGTTCCTGTTTCGTGGAGCTTTTTGCAATTATATGCTCCCATTTCCTTGACATATTCCTTTTTTCCTTCGGTTACGACCGATACGTGGGAATGCATCCCACAATGATAAATATTTCGATCTATTTCGAATTTGCACTGGTATACATTGAGTGTTTCGAATTCTGAGGTTTGGAGTAATTGAATGAATATATCCGTTTTAATGGGTTCAATAGTTCTAAGTCGCATTTCCCTATGTCAAGGAGCGACAACGTAGTTATGTTCAGTCCATTCCCTCCACAATTGTATCCGGTCAGTGCGGTCGTGAGGGTAGGTAAAATGAGGATTGCTACTAGGTGTAGGGCCATGTGGTGGTTGGATGTGTTCTGATCCCTTCAGGCTCATCTTCGGTAGTGTCTTCTTCGATGCCTGGTGGGGGTTCAGCGAGATGGGGGCTCCGACTCCCTGCCCTCTTTAATTTGTCTATGTGTACTATCTTGGTTTTGCCATGTTTGATCAAAATTTTTACGTTATTATTTTCTAGCAATTGTATAATTTCGAACGGACCCATATACTGGTCAGCGAGTTTATTTCTAATAGGTTCCTTTAACAGATATACATCGTCTCCTACCTTTAAATTTCGTTCTCTCGATTTTTTATCGTAGTACTGTTTAGATCTATGTTTTGCCTTAATTAGATTATCACGAGCTATGCTCTGTGCTTTTGAAATTTTGTCGTACAAGTTCTCTAAATAGTTCGCATAACTCTCGTTTTGTTCGCCGTCTAAATTATCCTTATCGATAGGCGTACGAGCTAGTTTTCCATAAACTAATTCGTGTGGTGTGAAACGCGTTCCTTCATGTACGCTGGTATTATAAGAGAAATTTGCTATTTTAAGACATTTATCCCATTCATTGTTCATACTGACGAATTGTTTTAGATATTCCCATAGTACATGATGAGAGCGTTCCACCGATCCGTTTGACTGTGGGCGATATGCATGGTTTTAAACTGCTTAATTTTGAATTTTCGAGCTATATTTTTCATTAAGTTGTTCAGAAAGTGCGTTCCCTGGTCAGGATAGCTTTAGGTGCTCCATAAATGCAGATAAAGTCATGTGTCAAGGCACTGCCACATCGATAGCACCTGGGTTTTTCAGAGGGATGGCTGTGGAATGTTTTGTGAGCAGGTCTTGTATTGTGAGTATATATTGATTTCCGGAATTTGTTACGGGTAGCGGACCCATGATATCCATTGAGATTTTATCAAATGCCTTTTCAGGCGTGTCCGTGAGGACCATAGGTCGACGTGGTTTTATTCTTACTAATTTCTTTACCTGGCACTCACGACAATTGTTAATTTCGTTTTGTACGTCTTTTTTCATTTGTGGCCAATAGTATTTTTCTTTCATTCTTTCATACGTTTTTGTGATGCCTTTATGGCCTCCTATTGCGGACGCATAGTTTTCGATGATTATATCGCGTCTCTGCTCGGCTGGCGGTGTGCTAACCTTGTGTGTGCATATTATAATTTTTGTTACTTCGTTCCAAAACGTGTCTCTTAATATTTTATACGTGATGTTCCACTATATGTTTCCTATCGCTCCCTTGCTTATTGATATCGATTCTAAGTTTAGCTCGCGCGCGGCGTTGAGCAAGGATCCTATGGCAAGTTTTAAGTTATCTCGTTCAATGATTTCGGATGCTTCCTTCTCCAATATTAATGCAATAATGTATCGTTTCTTGTTCTCCATTATTTTGGCCTTTCCTATCTCAACGTTTATTATCTCGGGTATTAAGTTGTGTCTAGCTTAAATCTTGTGCCCTCGATCTATCGGTTCTCCCCGGTTTGTCACAAAAATTGCTACATTATCCTTTCGTTGGGTTAAATAATTGTTAATTTCTGTTAGGAATTCTCTGTGGGGTCGTACCATCGTATTTGCGTTCTCGAATAAGGGTTCATTATCTGAGTTATTGCTATCGTCGTCGGAAGAGTTTTGCGTCTCGGATTGTGACTCATCGCTGTCAACGTTATCATTACTTATCGCTGTTTTGTCTCTAATGCTCTCTTTGTTCGGTTTATCTGCCGCTTGAGCGTTATACAATGACTCATCAGTATCGTCAATGGATATGGAATTTGCCTTTTCTCTAAGTCTTAATGGCAGTGTTTGGATTATTGGGTTTCTGGAAAGGGCATCTGCATTTACGTTGCTTTTTCCGGCTTTGTATATTACCTCGTATTCGTACTCTGCTAATTTAAGTCGCCATCGTGCCAATCTAGAGGTTGGATCTTTTACTGAGTTTAACCATGTTAGAGGCTTATGGTCAGTTACCAAGGTAAATTTCCTACCGTATATGTACGGGCGAAAATAATTCACGCTGTATACTATGGCTAGTAACTCCTTTTCGATCGTCGAGTAATTCTGTTCGGCAGTGTTAAGTGTTCGAGATGTGTATGCTATAGGTAAGTCTTTTCCTATTGTTCCCTGACTTAATATGCCTGCTATGGCATAATTAGATGCGTCTGTAGTAATTATGAATGGTCGCGTAAAGTCTGGGTATTGGAGCAATGGTTCCGTACATAATGTGTTTTTTAATGAAGTAAAAGCTTGCTGTTGTTCCTTTTCCCATATAAAATTGCTCTCTTTTTTCAGAAGTGCCGTCAGCGGCCTCGCGATTTCAGAGAAATCGGGTATAAATTTTCGGTAATATCCGGCTAAGCCGAGAAATTGTTTGATATTTTTCTGGTTCCTTGGAGCTGGTGTCACGTCAAGCGCGTAGACATACCTTTTCAAAACATATTTTTCTTCATTACATTCCTCAACAGTTTATTCAATTCTAATTATAACGTTCAATTCTATTATTTCAGTGTTATATATATATGAATATATAAAAAAATAAAAGACGTGATGCGTCCCTGGGTAAAGAACATCCCCACCACGGGAGCCGCTGGTGCTCCCCCACATGACCACCGGGGCCCTACCATCAGCGCCTCCCACGCAAGCGCCGCCGCTCCCATCAGAGCGCCGCCGCACTTCGAGCCGCCGAAAACGAAGGAGTCCAGTGCAGAGGCTCCTTCGTGCAGTTCACATCGAGTCTCCAGCCAGGAAGGTTCCTGGCTCGTGAACACATCCTCTCCTAGGATCGGATGCGAGTAAGTTTAATCCTCTAAGTTTAATCCTCGGCACGTTAGCGTGTTAAACCGAGAGTTTTCTTTATTTCAATTCTAATTATAAGAATTACTATTCAATTCTACTTATAAGACTAGTGCGGTTAAGTCACTAATATTATAAAGTTCATTATACTACTCACTCTTAATTTCAAATATACGAGGTGAAAATTGAACCGCGAGTGATCATTAGCGAACCCCACCTATCCTATCCTAGCGGAACGAATGAAACGATCGAGTTCGCGAGGATAAAGAGATCTTTTAAGCATATCGAATAAATTAAAAAACTCCGAATGAAAACACACTAGTTCGTTGTATCGATCCTCTGGATTGACGCTGTTACGTGTTTGACACGCCGGCGCCTCGACGAGGAACTATAACGATCTATTTATTCTAAATTCCAAATTCAAGTACATTTTCGTTATCAAGGTTTCGTGTACTCGTGCAGGCACCAAACGTGTGGCGCTCCTGAAAGTCGCCCGCGAGGCACGACACCTTGTCGGAATCGTGGACAGTGCGTAAAATAAACGCAAATTAATACGGAATGTTGTGTTCTCATGAAGCATTGAGTTGCGGCGCTCACTGCAGAGTCGCCCGTGAGACATAACAAACCGTAGATAACGCTATCACTTGCGTCACCAAGCGCATCTCTCTGTGCAAGAGCACAGCCTAGAGTCACGAAATAAAATTCATAATGAATTATTGCAGTAAGATCTCTTTGCGATGCCACCGAAACGTCGCCACCGTTCAGGCCGAAAACAATCACTGAAAAAACCTTTTTATGAATTGAACTATCGACTCCCGCGACATTTGCGAAATCTACTGGGTGTCGAGCCAGCCTACGACGAAGATTACGAACAATTATTCTTCGGAAGCTTTTGGTCGCCGAAGCCGCCTCCAACGTGGAAGCTGACCCCCATCACCTTCCGTACCCCGAGATTGCCGCCGCTACGGATGCTCGCCACGGATCCACGGAAGGAAAGATATATGGAAATTAGGAGTAAAATCCTCTACAACTATTATTAAAGGTAGGACAGATTTTTATTGCTGCATGTACTCGAATTTAGAGGACCGCCAATGTGCAAGGGACAACTCGAGAGACCGCGAAAACCGAAAACTTCCCCTGCTGCAATATACACGCGTCGCATAAGTCTTTGCCATTGCGTTACTGAATTCGGTTATGGGTTGTTCGGTATCGCCAGTGATTACAATGACGCGGGACTTTTGTGCCATCAGTGCAAGCTAGACTGTGAACGAATTCACCCCGAACAACAATTTCGATTAGTATTAAGACATTTTATTCATATCGGAAATAGCCCGGTGTCGCGAAAGTGCGAGCACTGCCCAACTGAGTTGTCCATTTGTCGTGAAATAAATAATTGCGACGCATGCATCGACGCCTTCGTTGCTTTTCTAAACCATTTACGAGAACAAGATCAAACATTCGAGTCGTTGCCAGACCCGACTATCATAGACGTTGACAACAGTATCGGGACGCACGAAATTATTTTCTCAAGAAGACTTAGTTTCTTCCTACATAACTTACATAGGCGAAATACCCAACGAGACGATTAAGGTCTCACAATCAAACAGAATCTTTGCCGCTCGAGATTTCGTCATCTAAATTTAAATCACTACAAATTTTTGATCTAGAACCTTTGCCGCTCGAGGTTCCTTACCGTTACCAAAATAAAATTTTTGGAATTTCCCCCATACAGCCCGGTGCGAATACGATTCGATAAAATCAAGTCAAATTTCGCTCGGACAAAACGACGTTGTGTCATTCGTAACGTAACATTTGCTTCATGTTATAGAGATTTATCATTGTAAAATTGAAAAGGGTAATATCCTTACAATAGGAAATAAAATTATTAATTATTCTGACGCGACAGACGTGACACCCCCCCCCCTTATAATAGAAATGGAGGCACTTGACCGACATTTCTCATCTTAATCCTAAGTATAAAAAGGTATAAAGATATAAATCATAAATGATCAAATATTAGTTAAATATTACCTAAAGGTTTTAGGAGATACAATTTTTACATTACTTTATAACAATGCCTAACTTAGTATTTCTTACATTCGTTCGTTTTTGTGGAGATATTTTCGCAATTCTGTGTACGATTGATCCGGCACTGTTTTCACATCACTATTCTTTTCTTGAGGAGTCGGCGCTGATGCTTCTTCTTGCCATCTTTCTTCCTCGTTCGTTACCTTAGTCTGCTGGATTTTCCCAGGAATAGCAGGAGGTGAGTTACTGACCAGATAGCTCCGATTAAATGGATACTCCAGCCATAGATCGAGTGTAGAGCATAACCATGGATTATTGTGTCCACTAACAATTTAATAATTCTGCCAATTATGAATAATGCCAAGACACCAGCGTTCGCCGATCCAAAATGTGATAAAACCATCCCAGAGCTTTCTACCTGCGTTCTCTGCGATATGGTCTAATGAGGCTTCATCCAAGAGATTAAGCATTGCTACAATTCCCTTGGGTATTTCTCGGCCCATTGCGCCACGCATTGTATTAAGCATCGAGGGTTTCTCTACAGGAAACATAATATGCATTGTATTAAGCATCGAGGGTTTCTCTACAGGAAACATAATATGATCCCTGAGTCGATCTAGGTCTTCAGGTGTGTAGATCCCGCTGGTGGCTAGTGCATCAGGGCTCACATACTTCCACAAAGGTTTGGTGAGTGGTTGTATGGTTGGCGGGGGTAGCGATTCCGTTATACTACCTGTCAATCTGTCAATCAATCTTATAGAGATTGGGTAGCAACTCGTTGCAGTCTTTGGGTGTGCCCGTCTTCGAGAGGATACGTGATCTTGGTTGTAGGTATAGTGAGTGATTTCGATAAGTCACTGGGAGTTCATTGTAGCAATTGTCGGTGCGTCGTAGTTTACAATCCACCGGTATGCATTTTATTATATGAATAACTTCACCGGCAGTGACTGCAGTATATCCCGGTGTTTTCATGATTCTGAATGCCATTTCGTCTGGAGCGATGCTGAATAGTGAGAGGGCGTTTTGCAGGATTTTTTTCTCTAGGGAACAGTTTTGTTTCATTATATCCTTGTACAATCGTGTTAATTGTGTTTTAATATGCTTCTCTACGTATACAAACAGAGTTAACATATGAGAAGATATCTAAATTGTCTACAGAGATTTTAATTCTAGACTGGAAGGATCTTCCAGGCTGCGTCTCGAAAATTAGTAGTTTGGGATGTTCCGTGTAGTATAACTTGTATCCGCAAAGATTTGTCTCTGTAGTTTTAGCTAATGCGAAGGTGGTATCCTTGGTGATCATTGTATATATTTCGGGTGCTTGCTCGTATGTCTTTGGTGATAATTTCGTTGCTGTACCCTCGTACAAAATATACTTGTTGAAATGGCAACCGTCTGTGTAGGGGAGATTCCAAAATGTCTCCGTGCCGTCCCAGTCATTGCAGCCTCCTTGCGCTGATGGACACTGGGTTCCCGAAGGCAGATTCACTTTACCTATCGATCTTTTAAAAGGCATCGTGAACGTGCGCAGAGTTATTTCAACGGCTGCTTGCACCACGACGTTCTCCCAGGTTCCGTAGCCGTCCGTATATTGTGTGCCTGCGCAGCGACTATCAGTAAAAGCTTGTCCTGCCAGTGTTACGCTGCGATGGTTAGTGGCATTATTTATTAGCCGGTCAACGAAAGCGGTGCCAATGGCCAAGGATCCGGTTTCGTGTATCTTTTGGCAGTTGTATGCTCCGATTTCCTTCACATATTGTTTTCGACCCTCGGTTACTATTGAGACATGTGAGTGCATTCCGCAGTAATATATTGTTCGGTCGATCTTAACCTTGCACTGGTATGCAGAGATTGTCTCGTATTCGGCCGTCTGGAGTAATTGTATATGGACAGATGTTTTGACTGGTTCAATATCTTCCACGTCGCAGTCTCCTACGTCAAGGAGGGAGAGAGTGGTAATGTTGAGTCCCGTTCCACCGCAGTCATATCCTGTGAGGCAGTGGACTGTTGCTGGTAAGAAGATGCAGGCGATGGTAACGATTATCGACATGTTGACTTGTCTGGGGTCCGTCGGTAACTGACTGCAGCAGCACACTCCTTACTCCTCGAAGTGCCATCTGGTGGGGAGTCAGTTGTGGTGGGGCTCCGATTCCCCGGTCGCTTTAACTTATCTACGTGTATAACGCGCGTTTTTCCTGATTTCAACGCAATTCTTACATTATTATTTTTGAAAATCTCTAAGATTTCATGCGGGCCAGAATACTGGTCGGACAGTTTATTCTTCCTAGGTTCGCTAAGTAAATATACTTGGTCGCCTATACAAAAGTTTCTCTGTGTAACGTCAGGAGAGCCAACGTAAAAATTTCTTTTCCTTCCCCTTTTCCCACCTGCGCAGAAGCGCCACTATTCAAGCCAAAGTTGGCAACAACCGGCTCTCCTGCCGTTGACATATCACGCGTTGCGCCTTACCGCCAGTGAATATACACTGTAATAAATATAAGTAATAAAATTAAATAATATTAATAAATAAATCATGCTAACAATGAATCTAATCAATTGTAAAATTATTAATACTACAATAAGGCTCGCGTTGCTGTTGCGCATCATCTCCAGTCAGCCGCGCGCTGATTGGCCGACCAACGACCATTATAGATATGTGCGTCTAGTCTAGCTTTATAGGCTATGACCGCCGCGAGCGCCACGTGCGTTGGCGTACCCACGCCATCCGCCATCTTGCGCCACGTGCGTTGGCGTACCCACGCCATCCGCCATCTTGCGCCGCGTGCGTTGGCGTACCCACGCTACCGCCACGTTGCGCAACAGCGCCGCCGCAGGCCACGCGTTACAACGCGCGGCCATGCTCGTTCACTCTTGTACGCGCCGTCGAGTAGTACACATCGTGCGAGTGTCAATCCAAATCCAATCCCAATTCCAATTCTAATTTTAAGTCAATTCTATTTCGTCTCAATCTAGTTAAGTTAATTAAGTGATCATTTGTATTCTAAATTTTGTATTGCTCTAAATTTAACCAAGTGTTACGCGAGTGTAATTCGATTCATGAATATTTGAATATAGTAAGTACAGTGTATTCGCCACGTGTCATTCATTGCATCATCCTTCCTATCGCCGCGAGAAATCGGAAGTGTTCGCGAGGCTAAAGAGGCAACGGGCATTAACAACTCAAACCTTATTTTACCGAATAATTAGCAGTTAAAGCGAGAATTCCAATCGTTTCCGGGGGCAAGGTGTTGTGCGTTATCCGCACTTACCACGAAGGAAACATTGGACTTCGAGCACGCGGTAATCCTAATCTTTTAATTAAATACAATATACGCCTGGAGCCTCTGCCGAATGCCTAAAGCACGGAGGAATCGCGCGGGTCGTAACAACGCACTTCGGCGGCTTGAATACGACCTCCACGTGGCCGCGATTTACGATCATAACGCGATCATCGGCGAGGAAGTGAGTTACGACGGCGAGTACGAACTTCTCGTGCACGACCGCCTCTGGAGCGCCTTACCGGTCCCGTCCACCCCCGTAGCAGCTTACTAGGGAAGCAGTTTCGGACCACGCATCTCCCTCGAGGAGTATCTGCGCAGAGCGGACACCGAAAGGTAGGTGAAAATCATACATCAAGTTTTATTCCCGGTTGCTTTCGCGTTCCCATCTTGCATACGTTTCAGTAAAATATAGAGTATAAAGGAATTAGACGTGAATGAATATAAGAGTACTCGCGTTCAAGATTCTTTCGGGTTGCGTCACTCGTTTTGTTCGCGTCGACCGATCGTCGCATAGTTGCATCGCCCGACCGGAAGGGTTTTACGACCGACCCTTTTTTGCCGCCCTTGCCACTTTCTCCTAAGGCATGTAGGGTTTTGAGCCGGTTTATCGCTACGCACGGAAATATTCCAGTTTCGTAATATCATTTTAATATTGAATATTCGCCGCGTAATATTAATTCCCGTTATTTGACGTAATGTGCCCGCCTTGCTTTCTCGAGCCACGAGATTCGCGCACTCACCCGGCCGCCGTATACAGATACCGTAGGAGCACGGTGCGTTGCCTTACCACGTTCGGATATCAACGCGTGGACGACGCTATCGCCGAGTTACTCCCTAATAGTGCCGAATATCTTTGCTTTCGATGTAAGGAAGAAATACCAGAGGGAACTCTTACGTATCGTCTTGAATTGGCCCACGCGTTCCAGTTCGGGTATACTTCCGCCCGGGATCATTGCGATTGCTGCCGCGCTAGTCTTGTAATAGTCCGCGACATTGAGCTCTGCCCTGACTGCACCGAAGTTTTTACTGTGTCTCTAGAAGTGCTCAGGGAATTAGGCAACGCTATAGAGAACATCTGCGGGCGATACTACCTCGACGAGACCAATCCCGCTCCCGACGGCATCCTATCGCGCCGGCTAATCAACTTCTCTGTTGCACTGATCCGCTTACAGTCTAATAATCGCCCAACGTCTGGTTAAACGCAACGTTAGCAGTGTAATTCACTGAAATTTCCTGAGAACTTAATAATTCGCCGCTGACATTATCGGAGGGGTTCCCGCGGATTTGAGCAGTATAATCAGGGTTTCGTACTCCTTAATTCCTTAATTCCTTAATTCTTCCGAACCGCTGTTGGCGATTTGCCGCTCGATCGCTGGCAGCGTCGCCGAGAGGCGAGCGTATTCCCGCCTTGGTCCAGTGCCACGTGGCGATTGGCTTTGGCAATCTCGCCACCGCCTGCGACGTAACATCTGCACCGTTCGCTTGTCGTAATATTTCTTAGATTTTATTTTAGCGTTTATCAAATTACGTCTGGCCATTGCCTGAGCCTCGGAAATTCTATTATATAGCTCCGTTAGGTAACGCGTATAACTTTCGTTTTCGTCGTCGTCTGGCGCCGGTTCGCTAGTAGGGGTCCTTGCCAACCTACCATAAACTAACTCATGGGGAGTGAATAATGTCCCTTCGTGTTCGCTGGTGTTATATGAGAAGCTTGCTAGCCTAAGATGACAGTCCCAGTCGCTGTGTTTATTCACAAATTGCTTTAAGTATTCCCATAGAACTTGATGGGAGCGCTCTATAGAACCGTTCGATTGCGGTCGATACGCTGTGGTTTTGTAATGTTATCCGGAATTTCCGTGCAATTATTTCGCATTAGATTATTAAGGAAATGTGTCCCCTGGTCTGTCAATAGAGCTTTCGGAGCACCGTGAATACATATGAACTCATTCGTAAATGCTTCGATTACGTCGATTGCCGCGGGATTTTTTAAAGGAACGGCTATTGAATATTTCGTCAACAAATCTTGAATAGTTAAAATATAAGAGTTTCCGACGGAGGTTGTCGGCAACGGTCTCATGATATCCATAGAAACCTTATCGAACGCCCTATCGGGTGTATCCGTTAAAATCATTGGTTGCCTCGGTTTTATTCGGACTAGTCTTTTAATATGGCACTCCTGACAGTTATTTATTACGTTCTGTATATCTCGTTTCATGCCGGGCCACTGATATCTCGTTTTTAATTGATTGTACGTTTTAGTTATGCCTTTGTGTCCGCCCATTGCAGAGGCGTGGCACTCTTTAATTATTTCGTCGCGGTTTTCGCTATTAGGTATACTGGTTAGGTTATTACAAATTGTGATTTTCGTTCCTTCGTCCCAGAAGGTATCCCTGAGCATTCTATATATTGTTCGCCATTCTATCGTGCCTACGTTACTTTTACAAATCGATAATGTCGCTAAATCTAATTCTCGAGTTGCATCGACTAACGAGCCTATTGCAGTTCGAAGGGCTTGCATTTCTGTTAGCGCGGAGATTCCCTTTCCTTGTTCAATTACCATGGCGATTATGTAACGTTTTTTTGTCGCGTGTTACCTTTACTTTTCCTATCGATAATTCTTTCATGGCAGGATATCTGTTACTTTCTTTTAGATCGAATGCTCCTTTGTCTAGGGGATCACCGGTTTGAGATACGAATATCGCTAAATTATCTTTTCTCCAAGACAAACGTTCGTTCGTTTCGTTTAAAAATCGTCTCTTAAGTTCAAAAGGGGTATTGACTCTGTCTACGAGCGGTTCATTTTCGGAGTCGTCGTCGGAGTCGGTCTCGTCATGGTCGTCATTGTCTGAGTCTAGTTCCGTGCTCGCTTTATCGCTCTGTGGAATGTCGGCATGTGATCCGCTCGACTCTTGAGCGTTATCTTTGTTTATGTTACTGAAGAGGGATTCGTCTGAATCGTCGCTGAGCGGTGCCGCATGTTTCTGCGGTCGGACTGGGAGAATCGGATTAGAGGGAGAGTGCGTCAGCGTTGGCATTTATCTTTCCTGCTTTATAGATTACTTCGTATTCGTATTCAGCTAATTTAAGACGCCATCGAATTAAACGTGAGGTCGGATCTTTTACCGAGTGAAGCCAGGTTAATGGTTTATGATCCGTAACTAATGTCACGTCTGTCGCGTCAGAATAAACGAATAAATTAATAATTTTATGCCCTATGGTAAAAATGTTACTCTTTTCAAATTTATAGAGATAATTTTTGTATAGCACGGAACAAGGAATAGACGTGATACGTCCCTAGGCCACCGCGAGCCCCACCAGGGCAACTCTCTGGCCTCCCACGCGAGCGCCGCACTCCCACCGCCAGCGCTTCCCACATTGGGCGCGCACCCCACCATAGCGTCGCCGCAGTTTCGAGCCGCCGAATCGAAGCACATCAGTGCACGGCCGACTGCGTTCAGTTCATCCCGCGAATACGACTGGAGAGGACCTCCAGTCCGTGAACTCCCTCTTCCAATTCAATTTCTAGTGTTAAGAGAAATCAATTCCAATTCTAGTAGTAGGAAATAACTTCAAACTAATTCCAATTCTAGTGCTAAGAGAATAATTTCGAATCAATTCCAATTCTAAGTGTTAACTCAAATCAATTCCAATTCTAGTGTTAAGAAATAAATTTGAATCAATTCAATTTTATTAACATCATTCAATTTAAACTTAACTGTAAAAGCGTTTACAATTTAATCAATCTCTGTATTAATCTTGTATCTGAATATTCTACAATATATATATATATATAAGTGAAAAGTGATCAGTGTTAAATAATTAATAAATCCAAACCCTTCCACCCCTCCTAGCGAAACGTACAATCGACAGAGTTCGCGAGGTAGAGTGACCACGCGAAATTCAATCAAACGCAAGCGTCCAGGGAGGCCGTGCTTGGTCTCTTGGTTAGCAGGTTGTGCGTCCACCCGCACTACCCCCAAGAGAGGTATCGCTTCTCACGCACTTTTAAATCGTCAAATTACGAAATATCTGATAACCTGTCCCGCCTCTTGGCTAGCAAGTTGTGCGTCCACCCGCACTACTCTCCACAGAGGGTTACAGATTGTCATCGCGTTAGAAAGTTCAATTTAATACTCGTAACTTGTAAGGGAAGTAGTATTTTCCCTTCATGGTCACTCCCGATGCCTAAGAATCGTAAAAACCGTGCCGGACATCAGCGTGCAATTCGCCGCGCCTTATACGAAATTAAATCCGCGCTCACCGGTGATTTGAGTGAACTGCTCGGATGTGAAGAAACCTACCAGCCGGAATACGAAGCGTATTACGAGAACAGCCTGTGGGCTCCAAGTCCTCCGAGTCCAGCAACGCCGCATCCTAGTGTGCATCCCGAGACCCGCCAGGCCGACAACGAGAATCGGAAGCCTGAATCCAGGAACCGGGCCAACGAAAAGTAAGTGAATTTTCATTTCTTGTTCGTGAAACGCGTTATGTGCAGAGGACGATCGGAAAGCTCGCGTCAGGAAAGAACACATCCAGCCGCCGTCTTTAACGACCAAATAAGTATCTCTCGGTGTGTAGTCGAATTCGGTTATGGTCTTGTCGGTATAGCTACCGATACAAAAATAAGTATCTCTCGGTGTGTAGTCGAATTCGGTTATGGTCTTGTCGGTATAGCTACCGATACAAATTCCGCCAGTCTTATATGCCTAGAGTGTAAATCCCAGTATAATTTCGATCAACAATTCACCGCTATCTTAAGACATTATATTAACGTTGGGACTACTCGAGAAGAAAGGCTTTGCAATTCTTGCGGCACTGGATTGGCTATTTGGCGCGAGGTAACCGACTGCGATCCTTGCTCCGAGGCATTCGTGGCATTTTTGGAATATTTACGCGAAGAAAGTACTTCTTTTTACGATTTACCGAATCCTACCGTCATTGACGTAGACGCAGAGATAGGATCGCATGATATCGTCTTTTCCAGGAGACTATCGACTTTTCTATACGGAGTATACAACCGCAATTTATATCAGTAATCCGGTCAAGTTATTTTGCAAAAAACCAACACGCAGCCCAGTGCGAGCAGACTCGCTCCACGCGTAGCACGTCTCGCCTGCGACGTAACAATCTCCTTTCATGGTGACCGTGAGTGGTCCTACGATGTAGGACAGTGCTCCAGGGCGCATTTTTGAAACGGTCTTTCTGCCGTGTCGGTCAGTACTAGAGGCATTTTGGTTTTCTTGCTTAGTTTGTTTTTCTGGCAGTATTCACATTTGGCGATGTATTCTTCCACATCTCGTATTAGTCCGTGCCAATTGTGCATTAGTCGTATTCGATTTACGGTACGTGTTACGCCTTGATGTCCGCCGAGGGGGGCATTATGATATTCGTACATTATTTGCTCCTTGTCTTCTTTGTTATATTCGCGTTCTTCCTTGTCGCGCTCGATGCTGTTTATCTGTGTGTCAGACGCGATCGGGTTTCTGCTGAGCGCGTCAGCATTTGTATTGCCTTTACCTGCCTTGTGTATCACCTCATAGTCGTACTCTTCTAATTTGAGCCTCCATCTGATTAATCGTGAACCAGGATCTGTTATACTAAATAGCCAGATCAATGGCTTGTGATCTGTAATTATTTGAAATTTTGTTCCATAGAGGTATGGTCGAAAATGTTTGACGGCCCATATTATGGCTAGCAATTCTTTCTCCGTTGTATTGTAGTTTTGTTCCGCTTTATTCAGAATTCTGCTTGCGTATGCAATTGGTCGATCTTGGCCTTGTTACGTCGCAGGCGGTGGCGAGATTGCCAAAGCAAATCGCCACGTGGCACTGGACCAAGGCGGGAATACGCTCGCCTCTCGGCGACGCTGCCAGCGATCGAGCGGCAAATCGCCAACAGCGGTTCGGAAGAATTAAGGAATTAAGGAATTAAGGAGTACGAAACCCTGATTATACTGCTCGAATCCGAGGGAACCCCTCCGATAATGTCAGCGGCGAATTATTAAGTTCTCAGGAAATTTCAGTGAATTACACGGCTAACGTTGCGTTTAACCAGACGTTGGGCGATTATTAGACTGTAAGCGGATCAGTGCAACAGAGAAGTTGGTTAGCCGGCGCGATAGGATGCCGTCGGGAGCGGGATTGGTCTCGTCGAGGTAGTATCGCCCGCAGATGTTCTCTATAGCGTTGCCTAATTCCCTGAGCACTTCTAGAGACACAGTAAAAACTTCGGTGCAGTCAGGGCAGAGCTCAATGTCGCGGACTATTACAAGACTAGCGCGGCAGCAATCGCAATGATCCCGGGCGGAAGTATACCCGAACTGGAACGCGTGGGCCAATTCAAGACGATACGTAAGAGTTCCCTCTGGTATTTCCTCCTTACATCGAAAGCAAAGATATTCGGCACTATTAGGGAGTAACTCGGCGATAGCGTCGTCCACGCGTCGATATCCGAACGTGGTAAGGCAACGCACCGTGCTCCTACGGTATCTGTATACGGCGGCCGGGTGAGTGCGCGAATCTCGTGGCTCGAGAAAGCAAGGCGGGCACATTACGTCAAATAACGGGAATTAATATTACGCGGCGAATATTCAATATTAAAATGATATTACGAAACTGGAATATTTCCGTGCGTAGCGATAAACCGGCTCAAAACCCTACATGCCTTAGGAGAAAGTGGCAAGGGCGGCAAAAAAGGGTCGGTCGTAAAACCCTTCCGGTCGGGCGATGCAACTATGCGACGGTCGGTCGACGCGAACAAAACGAGTGACGCAACCCGAAAGAATCTTGAACGCGAGTACTCTTATATTCATTCACGTCTAATTCCTTTATACTCTATATTTTACTGAAATGTATGCAAGATGGGAACGCGAAAGCAACCGGGAATAAAACTTGATGTATGATTTTCACCTACCTTTCGGTGTCCGCTCTGCGCAGATACTCCTCGAGGGAGATGCGTGGTCCGAAACTGCTTCCCTGGTAAGCTGCTACGGGGGTGGACGGGGCCGGTAAGGCGCTCCAGAGGCGGTCGTGCACGAGAAGTTCGTACTCGCCGTCGTAACTCACTTCCTCGCCGATGATCGCGTTATGATCGTAAATCGCGGCCACGTGGAGGTCGTATTCAAGCCGCCGAAGTGCGTTGTTACGACCCGCGCGATTCCTCCGTGCTTTAGGCATTCGGCAGAGGCTCCAGGCGTATATTGTATTTGTAACGTCAGGAGAGCCAACGTAAAAATTTCTTTTCCTTCCCCTTTTCCCACCTGCGCAGAAGCGCCACTATTCAAGCCAAAGTTGGCAACAACCGGCTCTCCTGCCGTTGACATATCGCGCGTTGCGCCTTACCGCCAGTGAATATACACTGTAATAAATATAAGTAATAAAATTAAATAATAATAATAAATAAATCACGCTAACAATGAACCTAAATAATTGTAAAATTATTAATACTACAATAAGGCTCGCGTTGCTGTTGCGCATCATCTCCAGTCAGCCGCGCGCTGATTGGCCGACCAACGACCATTATAGATATGTGCGTCTGGTCTAGCTTTATAGGCTATGACCGTCGCGAGCGCCACGTGCTTTGGCGTACCCACGCCATCCGCCATCTTGCGCCACGTGTTTTGGCGTACCCACGTCATCCGCCATCTTGCGCCACGTGCTTTGGCGTACCCACGCCATCCGCCATCTTGCGCCGCGTGCTTTGGCGTGCCCACGCCATCCGCCATCTTGCGCCACGTGCGTTGGCGTACCCACGCTACCGCCACGTTGCGCAACAGCGCCGCCGCAGGCGCGCGTTACAACGCGCGGCCATGCTCGTTCACTCTTGTACGCGCCGTCGAGTAGTACACATCGTGCGAGTGTCAATCCAAATCCAATCCCAATTCCAATTCTAATTTTAAGTCAATTCTATTTCGTCTCAATCTAGTTAAGTTAATTAAGTGATCATTTGTATTCTAAATTTTGTATTGCTCTAAATTTAACCAAGTGTTACGCGAGTGTAATTCGATTCATGAATATTTGAATATAGTAAGTACAGTGTATTCGCCACGTGTCATTCATTGCATCATCCTTCCTATCGCCGCGAGAAATCGGAAGTGTTCGCGAGGCTAAAGAGGCAACGGGCATTAACAACTCAAACCTTATTTTACCGAATAATTAGCAGTTAAAGCGAGAATTCCAATCGTTTCCGGGGGCAAGGTGTTGTGCGTTATCCGCACTTACCACGAAGGAAACATTGGACTTCGAGCACGCGGTAATTCTAATCTTTTAATTAAATACAATATACGCCTGGAGCCTCTGCCGAATGCCTAAAGCACGGAGGAATCGCGCGGGTCGTAACAACGCACTTCGGCGGCTTGAATACGACCTCCACGTGGCCGCGATTTACGATCATAACGCGATCATCGGCGAGGAAGTGAGTTACGACGGCGAGTACGAACTTCTCGTGCACGACCGCCTCTGGAGCGCCTTACCGGCCCCGTCCACCCCCGTAGCAGCTTACCAGGGAAGCAGTTTCGGACCACGCATCTCCCTCGAGGAGTATCTGCGCAGAGCGGACACCGAAAGGTAGGTGAAAATCACACATCAAGTTTTATTCCCGGTTGCTTTCGCGTTCCCATCTTGCATACGTTTCAGTAAAATATAGAGTATAAAGGAATTAGACGTGAATGAATATAAGAGTACTCGCGTTCAAGATTCTTTCGGGTTGCGTCACTCGTTTTGTTCGCGTCGACCGACCGTCGCATAGTTGCATCGCCCGACCGGAAGGGTTTTACGACCGACCCTTTTTTGCCGCCCTTGCCATTTTCTCCTAAGGCATGTAGGGTTTTGAGCCGGTTTATCGCTACGCACGGAAATATTCCAGTTTCGTAATATCATTTTAATATTGAATATTCGCCGCGTAATATTAATTCCCGTTATTTGACGTAATGTGCCCGCCTTGCTTTCTCGAGCCACGAGATTCGCGCACTCACCCGGCCGCCGTATACAGATACCGTAGGAGCACGGTGCGTTGCCTTACCACGTTCGGATATCGACGCGTGGACGACGCTATCGCCGAGTTACTCCCTAATAGTGCCGAATATCTTTGCTTTCGATGTAAGGAGGAAATACCAGAGGGAGCTCTTACTTATCGTCTTGAATTGGCCCACGCGTTCCAGTTCGGGTATACTTCCGCCCGGGATCATTGCGATTGCTGCCGCGCTAGTCTTGTAATAGTCCGCGACATTGAGCTCTGCCCTGACTGCACCGAAGTTTTTACTGTGTCTCTAGAAGTGCTCAGGGAATTAGGCAACGCTATAGAGAACATCTGCGGGCGATACTACCTCGACGAGACCAATCCCGCTCCCGACGGCATCCTATCGCGCCGGCTAACCAACTTCTCTGTTGCACTGATCCGCTTACAGTCTAATAATCGCCCAACGTCTGGTTAAACGCAACGTTAGCCGTGTAATTCACTGAAATTTCCTGAGAACTTAATAATTCGCCGCTGACATTATCGGAGGGGTTCCCTCGGATTCGAGCAGTATAATCAGGGTTTCGTACTCCTTAATTCCTTAATTCCTTAATTCTTCCGAACCGCTGTTGGCGATTTGCCGCTCGATCGCTGGCAGCGTCGCCGAGAGGCGAGCGTATTCCCGCCTTGGTCCAGTGCCACGTGGCGATTTGCTTTGGCAATCTCGCCACCGCCTGCGACGTAACATATTTCTGGTGACAGCGGTGGGATACGTTAATCGGAGGAATCGAAAAATTTCGACACATCCTACCGACCCGCGTCATATTCGCGCTGTAGCTGTTTCTTATGCTTCGTACACCGGTAAAGGGCGAGAAAGAAACGGACATGACCACGCGCGCTCAAAAGGGAAAGCTCGCGAGCGACGACGCAGAGATGACCTCCGTAGACAGGCCGGGTGCCCCTAAAACTAAGTATACCGACAGCGAATTCGATGTCATGCAAGCCAACATGGCCAAGCGCGCCGCACAATTACAAGCCGACGCCGACGCATTACAACGGGAAAGAGAAGAAATTCGGGCGGAGAGCGCAGCGCTTCGAAGAGACCGCGCTGAAGCGGAACAGAGTCGAACCGCCGTGCGCGAGATGAATAATATGCTTGCTGCAATGCGCGCTGAATTGAATAACATTCGCCACGAAATCGAGACACGACGCGACCTACCACCGCGAAGCCCTAGCCTTCCCGCTGGGCAACGGTTCACGGAAACGCCCGCCCCTTTTGGCGAGCTGAATGAGTCGGGCACGGAACTCCCTCCCGCGCCGAAGATAACTTATCGCGAGGCGACCGAGTTCGTTCCAATTTTTGATGGTTATAACATCCCTTTGTCGAAATTCCTCGGAGCGTGCAGGCAAGCGCGCGACATCCTGCCGCCTCATTTCGAGAGACCCCTCACGCGTTTACTGGTAGCGAAATTGCGCGGCCACGCTCACTCAGCCGTCGCCGACGAACCGTGCGACACAGTGACACAACTGTCAGATTTATTAAATAGTGCCTTCGGCTCGATAAAAAGTGTTGCGCAATACCGCGGGGAATTGACCGCTGTGCACCTCAAATCGGGAGAGCATATGCTAGATTACATCGACCGCGTCAAGGAACTCCGAGCCTCCATAAGGGACGGAGAACGTCGGGCCCACGGTACGATAGATTCCGCGACGAACCGGGAGATAGACGAACTCACCGCTTCATGTTTCTGTGAGGGTCTGCCCACCCCACTACGTTTACAACTCAAACCGGAACATTTTTACCAGCCGTTCGAGGCATTTGCCGCCGCGAAGATTATAGCCAAGCGTGATGAGATAGAACGGCAGCGTTACGGAATGCCGCCCCGTCAAGGGCTGAGCCCAAACAAACAAACCCTCAGCGCAAACCGTCGTTTCCCCGAAACAGGTGCGGGGCCTAGCCTGCGCTACAGGCAGCCCGCACCGCCGGAACGACGACGCTCGCCGCCGCGACTCGACGCATACAGAGACCGCGATCGGAACTATGCACCGCGCTACCCCTCCGAGTGGGTTGAGCGCCGCGACGAAGTAAGACGAACTGCGCCGCTTTACGAGAAACGCGAATCGCCTAGATCGGGGGGAGGCGACAGAGGGCCGCGCGATTACGGATCGCAGCTTAACGATAAATGGTGCAGATATTGCAAAAATCGCGGCCATGAAATCGAGGAATGTCGGAAACGACAATATAATAACAGTCGCCTCAACGAACCGGGAAACGGTCGGGATCCGCCCCGTGGGTCGGACGCAGCGCGCGCGGATCCTCCAAGGAGTACGCGTCCGGTGAACGTCGTGGAGACGACCGAAGAAGCGTCAGGATCGCAATCTTAAATCCGCAAGAGTATTCACACGCCCCCACTATAACATTGTCCACGCGTGGCTTAATCAAGGAAACTAATTTCATGGTCGACACAGGAGCGGCACCGAATCTAATAAAAGAGCGCTGCTTACATCCCGAGACTCCGGTATTCAAGCGCGATACAATATACCTGACTGGAATCACCGAAGGCAGGCTGGAAACTCTCGGGTCGGCTCGTATAGAATTTATGGGCCACAAGATAACCCTACACGTGGTACCTGACCATTTCCCCATCGTCCAGGAAGGAATCCTAGGATCAGAATTCCTGCGCGATAACGCCAAAATCGATTTCGGGCGAAAACAGATAGAGTGGCAAGGAATACGCCTGCCTTTTGCCCGACGGGAAACTATCGTAATACCAGGTCGCTGCCGCGCCACGTTTTGTATGAACGTCGCGAACCCAGAAATAGCAGTCGGTTATATCCCGCGACTTAGAGTCTGCGATGGGGTATACCTCGGCGAAGCGGTCGTGACTAATCGCAACGGAAGGGCATATTCGCAAATAATCAACTCGACCGAATCCGATAAAGAAATCGCCATTCCTACTATCCAACTCAAGGAGATCGAATCAATCTCACGGGACTTCCCTAGGGAAGAGTCCTCTCTTAATTGCGGGGTTATAGGAAGTAGAATCCAGGAAGTAGAATCGAATTCAGAAAGAATCTCAGCGATTCGAACGCTCCTTCGTTTAGAGCACCTCAGTCAGGTGGAGACAGAGCATGTCGGTAGGCTCATCGAAAAAAACCCAGATCTTTTCCAGCTCCCTTCCGATCACCTCGGGTACACAGACGCTACTGCTCACGCGATTACGACGACGGATAACCAACCCGTCAATACAAAGCAGTATCGATTCCCGCCTATACACAAAGAGGAAATTACTAAGCAAGTAAACGAGCTACTAAAAAACGACGTAATCTGTCCCTCCAATTCCCCGTACAATTCCCCTCTGTGGATTGTTCCTAAGAAACCGGATTCGAAAGGTAATAAACGATGGCGCATGGTCATAGATTACAGAGCGCTCAACGAGAAAACAATAGGCGACGCGTACCCCCTCCCCAACATAACCGAAATCCTAGATCAACTGGGAAGCGCGAAATATTTTAGCATTTTCGATCTAGCGTCGGGTTTCCATCAAATACCGATGCATAAGTCGGACGCGCCGAAAACGGCTTTCTCCACGCCTTTCGGGCACTATGAATTTAAACGCATGCCGTTCGGGTTAAAAAACGCCCCGGCGACCTTTCAGCGACTTATGGATCAGGTGTTGAGCGGCCTCCAAGGAACCGAGGTATTCGTGTACCTCGACGATATTGTGGTATATGCTAGCTCACTGCGAGAGCATGAAATAAAATTTAATAAGCTGGCCGAAAGATTGAGAGGCGCGAAGCTCCGCCTCCAGCCTGACAAATGCGAATTTCTGCGGAAAGAGGTCACATATCTGGGCCACGTAATCGGAGAAGACGGGGTGAAGCCTGACCCGAAAAAAATTCACGCCGTTGAAAATTTTCCGCGCCCCCATACCGCGAAAAACATTAAACAATTTCTCGGACTCGCGGGTTACTATCGGAGATTCATACCGAACTTCTCGAAAACAGCTAAACCTCTGACGGACTTATTAAAAAAGGAGGTACCGTTCGGATGGGGCGATCCACAGGAAAACGCGTTCGCGCAGCTTAAACACGCCCTATGCACGGAACCCCTTCTCCAATATCCCGACTTTTCTCAACAATTCGTCGTAACTACAGACGCCTCCAAGTTCGCGATCGGCGGAATCCTCAGTCAGGGACCGCTTGGCAAGGATCTCCCTATCGCATACGCGTCCCGATTACTAAACCCGCCGGAACAGAACTACTCCACGATCGAAAAGGAATTGCTCGCTATAGTTTATTGCGTAAATTACTTTAGACCATATTTATACGGAAGAAGATTCCAGCTCGTCACCGACCACAAACCCTTGACATGGTTGCATTCGGTTAAGGACCCCACGTCACGATTAGTCAGATGGCGATTAAAATTAGCCGAATACGAATACGAAGTTATGTATCGAGCCGGCAAAACTAATGTAAACGCAGACGCGCTGTCACGAAACCCCGCTTTTCCCGTCCTTCCCCTCGAGAGCACATCGAATATCGCGAGACGGAACGATAGCGAGCCCGAGGAAGATTCGTCAACCGACGACGATACCGAAATCCGCCCCCACGTCGTCACTTCCGACGAGGACCTCGACAGTGACACCAGCGAAGAATCTCTATTTAACGCGAATAACGCTCCGTTTCAATTCCATCACGCGAAAGTGAAGGAAATCGTAGATAACTTTACGAGTAGAAGCGACAACCTGGTGGTATTCGTGAGCGTCCAAGGTGAACCTTGCGATTTAGGGGCTCGGATGCTCAGCCAACAGGGACTACTGCCTAAATTGCGGGACGTCATGCTGAACAGGGCAAACGTCACGCAAAGCGGCAAACGGCGAATTATTGCATTGCCGATTGAAGTAAATGTCTCCGCGATAACCACGCTAGAAAGTATTAGAGAGGCCGTGGTGTCACTACTCGACGTCACGAACGAACTCGACATACGGTCCATATCTGTCTGCAAGGGGGATGCGAGTGGAGTACCGTGGAGGAAAATAGAAAAGGTTATTCGCGACGCATTTTGGAACCAAGATATAGAAATATCGATATGCGGTAATAAAATCACTGTTCCACCCCCCGAAGATAGAATCCGCTTGATCGAGGAATATCACGCGTCCGCAATAGGAGGCCATAAAGGCATAAACAAAACATGCGCGCGCCTCAAATCGCGGTACAATTGGCCTAGACTGAAGGAAGAAGTAACGCGGTTCATAAATAATTGCGAAGGCTGCCAGTTAAAAAAATTGGTTAGAGTAAAGACCCGACAGCCCATGATTCTAACGGATACACCCGACAAAGCGTTTGATAAGATATCTATGGATATCATGGGGCCGCTCCCCACCACTCGCAAGGACCACTCGTACATATTTACTATACAAGATCTCTTGACGAAGTATTCACTAGCTATCCCCCTCAAGGGGATCTCGGCTATCGACGTGGCCGACGCTTTCGTAAACGAATTCATTTGCGTGCATGGTGCCCCGCGAGCGGTACTAACGGACCAAGGGTCTCATTTTCTAAATTCTTTAATGCGCAACATAGCTCGCAAATTCAGAATTAAACAGTGTAAGACCACTGCGTACCACCCTCAGTCCAATGGCTCCGTGGAGCGCTCGCACCATGTACTTTGGGAGTACTTGAAACAATTTGTCAATGACCACCACGATTGGGACGAATATCTAAAATTAGCTAGTTTTTCTTACAACACGAGCGTACATGAGGGAACGAAGTTCACCCCTCACGAATTGGTCTACGGGAGCGTCGCGCGTACTCCCGAAAGCGATCCCTTCCCCGAGGACGAGCGCGACGAAAGCTACGCTGGCTACTTACTCGAACTAAATGCGAAAATAAGCGAATCCCAGAGAGCCGCGCGTCGTAACCTGAATGCTGCGAAGGTTAGATCAAAGCGATACTATGATAAAAGGGTTAAGGCATGCAACTTTGAAGCGGGAGACCAGGTGTACATGCTTAAAGAACCTGTGAGAAATAAACTAAGTCCACAATACACCGGTCCCTACAAAATAGCGGACGTGCTAAGTAATAATAATGTTAAATTAGAGATAAGGCCAGGTAAATTGCGTACTATCCATATGGACAAACTGAAGAAGGCGGGGAATCGGAGCCCCACCACACGCCGTGCCCCACCACAACCAGAGCCGGGGGCGAGCGAGCAACCAAGCGGCAGTCGACACACGTCACCCCTTGAAGAAACATGGAGCCACAACGAATCTTAACGCTTTTACTGTTCCCGACGCTCAGCTTTGGCTTGACGGGCTATGACTGCGGAGGCAGCGGACTCAATATCACAACCTTGTCGCTGCTGGACGTCGGCGCCTGTAATGTCGAGGATATGGAGCCAGCGAGCACGGAGACGTACGTACAACTCATGCAGAGTTCCGATTTCGAGAGCTTGCCAATAATTCAATGCCGAATTGAAATCGACCGGACCATATACTACTGCGGCATGCACTCACACATATCAATTGTATCCGACGGTCGAAAGGTGTACATCAAAGAGATCGGCTGGCAAACCTGCCAGAAAATCCACGAGACTGGAACTCTCGCGCTGGGTACCGCCTTCGTGGATAGATTGATTGTAAACGCCACGAATCATAGGAGCGTCACTATGGCTGGACAAACGCACGCTGACGGCCGTTGTTCCGGAACGCAGTACACGGACGGATTCGGAACATGGGAGAGCGTGGTAGTACAAGCATCCTTAAAGGTGGTATTGAGGACGTTTGAAGCACCATTCAAACGGTCAGCGAACTCATTAAATCTGCCATCTGGAACGCGCTGCCCCGTGCAACTGGGGAGCTGCGCCGATTTCGACGGTACGGAAACCTTCTGGAAAACACCGTCCGACGACAGCTGCCACTTCAACCAGTACGATATACTTTACGAGGGTATGGCCATAAAACTGTCGCCGAAGCCCAAACAAACTGCCCCAGTGGTATATACAGTGACCACCGGAGATACAACGTTCGCCTTGACAAAAACGACGGAATTCAACCTATGTGGCTATCGACTTTTCCAGACCGAGCACCCAAAGCTTGTTATATTGGAAACACAGCGAGGACGCACGTTCAAATCTAAGTCACAGATCTCAGTTAACAACTTAGATATATTCTCCTATGTGAATTCGAAATTCGTTTACGTGGAGAAACACGTGAAAACGCAACTTACCAGGCTTTACCACGACATTATGGAGCAGAAATGTGCATTAGAGCGTCAGATCCTCCAGAATGCGCTCTCATTGGCAACTATAGCCCCAGACGAAATGGCCTTCCGGATAATGAAAGCCCCTGGATACACGGCGGTCACAGCCGGAGAAGTCATCCATATTGTCCAATGCGTCCCAGTAGAATGCAAGCTGCGACATACCGAAGAGTGTTACAACGAGTTGCCAGTTACCTACCGCAATTCGTCACACTTTTTATTGCCACGCACCAGAATTCTGACCAGGACAGGAACACACAAAGACTGCAACGAGTTGCTTCCTGGCATGTACAAACTACACGGCAGTTGGTACCGAGTAGGCCTGAAGCCGATCGAGTCGCTTCCTCCGCCGACGATCCAGCCGCTTTCTACCCCCACGTGGAAATACGTCAGTCCGGACGCACTCGCCACCAGTGGAATCTACTCCGCGGACGATCTGAACCGACTGCGAGACCACATAATGTTCCCAGTCGAAAAGCCGTCTATGCTGAATACAATAGCGCGAGGGGCCTTAGGACAGGACGTCCCGAGCGGGAGTATTTCCTTGATGAATCTTCTCGACGAAAAGTCTTTAGATCGGATCGCTGAAAGCACAGGGAAGCGATTATGGCAAGGATTTATTACGTTTGGCTCGGCCAGCGCAGGAGTCTTGGCGTTATTCGTGATAGCCAGACTTATCAAGTTGGTGATCGATACAATCATCCACGGATACGCGTTGCACAGAATATACGGATGGAGCCTTCATATATTGGGAGCAGTATGGTCCTCGGTCACTAACCTTTTGCTGCATATGGGTAACCCAGCAACAAAAACCGACTCGCCTAGCAGGGAACGCCTCATGCCAATAGCTCAGAGCTCGACAGAAGACACACCGACGGCGCCCGAAATCGCCCCTAGTGCTGAAAAGGAAAAGTTTAGTGAGCATGTGCGGTCATACAGTGAACTCCAAAAATACTTACGCGAGGACGTAGTATAGAGACAAATAAGTGCGATAACTAATTACAAGCGTTAGAATATAAGACGAATAAACATAAGTAAAATAATTGTAGCTCAAACCTTCTGCAACTCAACCTCTAGTAGAGCAGGGGAAATGCACGGCACCTGGCCCTGCATTTCTTCTTAGGGGGGGAGGTGTAACGTCAGGAGAGCCAACGTAAAAATTTCTTTTCTTCCCCTTTTCCCACCTGCGCAGAAGCGCCACTATTCAAGCCAAAGTTGGCAACAACCGGCTCTCCTGCCGTTGACATATCGCGCGTTGCGCCTTACCGCCAGTGAATATACACTGTAATAAATATAAGTAATAAAATTAAATAATAATAATAAATAAATCACGCTAACAATGAACCTAAATAATTGTAAAATTATTAATACTACAATAAGGCTCGCGTTGCTGTTGCGCATCATCTCCAGTCAGCCGCGCGCTGATTGGCCGACCAACGACCATTATAGATATGTGCGTCTGGTCTAGCTTTATAGGCTATGACCGTCGCGAGCGCCACGTGCTTTGGCGTACCCACGCCATCCGCCATCTTGCGCCACGTGCTTTGGCGTACCCACGCCATCCGCCATCTTGCGCCGCGTGCTTTGGCGTGCCCACTCCATCCGCCATCTTGCGCCACGTGCGTTGGCGTACCCACGCTACCGCCACGTTGCGCAACAGCGCCGCCGCAGGCACGCGTTACAACGCGCGGCCATGCTCGTTCACTCTTGTACGCGCCGTCGAGTAGTACACATCGTGCGAGTGTCAATCCAAATCCAATCCCAATTCCAATTCTAATTTTAAGTCAATTCTATTTCGTCTCAATCTAGTTAAGTTAATTAAGTGATCATTTGTATTCTAAATTTTGTATTGCTCTAAATTTAACCAAGTGTTACGCGAGTGTAATTCGATTCATGAATATTTGAATATAGTAAGTACAGTGTATTCGCCACGTGTCATTCATTGCATCATCCTTCCTATCGCCGCAAGAAATCGGAAGTGTTCGCGAGGCTAAAGAGGCAACGGGCATTAACAACTCAAACCTTATTTTACCGAATAATTAGCAGTTAAAGCGAGAATTCCAATCGTTTCCGGGGGCAAGGTGTTGTGCGTTATCCGCACTTACCACGAAGGAAACATTGGACTTCGAGCACGCGGTAATTCTAATCTTTTAATTAAATACAATATACGCCTGGAGCCTCTGCCGAATGCCTAAAGCACGGAGGAATCGCGCGGGTCGTAACAACGCACTTCGGCGGCTTGAATACGACCTCCACGTGGCCGCGATTTACGATCATAACGCGATCATCGGCGAGGAAGTGAGTTACGACGGCGAGTACGAACTTCTCGTGCACGACCGCCTCTGGAGCGCCTTACCGGCCCCGTCCATCCCCGTAGCAGCTTACCAGGGAAGCAGTTTCGGACCACGCATCTCCCTCGAGGAGTATCTGCGCAGAGCGGACACCGAAAGGTAGGTGAAAATCATACATCAAGTTTTATTCCCGGTTGCTTTCGCGTTCCCATCTTGCATACGTTTCAGTAAAATATAGAGTATAAAGGAATTAGACGTGAATGAATATAAGAGTACTCGCGTTCAAGATTCTTTCGGGTTGCGTCACTCGTTTTGTTCGCGTCGACCGACCGTCGCATAGTTGCATCGCCCGACCGGAAGGGTTTTACGACCGACCCTTTTTTGCCGCCCTTGCCACTTTCTCCTAAGGCATGTAGGGTTTTGAGCCGGTTTATCGCTACGCACGGAAATATTCCAGTTTCGTAATATCATTTTAATATTGAATATTCGCCGCGTAATATTAATTCCCGTTATTTGACGTAATGTGCCCGCCTTGCTTTCTCGAGCCACGAGATTCGCGCACTCACCCGGCCGCCGTATACAGATACCGTAGGAGCACGGTGCGTTGCCTTACCACGTTCGGATATCGACGCGTGGACGACGCTATCGCCGAGTTACTCCCTAATAGTGCCGAATATCTTTGCTTTCGATGTAAGGAGGAAATACCAGAGGGAACTCTTACGTATCGTCTTGAATTGGCCCACGCGTTCCAGTTCGGGTATACTTCCGCCCGGGATCATTGCGATTGCTGCCGCGCTAGTCTTGTAATAGTCCGCGACATTGAGCTCTGCCCTGACTGCACCGAAGTTTTTACTGTGTCTCTAGAAGTGCTCAGGGAATTAGGCAACGCTATAGAGAACATCTGCGGGCGATACTACCTCGACGAGACCAATCCCGCTCCCGACGGCATCCTATCGCGCCGGCTAACCAACTTCTCTGTTGCACTGATCCGCTTACAGTCTAATAATCGCCCAACGTCTGGTTAAACGCAACGTTAGCCGTGTAATTCACTGAAATTTCCTGAGAACTTAATAATTCGCCGCTGACATTATCGGAGGGGTTCCCGCGGATTTGAGCAGTATAATCAGGGTTTCGCACTCCTTAATTCCTTAATTCCTTAATTCTTCCGAACCGCTGTTGGCGATTTGCCGCTCGATCGCTGGCAGCGTCGCCGAGAGGCGAGCGTATTCCCGCCTTGGTCCAGTGCCACGTGGCGATTTGCTTTGGCAATCTCGCCACCGCCTGCGACGTAACACCTTTTGCCATCTTTCGTATAACTTGCGACTTTCTTGACGATAGAAACTCACCGGCTTCGAAGCGATAAAGTCATCAATGCATTTTCGTATCTCTTCAAATCTCACAAAATGTGTATCAGCCAAATAATGCTGCAGCGACCGGAATAGGTAGTAATCGGAAGGCGCGATGTCTGGGCTATACGCCGCGTGCGGGAGAAGTTCCCAGCCTAACGCAAAGATATGGTCCTGAGTCGCTTTCGCAACATGTGGTCGAGCATTGTCATGAAGCAAGATCACTTTACGACGTCCTTGGCCAGTAAATGGCCTCTTTTCTTCTAATGCATCGCTCAAATTGGTCAATTGTTGTTGATAGCGGTCTGTCGTGATTCTTTCACCCGGTTGTAACAACTCGTAATACAACACACCTTGCCAATCCCACCAAATACAGAGCAAAACCTTCTTGGCGTGGATATTGGGCTTTGGCGTCGATGTCGAAGGTTGACTAGGGTCAATCCATGATTTTTGTTTAGGATTATCATAAAGAATCCACTTTCATCGCCTGTAATGATTTTGTGCAGAAAATCTTTTTTCCGGAACTTTGAAAGCAAAGTGAGTGGTGTCACGCCGACGATTTTTGTTGTCTTCGGACAACTCATCTGCCTTCCTTCTGAACCTGTCCCATTGTATGTAAACGTACGGAAATGGTTTGCTGCGTAACGCCAAGCTGTTCTGCAAGCTCCTTTTCAGTTTGCGCAAAGTTTATATTCAGCAGTGCTTGCAATTCGTCCGTTTCAATCTTTTGAGGGCGTCCAGCACGCGGTTTATCTTCAAAACTGAAATCTCTTTGGCGAAATTTTTGATACTATCTTTTACATGTAGTATAACTTACAGCATTCTCTCCATATGCAGCACAAATCATTGCAGTGGCTTCAGCGGCATTTTTCTTCAGATGAAACGCGAAGTGGATGGAAAATCGAATATGCTCTTTTGTTATTGCCATCGTGAATACTACTGATTTTTGAGGTTATGTGCATCAAACGCCAAACCGTATAGCATTTTAGAAGGCCAAATGTCAACGCTTTAAAACCGCAAAAGGGCGGGAAGGTATATAAAATTTAAATTGTTATTTCGATTATATGAAATCTAAAGCTCAGAACTTTTTTGTACACCTAATAAGTGTTGTGAATCTAAACTTTCATCCGATTCATTTCTGACAGCACTATGAGATATATTTTTAATACGGTTTTTTATGGTCGATAGATTAAATTCTAATGGATAGTTATTATTTAATAATATATTAATAGCATCATTTATATTTTTTTCATGACTGTTAGACAGAAATAAAATCCTATCAATAATGTCCAAAATAACGCTTTTTTTGTGCTGCAAAGGATAGTTCGAATAGAAATTCAGATATCTGCCTGAAAAAGTGAGTTTTTTGTAAAGATCAAACATAACGCATCCCCGATCATTAGTTAGTGTAATATCCAGAAAGCCAATCCGATTGTCCACGCCTCCATAGTGAATTTCAATCTTTCATGAAACGAATTGAAGGTTACTAAGATATCATTTAACATCCTAGCTGCCAAAAGTTGCCAAAAGAATGTCATCCACATATCTAAAGTAAAAGGGGAAAACAGCAGAATATTCGGATCGACGGCAGTCTCCTTGATATCTTGCAAAACAATATCTGCTATTATGATAACAGTGATCCCATAGATGTTTCAAAGATCTGCTTATAAACTTTGCCATTGGAAGTAAAGTATGTTGAATTTAAAACTAATTTTATTGTTCAGAAATTCATCTTGTAGAATTAAGATGTTGTTTGAGATGTGGCTCCATCGTTTAATGATGCTCCTTAACGATAAGTCTGTGGGGACGTTCATAAAGAAAGAAACCACAATGAAATCACTTTGTGCTCAGCATTCAGTAACACTCCATCAAGCTTGTTGTTGACTAAATGGAAGCTGTTGCCAATATAATTAAAATTTTTTGGAATAGCACTCTCAATGGCACCATGTAAAAATGCAGTTAAAGGATACAGAGGGTTGTTTATACAGGATACAATTATCCTGAATAGATATCCCCGTTTGTGAATCTTCGGTGGTAAGCTCTGGGCAAAATCCCATCTGTTGCAAGTAATCTCCTGTATGTGTCGACGTTCACATACTCCTTCCTGATCCAATGTATTAACAAAGTCCGAATCTCATTATTCAATTTTTTAATCGGATTAGTATTAATTTTTTGATAAGTGTTCGTGTCAGAGAGCATTTCTTTTACTTTTCCTATATATTCATTTCGAGTATAATTGTAACATTTCCCTTGTTAGCTCTCGTGACAAATACATTAGGATTATTTTTGATGAATTTTTTGGTGAATTTTTTTGGTGAAAATAGTGTGTGGAGTAACGGGGAATTCGGGCAAGAAAAATCGCTGGAGAAATCACAACACAGTTACTCACACTACTATTAATGAATACCACTCTTTTAACCTTATTAAAATATCACAGAGAAAAAGAGAAACTTGTCGGAAGAAGGTCCTTTCTAGTCGCCGGCTCTGAACGGAGAGAGAGCGTTCCGCAATGCATCGGCATGCAGGCGCGATCGAGGCGACCTTGTCCGGGTCCAGCCTCGGAACTATTTGCTGCTTGTGCTGTCGTGAAGGCGGGATAGGCAGCGCCGCTACAGGGACTCCCTTCCCAATGACCGTGGGCGAAGGGAGCGAGAAGGAGCTTGATTCTCCTTACTCGTTGCGTGATCGAAGGCAGTAAAGCTACTGAAGGTGCCGTCGACGACATATGTATTTAGAGACTGTAGAGCCATTAACTGAGTCGCGTTGTCGTGCTCGGTGATTGAATGCTGCGGAGAACTCTGCGACAAATTGTCTTCCGCCAGGAATGCTGATTTAAGTTGATTAATCTTGTGTTCTCCGTGGACATTAATCACGAAGACTCTGTCAGAGAGACGTCTTATCATTTCGTGCGGTTCCGAGTAAGGGGGTTCCAGTGGTCGTCTGATCAAGTCTTCTGAAAACGGGAGTACACGAATTATCCTTGTAAACAAATATTCGAGGTTTCGAATGGTTGGACGTAGGCATTGGTTGCAGGAGACGGAAGTGGTTATGGATTTTCCAAGGAGTGTGAATCAGGGGAGACATCACTCGACGTGAAAAACTGCCCAGGCAACCGAAGGGTAGTGTCAAAGAGAAGTTCTGCGGAGGAAGCACTCAGATCCTCTCTGAATGCTGTTCGGAGACTAAATAAAACTGATGAAAGGAGGGTCGGCCATAGAATGTGTGGCTTGCACACAAGGGCGGCCTTCAAGGTGCGATAACATCTCTCGACGAGCCCAATTGCGCCAATGGTAAGGCGTTGTCCTAATCCTATTGGCACCGATGAGGTTAGACAAGGAGGCGAATAAGGCAGACTCGAAGTGAGTCCCCCTATCAGTTGTGATTGTTAACGATGTGCCAAATTGAGCAATCCAATTGTCGAACAGGGCTGCTATGGTATCTGCCTGTATATCCGTAAGAGGAACTGTAACCGGCCACCTAGAGAAACGGTCTATCATTGTTAGGCAATAACGATAATGGAGTTATTTGCCCGGGGCAGGACGATGATATCCAAGTGGATATAATTGAAGCGACTATCTGGGACGTCGATAGCCTTGGGCGCCGACTGAATATGCCTGGAGATTTTGGCCGCTGGCATTGCATTCTCTTGCCCACTTAAGTGCGTCCCTGCGGATGCCAGGCCAGATGTATTTTCGGCAGAGCAATTTCGACATGGCGCGACCGCTTGGATGGGAGAGGCCATATACCACTTCGAAAGCCTATCTGCAAAGAGTTGCAGGGATGTAGAGCCTGATGCAGCCGCAGGAGATTGCACAGGATGCGATGTCCGTCAATGACCAAGCGCTGCAAGGAGAGCGAGGACGAAGACAGCCGGTCGAGCTCGTCATCCTGTTCCCGCGCTTCACAGATGGAGACAGCATCCAAGACAGCCGACATGGTGATGGTATTTACTGCATTGACACGCGATAGAGTGTTGGCTACCACATTTTCCTCTCCACTGAGATGAATGATCGAAGCATTGAATTGAGAGATGAAGTAGAGTTGTCTCTCCTGACGAGCCGATGCCTTGTTTGCCTTCCGCGAAAAAGTAAAAATAAGTGGCTTGTAGTCAGTGCGAATAACAAACTCACGACCCTCAAAGATATGCTTAAAGAACTTTAAGGCTGCAAACACCGCTAGAAGTTCTCGGTCGTAAACACTATATTTTGTTTCCGCAGGCTTGAGTTTTTGGAAAAAGAACCCGAGAAGTCTTCAGATATTATCGATCAGCTGGTCAAGTGAAGCGCCGATTGCCGAATTCGATGCGTCAGTGGAGAGGGAGAGAGAAGCGTCGACTAAGAGGTAGATTAACCTTGTAGCCTGCGAAAGGGTTTCTTTGCAAGCGGAGAAGGCCTCTTTCGCTTCCGGCGAACTTCTCACTTATTTTTTTTCTTTGCATTTTGCAGGAAGACGCAGAGAGGGATCTGCAGACAAGCGACTCGAGGAATGCAGTAATATAGGCGGTAATAATTGAGCATGCCTAAGAACCGCCGAAAATCGGAAATTGTGGTTTTGGCGAGGTTTGGGCAAGTCAAGGATCAAGCTTGGATCTTGTCTCTGGAAGGACTGTAGCCATGGGCACTGTACATTTCATCAGGTAGATTGTATATGTTCTTTTCAATGTTTTTAATGAACTCAATCGTGGTTTCTTTTTTTTCTGCATCAGTAACAGGTAGATTAAAACCGTGTCCTAGTTGTAAAAGTAAAGAGACATCGTCTGGAATCTGTGTATTACTAAAATTGAAAAACTACTTGTTATGAGTTTTATTGAAACCAGAAGTTGAAATTTCTAGAACATATTAATATTTTGTGAACTATTAGAAGAAGAAGGGAAAAAAGTTTAGAGGAAATTTGTAGAGTAGGGATCAGAGGGAGAAGAGGAATTGACGTTAGCACTTGACTTTTTTGCGAACTAGTTACATCGTTAATTTTACTTGATCTTATTCTCTCTGACACTTTTATTAAGTGTTGTATTTTATTGTCAATTCTATTTATGACTAAAAACCAACATTTTTTTGTATTTAATTCTTGTCTTTTGAAGAAGAAAGATTCGATGGAGATCAATAACAACCAGGAGATACTTTTACAAATTTCGAATATCTGACAGATATTCGAATATCTTACAAATTTCGAATATCTGTGATCTAAATTATTTTTTCGACGCCGTTACATCTATTATACTATCGACAAGTTTTTTCGCTCTTTCACTTGTAACATCAGGAGAGCCAACGTAAAAATTTCTTTTCCTTCCCCTTTTCCCACCTGCGCAGAAGCGCCACTATTCAAGCCAAAGTTGGCAACAACCGGCTCTCCTGCCGTTGACATATCGCGCGTTGCGCCTTACCGCCAGTGAATATACACTGTAATAAATATAAGTAATAAAATTAAATAATAATAATAAATAAATCACGCTAACAATGAACCTAAATAATTGTAAAATTATTAATACTACAATAAGGCTCGCGTTGCTGTTGCGCATCATCTCCAGTCAGCCGCGCGCTGATTGGCCGACCAACGACCATTATAGATATGTGCGTCTGGTCTAGCTTTATAGGCTATGACCGTCGCGAGCGCCACGTGCTTTGGCGTACCCACGCCATCCGCCATCTTGCGCCGCGTGCTTTGGCGTGCCCACGCCATCCGCCATCTTGCGCCACGTGCGTTGGCGTACCCACGCTACCGCCACGTTGCGCAACAGCGCCGCCGCAGGCACGCGTTACAACGCGCGGCCATGCTCGTTCACTCTTGTACGCGCCGTCGAGTAGTACACATCGTGCGAGTGTCAATCCAAATCCAATCCCAATTCCAATTCTAATTTTAAGTCAATTCTATTTCGTCTCAATCTAGTTAAGTTAATTAAGTGATCATTTGTATTCTAAATTTTGTATTGCTCTAAATTTAACCAAGTGTTACGCGAGTGTAATTCGATTCATGAATATTTGAATATAGTAAGTACAGTGTATTCGCCACGTGTCATTCATTGCATCATCCTTCCTATCGCCGCGAGAAATCGGAAGTGTTCGCGAGGCTAAAGAGGCAACGGGCATTAACAACTCAAACCTTATTTTACCGAATAATTAGCAGTTAAAGCGAGAATTCCAATCGTTTCCGGGGGCAAGGTGTTGTGCGTTATCCGCACTTACCACGAAGGAAACATTGGACTTCGAGCACGCGGTAATTCTAATCTTTTAATTAAATACAATATACGCCTGGAGCCTCTGCCGAATGCCTAAAGCACGGAGGAATCGCGCGGGTCGTAACAACGCACTTCGGCGGCTTGAATACGACCTCCACGTGGCCGCGATTTACGATCATAACGCGATCATCGGCGAGGAAGTGAGTTACGACGGCGAGTACGAACTTCTCGTGCACGACCGCCTCTGGAGCGCCTTACCGGCCCCGTCCACCCCCGTAGCAGCTTACCAGGGAAGCAGTTTCGGACCACGCATCTCCCTCGAGGAGTATCTGCGCAGAGCGGACACCGAAAGGTAGGTGAAAATCATACACCAAGTTTTATTCCCGGTTGCTTTCGCGTTCCCATCTTGCATACGTTTCAGTAAAATATAGAGTATAAAGGAATTAGACGTGAATGAATATAAGAGTACTCGCGTTCAAGATTCTTTCGGGTTGCGTCACTCGTTTTGTTCGCGTCGACCGACCGTCGCATAGTTGCATCGCCCGACCGGAAGGGTTTTACGACCGACCCTTTTTTGCCGCCCTTGCCACTTTCTCCTAAGGCATGTAGGGTTTTGAGCCGGTTTATCGCTACGCACGGAAATATTCCAGTTTCGTAATATCATTTTAATATTGAATATTCGCCGCGTAATATTAATTCCCGTTATTTGACGTAATGTGCCCGCCTTGCTTTCTCGAGCCACGAGATTCGCGCACTCACCCGGCCGCCGTATACAGATACCGTAGGAGCACGGTGCGTTGCCTTACCACGTTCGGATATCGACGCGTGGACGACGCTATCGCCGAGTTACTCCCTAATAGTGCCGAATATCTTTGCTTTCGATGTAAGGAGGAAATACCAGAGGGAACTCTTACGTATCGTCTTGAATTGGCCCACGCGTTCCAGTTCGGGTATACTTCCGCCCGGGATCATTGCGATTGCTGCCGCGCTAGTCTTGTAATAGTCCGCGACATTGAGCTCTGCCCTGACTGCACCGAAGTTTTTACTGTGTCTCTAGAAGTGCTCAGGGAATTAGGCAACGCTATAGAGAACATCTGCGGGCGATACTACCTCGACCAATCCCGCTCCCGACGGCATCCTATCGCGCCGGCTAACCAACTTCTCTGTTGCACTGATCCGCTTACAGTCTAATAATCGCCCAACGTCTGGTTAAACGCAACGTTAGCCGTGTAATTCACTGAAATTTCCTGAGGACTTAATAATTCGCCGCTGACATTATCGGAGGGGTTCCCGCGGATTTGAGCAGTATAATCAGGGTTTCGTACTCCTTAATTCCTTAATTCCTTAATTCTTCCGAACCGCTGTTGGCGATTTGCCGCTCGATCGCTGGCAGCGTCGCCGAGAGACGAGCGTATTCCCGCCTTGGTCCAGTGCCACGTGGCGATTTGCTTTGGCAATCTCGCCACCGCCTGCGACGTAACATATTTCTGGTGACAGCGGTGGGATACGTTAATCGGAGGAATCGAAAAATTTCGACACATCCTACCGACCCGCGTCATATTCGCGCTGTAGCTGTTTCTTATGCTTCGTACACCGGTAAAGGGCGAGAAAGAAACGGACATGACCACGCGCGCTCAAAAGGGAAAGCTCGCGAGCGACGACGCAGAGATGACCTCCGTAGACAGGCCGGGTGCCCCTAAAACTAAGTATACCGACAGCGAATTCGATGTCATGCAAGCCAACATGGCCAAGCGCGCCGCACAATTACAAGCCGACGCCGACGCATTACAACGGGAAAGAGAAGAAATTCGGGCGGAGAGCGCAGCGCTTCGAAGAGACCGCGCTGAAGCGGAACAGAGTCGAACCGCCGTGCGCGAGATGAATAATATGCTTGCTGCAATGCGCGCTGAATTGAATAACATTCGCCACGAAATCGAGACACGACGCGACCTACCACCGCGAAGCCCTAGCCTTCCCGCTGGGCAACGGTTCACGGAAACGCCCGCCCCTTTTGGCGAGCTGAATGAGTCGGGCACGGAACTCCCTCCCGCGCCGAAGATAACTTATCGCGAGGCGACCGAGTTCGTTCCAATTTTTGATGGTTATAACATCCCTTTGTCGAAATTCCTCGGAGCGTGCAGGCAAGCGCGCGACATCCTGCCGCCTCATTTCGAGAGACCCCTCACGCGTTTACTGGTAGCGAAATTGCGCGGCCACGCTCACTCAGCCGTCGCCGACGAACCGTGCGACACAGTGACACAACTGTCAGATTTATTAAATAGTGCCTTCGGCTCGATAAAAAGTGTTGCGCAATACCGCGGGGAATTGACCGCTGTGCACCTCAAATCGGGAGAGCATATGCTAGATTATATCGACCGCGTCAAGGAACTCCGAGCCTCCATAAGGGACGGAGAACGTCGGGCCCACGGTACGATAGATTCCGCGACGAACCGGGAGATAGACGAACTCACCGCTTCATGTTTCTGTGAGGGTCTGCCCACCCCACTACGTTTACAACTCAAACCGGAACATTTTTACCAGCCGTTCGAGGCATTTGCCGCCGCGAAGATTATAGCCAAGCGTGATGAGATAGAACGGCAGCGTTACGGAATGCTGCCCCGTCAAGGGCTGAGCCCAAACAAACAAACCCTCAGCGCAAACCGTCGTTTCCCCGAAACAGGTGCGGGGCCTAGCCTGCGCTACAGGCAGCCCGCACCGCCGGAACGACGACGCTCGCCGCCGCGACTCGACGCATACAGAGATCGCGATCGGAACTATGCACCGCGCTACCCCTCCGAGTGGGTTGAGCGCCGCGACGAAGTAAGACGAACTGCGCCGCTTTACGAGAAACGCGAATCGCCTAGATCGGGGGGAGGCGACAGAGGGCCGCGCGATTACGGATCGCAGCTTAACGATAAATGGTGCAGATATTGCAAAAATCGCGGCCATGAAATCGAGGAATGTCGGAAACGACAATATAATAACAGTCGCCTCAACGAACCGGGAAACGGTCGGGATCCGCCCCGTGGGTCGGACGCAGCGCGCGCGGATCCTCCAAGGAGTACGCGTCCGGTGAACGTCGTGGAGACGACCGAAGAAGCGTCAGGATCGCAATCTTAAATCCGCAAGAGTATTCACACGCCCCCACTATAACATTGTCCGCGCGTGGCTTAATCAAGGAAACTAATTTCATGGTCGACACAGGAGCGGCACCGAATCTAATAAAAGAGCGCTGCTTACATCCCGAGACTCCGGTATTCAAGCGCGATACAATATACCTGACTGGAATCACCGAAGGCAGGCTGGAAACTCTCGGGTCGGCTCGTATAGAATTTATGGGCCACAAGATAACCCTACACGTGGTACCTGACCATTTCCCCATCGTCCAGGAAGGAATCCTAGGATCAGAATTCCTGCGCGATAACGCCAAAATCGATTTCGGGCGAAAACAGATAGAGTGGCAAGGAATACGCCTGCCTTTTGCCCGACGGGAAACTATCGTAATACCAGGTCGCTGCCGCGCCACGTTTTGTATGAACGTCGCGAACCCAGAAATAGCAGTCGGTTATATCCCGCGACTTAGAGTCTGCGATGGGGTATACCTCGGCGAAGCGGTCGTGACTAATCGCAACGGAAGGGCATATTCGCAAATAATCAACTCGACCGAATCCGATAAAGAAATCGCCATTCCTACTATCCAACTCAAGGAGATCGAATCAATCTCACGGGACCTCCCTAGGGAAGAGTCCTCTCTTAATTGCGGGGTTATAGGAAGTAGAATCCAGGAAGTAGAATCGAATTCAGAAAGAATCTCAGCGATTCGAACGCTCCTTCGTTTAGAGCACCTCAGTCAGGTGGAGACAGAGCATGTCGGTAGGCTCATCGAAAAAAACCCAGATCTTTTCCAGCTCCCTTCCGATCACCTCGGGTACACAGACGCTACTGCTCACGCGATTACGACGACGGATAACCAACCCGTCAATACAAAGCAGTATCGATTCCCGCCTATACACAAAGAGGAAATTACTAAGCAAGTAAACGAGCTACTAAAAAACGACGTAATCTGTCCCTCCAATTCCCCGTACAATTCCCCTCTGTGGATTGTTCCTAAGAAACCGGATTCGAAAGGTAATAAACGATGGCGCATGGTCATAGATTACAGAGCGCTCAACGAGAAAACAATAGGCGACGCGTACCCCCTCCCCAACATAACCGAAATCCTAGATCAACTGGGAAGCGCGAAATATTTTAGCATTTTCGATCTAGCGTCGGGTTTCCATCAAATACCGATGCATAAGTCGGACGCGCCGAAAACGGCTTTCTCCACGCCTTTCGGGCACTATGAATTTAAACGCATGCCGTTCGGGTTAAAAAACGCCCCGGCGACCTTTCAGCGACTTATGGATCAGGTGTTGAGCGGCCTCCAAGGAACCGAGGTATTCGTGTACCTCGACGATATTGTGGTATATGCTAGCTCACTGCGAGAGCATGAAATAAAATTTAATAAGCTGGCCGAAAGATTGAGAGGCGCGAAGCTCCGCCTCCAGCCTGACAAATGCGAATTTCTGCGGAAAGAGGTCACATATCTGGGCCACGTAATCGGAGAAGACGGGGTGAAGCCTGACCCGAAAAAAATTCACGCCGTTGAAAATTTTCCGCGCCCCCATACCGCGAAAAACATTAAACAATTTCTCGGACTCGCGGGTTACTATCGGAGATTCATACCGAACTTCTCGAAAACAGCTAAACCTCTGACGGACTTATTAAAAAAGGAGGTACCGTTCGGATGGGGCGATCCACAGGAAAACGCGTTCGCGCAGCTTAAAGACGCCCTATGCACGGAACCCCTTCTCCAATATCCCGACTTTTCTCAACAATTCGTCGTAACTACAGACGCCTCCAAGTTCGCGATCGGCGGAATCCTCAGTCAGGGACCGCTTGGCAAGGATCTCCCTATCGCATACGCGTCCCGATTACTAAACCCGCCGGAACAGAACTACTCCACGATCGAAAAGGAATTGCTCGCTATAGTTTATTGCGTAAATTACTTTAGACCATATTTATACGGAAGAAGATTCCAGCTCGTCACCGACCACAAACCCTTGACATGGTTGCATTCGGTTAAGGACCCCACGTCACGATTAGTCAGATGGCGATTAAAATTAGCCGAATACGAATACGAAGTTATGTATCGAGCCGGCAAAACTAATGTAAACGCAGACGCGCTGTCACGAAACCCCGCTTTTCCCGTCCTTCCCCTCGAGAGCACATCGAATATCGCGAGACGGAACGATAGCGAGCCCGAGGAAGATTCGTCAACCGACGACGATACCGAAATCCGCCCCCACGTCGTCACTTCCGACGAGGACCTCGACAGCGACACCAGCGAAGAATCTCTATTTAACGCGAATAACGCTCCATTTCAATTCCATCACGCGAAAGTGAAGGAAATCGTAGATAACTTTACGAGTAGAAGCGACAACCTGGTGGTATTCGTGAGCGTCCAAGGTGAACCTTGCGATTTAGGGGCTCGGATGCTCAGCCAACAGGGACTACTGCCTAAATTGCGGGACGTCATGCTGAACAGGGCAAACGTCACGCAAAGCGGCAAACGGCGAATTATTGCATTGCCGATTGAAGTAAATGTCTCCGCGATAACCACGCTAGAAAGTATTAGAGAGGCCGTGGTGTCACTACTCGACGTCACGAACGAACTCGACATACGGTCCATATCTGTCTGCAAGGGGGATGCGAGTGGAGTACCGTGGAGGAAAATAGAAAAGGTTATTCGCGACGCATTTTGGAACCAAGATATAGAAATATCGATATGCGGTAATAAAATCACTGTTCCACCCCCCGAAGATAGAATCCGCTTGATCGAGGAATATCACGCGTCCGCAATAGGAGGCCATAAAGGCATAAACAAAACATGCGCGCGCCTCAAATCGCGGTACAATTGGCCTAGACTGAAGGAAGAAGTAACGCGGTTCATAAATAATTGCGAAGGCTGCCAGTTAAAAAAATTGGTTAGAGTAAAGACCCGACAGCCCATGATTCTAACGGATACACCCGACAAAGCGTTTGATAAGATATCTATGGATATCATGGGGCCGCTCCCCACCACTCGCAAGGACCACTCGTACATATTTACTATACAAGATCTCTTGACGAAGTATTCACTAGCTATCCCCCTCAAGGGGATCTCGGCTATCGACGTGGCCGACGCTTTCGTAAACGAATTCATTTGCGTGCATGGTGCCCCGCGAGCGGTACTAACGGACCAAGGGTCTCATTTTCTAAATTCTTTAATGCGCAACATAGCTCGCAAATTCAGAATTAAACAGTGTAAGACCACTGCGTACCACCCTCAGTCCAATGGCTCCGTGGAGCGCTCGCACCATGTACTTTGGGAGTACTTGAAACAATTTGTCAATGACCACCACGATTGGGACGAATATCTAAAATTAGCTAGTTTTTCTTACAACACGAGCGTACATGAGGGAACGAAGTTCACCCCTCACGAATTGGTCTACGGGAGCGTCGCGCGTACTCCCGAAAGCGATCCCTTCCCCGAGGACGAGCGCGACGAAAGCTACGCTGGCTACTTACTCGAACTAAATGCGAAAATAAGCGAATCCCAGAGAGCCGCGCGTCGTAACCTGAATGCTGCGAAGGTTAGATCAAAGCGATACTATGATAAAAGGGTTAAGGCATGCAACTTTGAAGCGGGAGACCAGGTGTACATGCTTAAAGAACCTGTGAGAAATAAACTAAGTCCACAATACACCGGTCCCTACAAAATAGCGGACGTGCTAAGTAATAATAATGTTAAATTAGAGATAAGGCCAGGTAAATTGCGTACTATCCATATGGACAAACTGAAGAAGGCGGGGAATCGGAGCCCCACCACACGCCGTGCCCCACCACAACCAGAGCCGGGGGCGAGCGAGCAACCAAGCGGCAGTCGACACACGTCACCCCTTGAAGAAACATGGAGCCACAACGAATCTTAACGCTTTTACTGTTCCCGACGCTCAGCTTTGGCTTGACGGGCTATGACTGCGGAGGCAGCGGACTCAATATCACAACCTTGTCGCTGCTGGACGTCGGCGCCTGTAATGTCGAGGATATGGAGCCAGCGAGCACGGAGACGTACGTACAACTCATGCAGAGTTCCGATTTCGAGAGCTTGCCAATAATTCAATGCCGAATTGAAATCGACCGGACCATATACTACTGCGGCATGCACTCACACATATCAATTGTATCCGACGGTCGAAAGGTGTACATCAAAGAAATCGGCTGGCAAACCTGCCAGAAAATCCACGAGACTGGAACTCTCGCGCTGGGAACCGCCTTCGTGGATAGATTGATTGTAAACGCCACGAATCATAGGAGCGTCACTATGGCTGGACAAACGCACGCTGACGGCCGTTGTTCCGGAACGCAGTACACGGACGGATTCGGAGCATGGGAGAGCGTGGTGTTACGTCGCAGGCGGTGGCGAGATTGCCAAAGCAAATCGCCACGTGGCACTGGACCAAGGCGGGAATACGCTCGCCTCTCGGCGACGCTGCCAGCGATCGAGCGGCAAATCGCCAACAGCGGTTCGGAAGAATTAAGGAATTAAGGAATTAAGGAGTACGAAACCCTGATTATACTGCTCAAATCCGCGGGAACCCCTCCGATAATGTCAGCGGCGAATTATTAAGTTCTCAGGAAATTTCAGTGAATTACACGGCTAACGTTGCGTTTAACCAGACGTTGGGCGATTATTAGACTGTAAGCGGATCAGTGCAACAGAGAAGTTGGTTAGCCGGCGCGATAGGATGCCGTCGGGAGCGGGATTGGTCTCGTCGAGGTAGTATCGCCCGCAGATGTTCTCTATAGCGTTGCCTAATTCCCTGAGCACTTCTAGAGACACAGTAAAAACTTCGGTGCAGTCAGGGCAGAGCTCAATGTCGCGGACTATTACAAGACTAGCGCGGCAGCAATCGCAATGATCCCGGGCGGAAGTATACCCGAACTGGAACGCGTGGGCCAATTCAAGACGATACGTAAGAGTTCCCTCTGGTATTTCCTCCTTACATCGAAAGCAAAGATATTCGGCACTATTAGGGAGTAACTCGGCGATAGCGTCGTCCACGCGTCGATATCCGAACGTGGTAAGGCAACGCACCGTGCTCCTACGGTATCTGTATACGGCGGCCGGGTGAGTGCGCGAATCTCGTGGCTCGAGAAAGCAAGGCGGGCACATTACGTCAAATAACGGGAATTAATATTACGCGGCGAATATTCAATATTAAAATGATATTACGAAACTGGAATATTTCCGTGCGTAGCGATAAACCGGCTCAAAACCCTACATGCCTTAGGAGAAAGTGGCAAGGGCGGCAAAAAAAGGGTCGGTCGTAAAACCCTTCCGGTCGGGCGATGCAACTATGCGACGGTCGGTCGACGCGAACAAAACGAGTGACGCAACCCGAAAGAATCTTGAACGCGAGTACTCTTATATTCATTCACGTCTAATTCCTTTATACTCTATATTTTACTGAAACGTATGCAAGATGGGAACGCGAAAGCAACCGGGAATAAAACTTGATGTATGATTTTCACCTACCTTTCGGTGTCCGCTCTGCGCAGATACTCCTCGAGGGAGATGCGTGGTCCGAAACTGCTTCCCTGGTAAGCTGCTACGGGGGTGGACGGGGCCGGTAAGGCGCTCCAGAGGCGGTCGTGCACGAGAAGTTCGTACTCGCCGTCGTAACTCACTTCCTCGCCGATGATCGCGTTATGATCGTAAATCGCGGCCACGTGGAGGTCGTATTCAAGCCGCCGAAGTGCGTTGTTACGACCCGCGCGATTCCTCCGTGCTTTAGGCATTCGGCAGAGGCTCCAGGCGTATATTGTATTTAATTAAAAGATTAGAATTACCGCGAAGTCCAATGTTTCCTTCGTGGTAAGTGCGGATAACGCACAACACCTTGCCCCCGGAAACGATTGGAATTCTCGCTTTAACTGCTAATTATTCGGTAAAATAAGGTTTGAGTTGTTAATGCCCGTTGCCTCTTTAGCCTCGCGAACACTTCCGATTTCTCGCGGCGATAGGAAGGATGATGCAATGAATGACACGTGGCGAATACACTGAACTTACTATATTCAAATATTCATGAATCGAATTACACTCGCGTAACACTTGGTTAAATTTAGAGCAATACAAAATTTAGAATACAAATGATCACTTAATTAACTTAACTAGATTGAGACGAAATAGAATTGACTTAAAATTAGAATTGGAATTGGGATTGGATTTGGATTGACACTCGCACGATGTGTACTACTCGACGGCGCGTACAAGAGTGAACGAGCATGGCCGCGCGTTGTAACGCGTGCCTGCGGCGGCGCTGTTGCGCAACGTGGCGGTAGCGTGGGTACGCCAACGCACGTGGCGCAAGATGGCGGATGGCGTGGGCACGCCAAAGCACGCGGCGCAAGATGGCGGATGGCGTGGGTACGCCAAAGCACGCGGCGCAAGATGGCGGATGGCGTGGGTACGCCAAAGCACGTGGCGCTCGCGGCGGTCATAGCCTATAAAGCTAGACTAGACGCACACATCTATAATGGTCATTGGTCGGCCAATCAGCGCGCGGCTGACTGGAGATGATGCGCAACAGCAACGCGAGCCTTATTGTAGTATTAATAATTTTACAATTAATTAGATTCATTGTTAGCATGATTTTATTTATTATTATTATTTAATTTTATTACTTATATTCATTATAGTGTATATTCACTGGCGGTAAGGCGCAGCGCGTGATATGTCAACGGCAGGAGAGCCGGTTGTTGTCAACTTTGGCTTGAATAGTGGCGCTTCTGCGCAGATGGGATAAAAGGGGAAGGAAAAATTTTTACGTTGGCTCTCCTGACGTTACAGCATCGAATTCTTTATAATTCCTAGCACTAAATTCCCTGTATTTTGTTTCAACTTTTATTTTCAACTTTACTCGCACTCAACTCAACTTTTAGACACGTGTGATCTGTAATTTTAAGTTCATGAATTACCTGTACTGTTATTTTATTATTATTAGCGAAAATTAAATCTATAATTGTCTGACTATCTTTCGTAATTCTCGTCGGTTTGTTAACGTATTGTTTCATATCTAAATTTAACATTGTCATTTGCAGCTTGTTCGCATAGAACGAATCCATTATAAGATTAAAGTCTCCTATTACCATGCATTTTCCTTTTATTAACTCCTCTACTGTGTCCTCTTAAAATCTCAAAAATTCTCCATGCGATACGCTCGGTAAATAATATTACCATTATTATTCCTTTATACATTTTTTTCTTTAACTTCTACCGCAACACACCAACAGTTCGATTCTAATTTTCTCGCTAATATTAATTCATATTTCATATCGTCTTTTATATATAAAACCAATCTTCCTGTGTTTCTCAGCATTACATCTAATTATATTGCAATGACATATTCATTTCATTGTCTTCGATTTCTTCAGTTAATCTTTCGGATAGTGTTAACGCAGAATAATTAATTTCATCAAAACCTGATGCTGCATCTCATTTCTATGCGCTATTAAACTTTGCGCATTCATATATAGTATTAGCTCCGCTTCTTTCCGTAGTTGCTATTTAGCGTCTTCCCAGCCAGCTCTCCTCTTCTCCTCCTGTATCGCTCTCTTAAAAGTCGGATATTCCGTACAAAGGGCATCATGTTCATCATTTTTTAGATTGTATGTTCGAATATAAACATATAATTTACACATTTCTTTTTTGTTGCCGTTCCATCGAATTATGATTTCCTGCACATTTATGACGTGTTTCGTCTCTTGTACAATTTTTTGCAATATGATAATATCCCCAACATTTGAAGCATCTTTTAAGAGGATTCTAAAGTGACGGGAATTACCGACACATTACAGTGCACCAAAGAATTGTTTATTGGTTTGACAGATTGCAAAATCCTTTCAGGCAATTAAAATACGCACAAAAAGAATATGCAGGACGATTGATTTAACAAATAAATAAGAAAAAAATTAAAAAAATTCACGTAATTTTAGCTTGTATAGCTGTTACATCAAATTTTCGTTTCCTTAATATAAAAATTCTACAGCTCATATATACAAAATGAGTACGTTCCGCACTTCGGACTAGATGAATAAACAATATTATATTTTTGGATTTATGATTGAAAGCTTAGAAAAAAAGTTTGAGACTTGAACAGATTGTACTGATTGTATTGATTTTACGCGTATACATATGCTTGGCGCAGATATAAAATGATAAGTAGAGCAGTAATTGTAGTTGATAGATCTTGCAATAGATGGCGTTGCAGAGGAAAGATAAAGACAAACAATCTATGGGATCGATAAAATGTTCAATAAACTTGCTTGCTAGAATAAAGTGAATTTAATTTTTTATCGAAATCGACCCGCACTTCTTTTTTGTGCTATGTTTCAATTGTACAAAAAGATTTTGTAATCTGTAAAGCCATTTCAAAGATGCCGGCTGTGATGTGTCGATAATCCTGTCAGTATTTTCAATAAAAACAGTCAACATAATTTGTTTTTACTTTAAATATATATATATATAAATTCCTATTATATTATATATATATATATATGTTTTATAGTCTCGTATGAATAAAATGATATAGTTCCGCAGTTTGAATTACTTTAAAGAACAATACTGAGCTTGTAAAATTACAATCTTAAGCTTAACAAAAAAATCTATGCATCAACAGTATGCGTATAATCATTTCTCATTTCGACGAATGAGAATAAAGGACTCTGATTGATCCATTTTTTCATCCCTTACACGTTATGCAAGAGAGAAACATGATGTCTTATTTCGATGAATATAAAAGTTTTGCAGCTTTGTATGTACACAATGATACAGTTTCACACTTCGGATTAGTTTAAAGAACAATATCGAGCTTGTAAAATTACAATCAAAAGCTTAACAAAAAAGATCTAAGCATCAACAGTATGCGTAATTATTTCTCATTTCTACGACATCATCGGTCTTTCTTTTCATGTACTCATCCTTGTCTTTCATCAGAATCAGATTGCAACACCATCTACCAAAAAATCACGGCGCTGCACCGATGCGCTGTGAGTACAGAATAGGAATATCGAATATTGTATTCTCTCGCGCTCTCGATGCGTATGAGAAGGAAATAGAAATATTATCATACTCTTTCGTGCTTCATGCACTGTGTGGTCTTCGGCGTAATCACCGCTCATTATTGTTGATATATATAGTATGAATTAAAAAGAGTAAGCAGATATGAAAATAATGTATGAAAAAATTCAAAAATTGTTATATGCTTTACTTATCATACTCATAATGACCTGTTACATAATTTTATAAAACTATAATAACTGAAGAGTTTAATAAATGAGTGAGAATAAATACGAAATTATTTTCTTATTACAATCTTATTGTATATATTCCGACTCTTAAAAATGGAAAATTTATTATATTTCAGATAATTAATTACAAATTCAACAAGATACGCTTATTTTTATATTAAACGAAAAGGAGAAAGAAAGAAGAAATAATATAATTTGATTATTTCATTTATCATTCAATAAATGTCTTGTCGAATTTGTAAGTAATTACTCAAAATTGTGAATTTCTTAAAGATTTTCGAAACATATATTATACATTTATACAGAGAAAATAATTTCATAGACATTTTTATTTATTACACAACTATAATTTTTATACATAAAATTATATATAATTTTTCGTTTCTCTTCATGCATTGTTAATGTCTGTTTATTCTTTTTAATTCTTTCGCTATATTACGTTAGCAATAATGAACGATAATCAAAAGCGCTGGATCATCGCACGGCGCATATTGCGCGAAAGAGTACGATAATATTTCTATTTGCTTCTCATACGCGAGAATACAACGGTATTTCCTATTCTCACGGCGCTTCGGTGCGAGAGAGTAGAATGATATTTCTATTCTCTTTGGCCAACCCAACGTTGCCGAGCGCCGAGCGCACATGTACGTGTCTCATCTTTTGTGTGCGTGCCTTGCACACGTGAGCCTGTCGCGGTATGAATCGAGATAGAGCATGACACGAAATTACGTGTTCGAAAGAAAGCGCTCTTTTCATAACTATTTTATTCACAATTATATTCTTATAATTAGTGCAATGGTGTTTCGTCAATGTCAGAAGCGTCTATTTGGATGATATTGATAAAAATTATAATCAGAAGCATCTGTTTGATGTTACTAATAAAGATGTATGCCCGGACGATACCGATTATTACTAATGCATTATTTGTAAACAATTGGAGAGATACTTACACACACATGCACACACACACACACACACACACACACACACACACACACACACACACACACACACACCTTCTAGAATTACATATATAAATCTAATATGTAGCGTGTGCGTGTGCATGTGCATGTACGTGTGCGTGCGTGCGTGCGTGCGTGCGTGCGTGCGTGCGTGCGTGCGTGCGTGCGTACGTGCATGCGTGCATGTGTGCGTGTGTGTATAGGTATCTCTCCTTGTTTAAAAATAATGCATTAGTAATAATCGGCATACATTTCTTTAATTCCGTTTAGATGGCATTAACGGACGGCCGTCGAAGTTCATCTTTCGCTTTAGGATCTCTTTAACATTAACATGATTAAATATAGGACATTTCTTCCATCCTATATTTAACTTCGTTTTTTTTCAACATCAGCTTATGCATTTTTTCGTCCGTTTCCATTATTATTAATCCTACGTTTCCTCTTCTTTTCGCATTATTATTATTATTTTTCTTCTCTTTAACTATTCTCTTCACTATTCGCATTTTCCGCACACATTTTATTCTGTTTTTTCATTGTAGCTATAAGCTCATCATCGTCTAACTTTATCTCATCTTCATCTATTAACAACAATTTTTATTTTCAGTTTTTGTTGTGACTACAATTTTGTAATCATTACCTAGTTTGGCTTGCATTGCTTTCTTCAATTTTTCCACTTTTTCACCGGTTTCACAACCCATAATTACTGTCCCTTTGCTTTCTTTTTGAATTTCGTTATTCCTATTGCCATACTGTCAATATCCATCTTATCGATTTTTTTGTAGCTTCCCGCTCTTGTTGCATCTTTGACTTAACAATTATAATGTTTTCTTTCTTTTTCTCTTTAATCGCTTCACTGTAGCTTCTTTGCATTCCATCCGTTGATCCATCTGCTATTCCTTGAATCATTCAATCTCAAATCTTCTTCAAATCTTCCAACTCTTGTTTAATATTTCCCAATTCTTCTCGAACAACTTCTTCGATCATCGTTTTTTTTTACAGACACTTTTATTTTTGATTTCTTTCACAGTTCTTATGAGCCAATCTATTTTTACTTCAATACTAGATGATCCACTCATACCTGATATTTTATTTCCACTGCCCATTATCGTGAATGATCCTGTAGATCCTATAGATCCTGTGAAACCTGCCCTATCTCTGCTGATCCCCATCGCTGTTTACTAATCGACACCTCCCGGTTAGATAACACTCATAGTTACTCTCGGTCTATAAGAGAGAGGGAGAAGGAGAGAGAGAGAGGGAGAGGGAGAGAGAGAGAGAGAGAGAGAGAGAGAGAGTAATTATTGCTCTTTGAGAATACGAGTATGTACCATACTATGTTTATCGGAACAATGTTTTTGGTTCAATTTTGTTTTCATTCAAAACCTGCGACAGAAGCAGAGATCCCTTGTGAGTGTGAGTGTATTTATGTGTATGCGCGCGCGCGTATGTATGTGTGTGTGGGGGGGGAGGCGAGCGTGGGAGGCGTTCAACGCTAGACTAGTTATGCATAAATTAGGTTAAGTTAGATTAAGGATAAGTTATGTATGATAAGTCTATGTAACCCTGAGAGGAACATATAATAAATATTTTACAATTCTACAATTCTAGTATCTCAAAGATATATTAATTTCTTCAAATGCGAAAGTTTAAACATATATTGACAATTATTAATTATAAGTTAAAACAGAAAGTTAAAACATATATTGACAATTGTTTAAAGTGTGCTGAATTTTCGCCCGTTAGTGGAAAGCTTGAGAGTTATTTACATAGTATACCGAAAGGAAGATTATCATTTTAAGCAATTCATATTGATCACTATGGATAGAAAAAAATTAGCAAAGAGTTTAAATATGTGTTTGTAGTAGTAGATGCGTTTAAGTTTGTCAAATTGTATTCTTGCAAAAGTACAACATCCGATGAAGCCATTAGACACTTAAAAAGTTACTTTCAACATTATAGTAAGCCGCATCGAGTAATGAGCGACCGGGGCACAACTTTTACATCTCATTATTTTCAAGATTTTCTTAAAATAAAATTGATACAATCGATTAATTGCCGTTGGTACTTCTCATGCCAACAGGCAGGTGGAAAGAATTAATAGATTGCTAACGCTAATGTTTTCGAAACTAACCGAATGCCTTTTAGAATGGAACCAAGTTTAAATCTAGTAAAATTTGCGCTAAATAATATTACATGCCAATCCACTGGTGAAAACTCAAGTCGCTTGTTATTTGATATTGAGCAGCGGGGTCGGGCTAATGCTTTGCGACCGATTCTCGATCAGTACTCTGACGATAATAGAAACTTAGAGAAACTACGAGATGACGCATTAAATAATATTATTAATTATCAAAAACAAAACGAGTTCTTATATGATAAGAGACATAAACGCGTTACTAAATATGAAGTAGGAGATTATGTACTAATTAGAAACGTCAACATTACTCCTAATGTGAATAAGAAATTGAAATCAAAATTTAAAAGTTCCTATTATTAGTAAAATATTAAGGAATGACAGATATACAAGGGTCATTCAAATATAAACCAAATTTTTTTTACAGGTTTATTGGTAACAGATAAAATTACAAAAGCGATATATTATTTTTCTACATAGTTCCCTTTAACGAAAATGCATTTTCTCCACCGGATAAGTAACTATAACGTCCGGAAAGTCGCCATATACTTTTTTTTCCTACCGCGCATAAAATATTGTCTTAACGTGACACACTGCCAGGCCGACGACCGAGAATGGCCATTGCCGTTCCGCTTAATATGGCGCGCCCCGCCATATTTATTTATTATTACATTAAGTGTAGTATAATCATCCTCCTCAATAATCATAGATATTTAGCAAATATGCATCTCTACTACCTTTCCTTACTAATTATAAATAATAATACTTAATAAAAATATACAAAATATCTCATAACAATGTTTAAATATATATATATATATATATATATATATATATATATACACACACACATATCTAGATTATAATAATAAACACTTCTTAAATATATTTAAATACAATATCAATATTAATAATAAGATTATAATAATAAACACTTCTTAAATATATTTAAATACAATATCAATATTAATAATAAGCTCATATTAACGATAGCGATACTGGCGATCAATTAATTATAAAATAATATTACTATAACAAAATTCTCAACACTGTTACAGTGCATTACTCTCGGTCAGCCGCGTTCTGATTGGCTGACCAATGCACGCCATAGATATATCTAGCTTAGCTACATAACCCGCGCCACGCCAGCGCCACGTACATTGGCGTACCCATGTCATCCGCCATCTTGCGCCACAGCGCCGCTGCAGCAAAGCACCGTAGCACCCGCCGAAACTTCGACACTTCAGTGCGCACCGCGAAACCGTCAATACGTGCCACTCTCGTGCGCGTCGTCAAGCGTCTTATTTCTACCTCTAGTATATAATTCAACTTCTAGTACGTAATTCGATTTCTAGCATATAGTTCCTAATAATTTTCCTTTTAGTTTTAAATAAGTAGTCTCAATCGTTTATTTAGTGTTACTGAATGATATCTCGCGAGTGTAACTTTGAATTGAATTTTTAAATAAATTAGTGTTATAATTGAATTTCCACGTGTTCATTCTTTCGCGCGTATCGTCACCGCATCGGATAAGTGAAAGTGTTCGCGAGGTAGTGAGGCTTCACGCGTTATTAAATAATTTCTGAAATTAACTCACCGCCCACTATAGCAGGAATGCCGAGGTTCTCCTGGAGCAATGTTGTGCATCCATCCGCACTTATCACGACGGAGACTCGAAATTCTTGCTCGTGTTACGTCACGAATGACGCAACGTCGTTTTGTCCGAGCGAAATTTGACTTGATTTTATCGAATCGTATTCGCACCGGGTTGTATGGGGGAAATTTCAAAAATTTTATTTTGGTAATGGTAAGGAACCTCGAGCGGCAAAGGTTCTAGATTAAAAGGTTGTAGTGATTTAAATTTAGATGACGGAATCTCGAGCGGCAAAGATTCTGTTTGATTGAGAGACCTTAATCGTCTCGTTGGGTATTTCGCCTATGTAAGTTATGTAGGAAGAAACTAAGTCTTCTTGAGAAAATAATTTCGTGCGTCCCGATACTGTTGTCAACGTCTATGATAGTCGGGTCTGGCAACGACTCGAAGGTTTGATTTCCTTCTCGTAAATGGTTTAGAAAAGCAACGAAGGCGTCGATGCACGCATCACAATTATTTATTTCACGGCAAATGGACAAATCGGTCGGGCAGTGCTCGCACTTTCGCGACACCGGACTATTTCCGATATGAATAAAATGTCTTAATACTAATCGAAATTGTTGTTCGGGGTGAATTCGTTCACAGTCTAGCTTGCACTGATGGCACAAAAGTCCCGCGTCATTGTAATTGTAACGTCAGGAGAGCCAACGTAAAAATTTCTTTTCCTTCCCCTTTTCCCACCTGCGCAGAAGCGCCACTATTCAAGCCAAAGTTGGCAACAACCGGCTCTCCTGCCGTTGACATATCGCGCGTTGCGCCTTACCGCCAGTGAATATACACTGTAATAAATATAAGTAATAAAATTAAATAATAATAATAAATAAATCACGCTAACAATGAACCTAAATAATTGTAAAATTATTAATACTACAATAAGGCTCGCGTTGCTGTTGCGCATCATCTCCAGTCAGCCGCGCGCTGATTGGCCGACCAACGACCATTATAGATATGTGCGTCTGGTCTAGCTTTATAGGCTATGACCGTCGCGAGCGCCACGTGCTTTGGCGTACCCACGCCATCCGCCATCTTGCGCCACGTGCTTTGGCGTACCCACGCCATCCGCCATCTTGCGCCGCGTGCTTTGGCGTGCCCACGCCATCCGCCATCTTGCGCCACGTGCGTTGGCGTACCCACGCTACCGCCACGTTGCGCAACAGCGCCGCCGCAGGCACGCGTTACAACGCGCGGCCATGCTCGTTCACTCTTGTACGCGCCGTCGAGTAGTACACATCGTGCGAGTGTCAATCCAAATCCAATCCCAATTCCAATTCTAATTTTAAGTCAATTCTATTTCGTCTCAATCTAGTTAAGTTAATTAAGTGATCATTTGTATTCTAAATTTTGTATTGCTCTAAATTTAACCAAGTGTTACGCGAGTGTAATTCGATTCATGAATATTTGAATATAGTAAGTTCAGTGTATTCGCCACGTGTCATTCATTGCATCATCCTTCCTATCGCCGCGAGAAATCGGAAGTGTTCGCGAGGCTAAAGAGGCAACGGGCATTAACAACTCAAACCTTATTTTACCGAATAATTAGCAGTTAAAGCGAGAATTCCAATCGTTTCCGGGGGCAAGGTGTTGTGCGTTATCCGCACTTACCACGAAGGAAACATTGGACTTCGAGCACGCGGTAATTCTAATCTTTTAATTAAATACAATATACGCCTGGAGCCTCTGCCGAATGCCTAAAGCACGGAGGAATCGCGCGGGTCGTAACAACGCACTTCGGCGGCTTGAATACGACCTCCACGTGGCCGCGATTTACGATCATAACGCGATCATCGGCGAGGAAGTGAGTTACGACGGCGAGTACGAACTTCTCGTGCACGACCGCCTCTGGAGCGCCTTACCGGCCCCGTCCACCCCCGTAGCAGCTTACCAGGGAAGCAGTTTCGGACCACGCATCTCCCTCGAGGAGTATCTGCGCAGAGCGGACACCGAAAGGTAGGTGAAAATCATACATCAAGTTTTATTCCCGGTTGCTTTCGCGTTCCCATCTTGCATACGTTTCAGTAAAATATAGAGTATAAAGGAATTAGACGTGAATGAATATAAGAGTACTCGCGTTCAAGATTCTTTCGGGTTGCGTCACTCGTTTTGTTCGCGTCGACCGACCGTCGCATAGTTGCATCGCCCGACCGGAAGGGTTTTACGACCGACCCTTTTTTTGCCGCCCTTGCCACTTTCTCCTAAGGCATGTAGGGTTTTGAGCCGGTTTATCGCTACGCACGGAAATATTCCAGTTTCGTAATATCATTTTAATATTGAATATTCGCCGCGTAATATTAATTCCCGTTATTTGACGTAATGTGCCCGCCTTGCTTTCTCGAGCCACGAGATTCGCGCACTCACCCGGCCGCCGTATACAGATACCGTAGGAGCACGGTGCGTTGCCTTACCACGTTCGGATATCGACGCGTGGACGACGCTATCGCCGAGTTACTCCCTAATAGTGCCGAATATCTTTGCTTTCGATGTAAGGAGGAAATACCAGAGGGAACTCTTACGTATCGTCTTGAATTGGCCCACGCGTTCCAGTTCGGGTATACTTCCGCCCGGGATCATTGCGATTGCTGCCGCGCTAGTCTTGTAATAGTCCGCGACATTGAGCTCTGCCCTGACTGCACCGAAGTTTTTACTGTGTCTCTAGAAGTGCTCAGGGAATTAGGCAACGCTATAGAGAACATCTGCGGGCGATACTACCTCGACGAGACCAATCCCGCTCCCGACGGCATCCTATCGCGCCGGCTAACCAACTTCTCTGTTGCACTGATCCGCTTACAGTCTAATAATCGCCCAACGTCTGGTTAAACGCAACGTTAGCCGTGTAATTCACTGAAATTTCCTGAGAACTTAATAATTCGCCGCTGACATTATCGGAGGGGTTCCCGCGGATTTGAGCAGTATAATCAGGGTTTCGTACTCCTTAATTCCTTAATTCCTTAATTCTTCCGAACCGCTGTTGGCGATTTGCCGCTCGATCGCTGGCAGCGTCGCCGAGAGGCGAGCGTATTCCCGCCTTGGTCCAGTGCCACGTGGCGATTTGCTTTGGCAATCTCGCCACCGCCTGCGACGTAACATATTTCTGGTGACAGCGGTGGGATGCGTTAATCGGAGGAATCGAAAAATTTCGACACATCCTACCGACCCGCGTCATATTCGCGCTGTAGCTGTTTCTTATGCTTCGTACACCGGTAAAGGGCGAGAAAGAAACGGACATGACCACGCGCGCTCAAAAGGGAAAGCTCGCGAGCGACGACGCAGAGATGACCTCCGTAGACAGGCCGGGTGCCCCTAAAACTAAGTATACTGACAGCGAATTCGATGTCATGCAAGCCAACATGGCCAAGCGCGCCGCACAATTACAAGCCGACGCCGACGCATTACAACGGGAAAGAGAAGAAATTCGGGCGGAGAGCGCAGCGCTTCGAAGAGACCGCGCTGAAGCGGAACAGAGTCGAACCGCCGTGCGCGAGATGAATAATATGCTTGCTGCAATGCGCGCTGAATTGAATAACATTCGCCACGAAATCGAGACACGACGCGACCTACCACCGCGAAGCCCTAGCCTTCCCGCTGGGCAACGGTTCACGGAAACGCCCGCCCCTTTTGGCGAGCTGAATGAGTCGGGCACGGAACTCCCTCCCGCGCCGAAGATAACTTATCGCGAGGCGACCGAGTTCGTTCCAATTTTTGATGGTTATAACATCCCTTTGTCGAAATTCCTCGGAGCGTGCAGGCAAGCGCGCGACATCCTGCCGCCTCATTTCGAGAGACCCCTCACGCGTTTACTGGTAGCGAAATTGCGCGGCCACGCTCACTCAGCCGTCGCCGACGAACCGTGCGACACAGTGACACAACTGTCAGATTTATTAAATAGTGCCTTCGGCTCGATAAAAAGTGTTGCGCAATACCGCGGGGAATTGACCGCTGTGCACCTCAAATCGGGAGAGCATATGCTAGATTACATCGACCGCGTCAAGGAACTCCGAGCCTCCATAAGGGACGGAGAACGTCGGGCCCACGGTACGATAGATTCCGCGACGAACCGGGAGATAGACGAACTCACCGCTTCATGTTTCTGTGAGGGTCTGCCCACCCCACTACGTTTACAACTCAAACCGGAACATTTTTACCAGCCGTTCGAGGCATTTGCCGCCGCGAAGATTATAGCCAAGCGTGATGAGATAGAACGGCAGCGTTACGGAATGCCGCCCCGTCAAGGGCTGAGCCCAAACAAACAAACCCTCAGCGCAAACCGTCGTTTCCCCGAAACAGGTGCGGGGCCTAGCCTGCGCTACAGGCAGCCCGCACCGCCGGAACGACGACGCTCGCCGCCGCGACTCGACGCATACAGAGACCGCGATCGGAACTATGCACCGCGCTACCCCTCCGAGTGGGTTGAGCGCCGCGACGAAGTAAGACGAACTGCGCCGCTTTACGAGAAACGCGAATCGCCTAGATCGGGGGGAGGCGACAGAGGGCCGCGCGATTACGGATCGCAGCTTAACGATAAATGGTGCAGATATTGCAAAAATCGCGGCCATGAAATCGAGGAATGTCGGAAACGACAATATAATAACAGTCGCCTCAACGAACCGGGAAACGGTCGGGATCCGCCCCGTGGGTCGGACGCAGCGCGCGCGGATCCTCCAAGGAGTACGCGTCCGGTGAACGTCGTGGAGACGACCGAAGAAGCGTCAGGATCGCAATCTTAAATCCGCAAGAGTATTCACACGCCCCCACTATAACATTGTCCGCGCGTGGCTTAATCAAGGAAACTAATTTCATGGTCGACACAGGAGCGGCACCGAATCTAATAAAAGAGCGCTGCTTACATCCCGAGACTCCGGTATTCAAGCGCGATACAATATACCTGACTGGAATCACCGAAGGCAGGCTGGAAACTCTCGGGTCGGCTCGTATAGAATTTATGGGCCACAAGATAACCCTACACGTGGTACCTGACCATTTCCCCATCGTCCAGGAAGGAATCCTAGGATCAGAATTCCTGCGCGATAACGCCAAAATCGATTTCGGGCGAAAACAGATAGAGTGGCAAGGAATACGCCTGCCTTTTGCCCGACGGGAAACTATCGTAATACCAGGTCGCTGCCGCGCCACGTTTTGTATGAACGTCGCGAACCCAGAAATAGCAGTCGGTTATATCCCGCGACTTAGAGTCTGCGATGGGGTATACCTCGGCGAAGCGGTCGTGACTAATCGCAACGGAAGGGCATATTCGCAAATAATCAACTCGACCGAATCCGATAAAGAAATCGCCATTCCTACTATCCAACTCAAGGAGATCGAATCAATCTCACGGGACCTCCCTAGGGAAGAGTCCTCTCTTAATTGCGGGGTTATAGGAAGTAGAATCCAGGAAGTAGAATCGAATTCAGAAAGAATCTCAGCGATTCGAACGCTCCTTCGTTTAGAGCACCTCAGTCAGGTGGAGACAGAGCATGTCGGTAGGCTCATCGAAAAAAACCCAGATCTTTTCCAGCTCCCTTCCGATCACCTCGGGTACACAGACGCTACTGCTCACGCGATTACGACGACGGATAACCAACCCGTCAATACAAAGCAGTATCGATTCCCGCCTATACACAAAGAGGAAATTACTAAGCAAGTAAACGAGCTACTAAAAAACGACGTAATCTGTCCCTCCAATTCCCCGTACAATTCCCCTCTGTGGATTGTTCCTAAGAAACCGGATTCGAAAGGTAATAAACGATGGCGCATGGTCATAGATTACAGAGCGCTCAACGAGAAAACAATAGGCGACGCGTACCCCCTCCCCAACATAACCGAAATCCTAGATCAACTGGGAAGCGCGAAATATTTTAGCATTTTCGATCTAGCGTCGGGTTTCCATCAAATACCGATGCATAAGTCGGACGCGCCGAAAACGGCTTTCTCCACGCCTTTCGGGCACTATGAATTTAAACGCATGCCGTTCGGGTTAAAAAACGCCCCGGCGACCTTTCAGCGACTTATGGATCAGGTGTTGAGCGGCCTCCAAGGAACCGAGGTATTCGTGTACCTCGACGATATTGTGGTATATGCTAGCTCACTGCGAGAGCATGAAATAAAATTTAATAAGCTGGCCGAAAGATTGAGAGGCGCGAAGCTCCGCCTCCAGCCTGACAAATGCGAATTTCTGCGGAAAGAGGTCACATATCTGGGCCACGTAATCGGAGAAGACGGGGTGAAGCCTGACCCGAAAAAAATTCACGCCGTTGAAAATTTTCCGCGCCCCCATACCGCGAAAAACATTAAACAATTTCTCGGACTCGCGGGTTACTATCGGAGATTCATACCGAACTTCTCGAAAACAGCTAAACCTCTGACGGACTTATTAAAAAAGGAGGTACCGTTCGGATGGGGCGATCCACAGGAAAACGCGTTCGCGCAGCTTAAACACGCCCTATGCACGGAACCCCTTCTCCAATATCCCGACTTTTCTCAACAATTCGTCGTAACTACAGACGCCTCCAAGTTCGCGATCGGCGGAATCCTCAGTCAGGGACCGCTTGGCAAGGATCTCCCTATCGCATACGCGTCCCGATTACTAAACCCGCCGGAACAGAACTACTCCACGATCGAAAAGGAATTGCTCGCTATAGTTTATTGCGTAAATTACTTTAGACCATATTTATACGGAAGAAGATTCCAGCTCGTCACCGACCACAAACCCTTGACATGGTTGCATTCGGTTAAGGACCCCACGTCACGATTAGTCAGATGGCGATTAAAATTAGCCGAATACGAATACGAAGTTATGTATCGAGCCGGCAAAACTAATGTAAACGCAGACGCGCTGTCACGAAACCCCGCTTTTCCCGTCCTTCCCCTCGAGAGCACATCGAATATCGCGAGACGGAACGATAGCGAGCCCGAGGAAGATTCGTCAACCGACGACGATACCGAAATCCGCCCCCACGTCGTCACTTCCGACGAGGACCTCGACAGTGACACCAGCGAAGAATCTCTATTTAACGCGAATAACGCTCCGTTTCAATTCCATCACGCGAAAGTGAAGGAAATCGTAGATAACTTTACGAGTAGAAGCGACAACCTGGTGGTATTCGTGAGCGTCCAAGGTGAACCTTGCGATTTAGGGGCTCGGATGCTCAGCCAACAGGGACTACTGCCTAAATTGCGGGACGTCATGCTGAACAGGGCAAACGTCACGCAAAGCGGCAAACGGCGAATTATTGCATTGCCGATTGAAGTAAATGTCTCCGCGATAACCACGCTAGAAAGTATTAGAGAGGCCGTGGTGTCACTACTCGACGTCACGAACGAACTCGACATACGGTCCATATCTGTCTGCAAGGGGGATGCGAGTGGAGTACCGTGGAGGAAAATAGAAAAGGTTATTCGCGACGCATTTTGGAACCAAGATATAGAAATATCGATATGCGGTAATAAAATCACTGTTCCACCCCCCGAAGATAGAATCCGCTTGATCGAGGAATATCACGCGTCCGCAATAGGAGGCCATAAAGGCATAAACAAAACATGCGCGCGCCTCAAATCGCGGTACAATTGGCCTAGACTGAAGGAAGAAGTAACGCGGTTCATAAATAATTGCGAAGGCTGCCAGTTAAAAAAATTGGTTAGAGTAAAGACCCGACAGCCCATGATTCTAACGGATACACCCGACAAAGCGTTTGATAAGATATCTATGGATATCATGGGGCCGCTCCCCACCACTCGCAAGGACCACTCGTACATATTTACTATACAAGATCTCTTGACGAAGTATTCACTAGCTATCCCCCTCAAGGGGATCTCGGCTATCGACGTGGCCGACGCTTTCGTAAACGAATTCATTTGCGTGCATGGTGCCCCGCGAGCGGTACTAACGGACCAAGGGTCTCATTTTCTAAATTCTTTAATGCGCAACATAGCTCGCAAATTCAGAATTAAACAGTGTAAGACCACTGCGTACCACCCTCAGTCCAATGGCTCCGTGGAGCGCTCGCACCATGTACTTTGGGAGTACTTGAAACAATTTGTCAATGACCACCACGATTGGGACGAATATCTAAAATTAGCTAGTTTTTCTTACAACACGAGCGTACATGAGGGAACGAAGTTCACCCCTCACGAATTGGTCTACGGGAGCGTCGCGCGTACTCCCGAAAGCGATCCCTTCCCCGAGGACGAGCGCGACGAAAGCTACGCTGGCTACTTACTCGAACTAAATGCGAAAATAAGCGAATCCCAGAGAGCCGCGCGTCGTAACCTGAATGCCGCGAAGGTTAGATCAAAGCGATACTATGATAAAAGGGTTAAGGCATGCAACTTTGAAGCGGGAGACCAGGTGTACATGCTTAAAGAACCTGTGAGAAATAAATTAAGTCCACAATACACCGGTCCCTACAAAATAGCGGACGTGCTAAGTAATAATAATGTTAAATTAGAGATAAGGCCAGGTAAATTGCGTATTATCCATATGGACAAACTGAAGAAGGCGGGGAATCGGAGCCCCACCACACGCCGTGCCCCACCACAACCAGAGCCGGGGGCGAGCGAGCAACCAAGCGGCAGTCGACACACGTCACCCCTTGAAGAAACATGGAGCCACAACGAATCTTAACGCTTTTACTGTTCCCGACGCTCAGCTTTGGCTTGACGGGCTATGACTGCGGAGGCAGCGGACTCAATATCACAACCTTGTCGCTGCTGGACGTCGGCGCCTGTAATGTCGAGGATATGGAGCCAGCGAGCACGGAGACGTACGTACAACTCATGCAGAGTTCCGATTTCGAGAGCTTGCCAATAATTCAATGCCGAATTGAAATCGACCGGACCATATACTACTGCGGCATGCACTCGCACATATCAATTGTATCCGACGGTCGAAAGGTGTACATCAAAGAGATCGGCTGGCAAACCTGCCAGAAAATCCACGAGACTGGAACTCTCGCGCTGGGAACCGCCTTCGTGGATAGATTGATTGTAAACGCCACGAATCATAGGAGCGTCACTATGGCTGGACAAACGCACGCTGACGGCCGTTGTTCCGGAACGCAGTACACGGACGGATTCGGAACATGGGAGAGCGTGGTAGTACAAGCATCCTTAAAGGTGGTATTGAGGACGTTTGAAGCACCATTCAAACGGTCAGCGAACTCATTAAATCTGCCATCTGGAACGCGCTGCCCCGTGCAACTGGGGAGCTGCGCCGATTTCGACGGTACGGAAACCTTCTGGAAAACACCGTCCGACGACAGCTGCCACTTCAACCAGTACGATATACTTTACGAGGGTATGGCCATAAAACTGTCGCCGAAGCCCAAACAAACTGCCCCAGTGGTATATACAGTGACCACCGGAGATACAACGTTCGCCTTGACAAAAACGACGGAATTCAACCTATGTGGCTATCGACTTTTCCAGACCGAGCACCCAAAGCTTGTTATATTGGAAACACAGCGAGGACGCACGTTCAAATCTAAGTCACAGATCTCAGTTAACAACTTAGATATATTCTCCTATGTGAATTCGAAATTCGTTTACGTGGAGAAACACGTGAAAACGCAACTTACCAGGCTTTACCACGACATTATGGAGCAGAAATGTGCATTAGAGCGTCAGATCCTCCAGAATGCGCTCTCATTGGCAACTATAGCCCCAGACGAAATGGCCTTCCGGATAATGAAAGCCCCTGGATACACGGCGGTCACAGCCGGAGAAGTCATCCATATTGTCCAATGCGTCCCAGTAGAATGCAAGCTGCGACATACCGAAGAGTGTTACAACGAGTTGCCAGTTACCTACCGCAATTCGTCACACTTTTTATTGCCACGCACCAGAATTCTGACCAGGACAGGAACACACAAAGACTGCAACGAGTTGCTTCCTGGCATGTACAAACTACACGGCAGTTGGTACCGAGTAGGCCTGAAGCCGATCGAGTCGCTTCCTCCGCCAACGATCCAGCCGCTTTCTACCCCCACGTGGAAATACGTCAGTCCGGACGCACTCGCCACCAGTGGAATCTACTCCGCGGACGATCTGAACCGACTGCGAGACCATATAATGTTCCCAGTCGAAAAACCGTCTATGCTGAATACAATAGCGCGAGGGGCCTTAGGACAGGACGTCCCGAGCGGGAGTATTTCCTTGATGAATCTTCTCGACGAAAAGTCTTTAGATCGGATCGCTGAAAGCACAGGGAAGCGATTATGGCAAGGATTTATTACGTTTGGCTCGGCCAGCGCAGGAGTCTTGGCGTTATTCGTGATAGCCAGACTGATCAAGTTGGTGATCGATACAATCATCCACGGATACGCGTTGCACAGAATATACGGATGGAGCCTTCATATATTGGGAGCAGTATGGTCGTCGGTCACTAACCTTTTGCTGCATATGGGTAACCCAGCAACAAAAACCGACTCGCCTAGCAGGGAACGCCTCATGCCAATAGCTCAGAGCTCGACAGAAGACACACCGACGGCGCCCGAAATCGCCCCTAGTGCCGAAAAGGAAAAGTTTAGTGAGCATGTGCGGTCATACAGTGAACTCCAAAAATACTTACGCGAGGACGTAGTATAGAGACAAATAAGTGCGATAACTAATTACAAGCGTTAGAATATAAGACGAATAAACATAAGTAAAATAATTGTAGCTCAAACCTTCTGCAACTCAACCTCTAGTAGAGCAGGGGAAATGCACGGCACCTGGCCCTGCATTTCTTCTTAGGGGGGGAGGTGTAACGTCAGGAGAGCCAACGTAAAAATTTCTTTTCCTTCCCCTTTTCCCACCTGCGCAGAAGCGCCACTATTCAAGCCAAAGTTGGCAACAACCGGCTCTCCTGCCGTTGACATATCGCGCGTTGCGCCTTACCGCCAGTGAATATACACTGTAATAAATATAAGTAATAAAATTAAATAATAATAATAAATAAATCACGCTAACAATGAACCTAAATAATTGTAAAATTATTAATACTACAATAAGGCTCGCGTTGCTGTTGCGCATCATCTCCAGTCAGCCGCGCGCTGATTGGCCGACCAACGACCATTATAGATATGTGCGTCTGGTCTAGCTTTATAGGCTATGACCGTCGCGAGCGCCACGTGCTTTGGCGTACCCACGCCATCCGCCATCTTGCGCCACGTGCTTTGGCGTACCCACGCCATCCGCCATCTTGCGCCGCGTGCTTTGGCGTGCCCACGCCATCCGCCATCTTGCGCCACGTGCGTTGGCGTACCCACGCTACCGCCACGTTGCGCAACAGCGCCGCCGCAGGCACGCGTTACAACGCGCGGCCATGCTCGTTCACTCTTGTACGCGCCGTCGAGTAGTACACATCGTGCGAGTGTCAATCCAAATCCAATCCCAATTCCAATTCTAATTTTAAGTCAATTCTATTTCGTCTCAATCTAGTTAAGTTAATTAAGTGATCATTTGTATTCTAAATTTTGTATTGCTCTAAATTTAACCAAGTGTTACGCGAGTGTAATTCGATTCATGAATATTTGAATATAGTAAGTTCAGTGTATTCGCCACGTGTCATTCATTGCATCATCCTTCCTATCGCCGCGAGAAATCGGAAGTGTTCGCGAGGCTAAAGAGGCAACGGGCATTAACAACTCAAACCTTATTTTACCGAATAATTAGCAGTTAAAGCGAGAATTCCAATCGTTTCCGGGGGCAAGGTGTTGTGCGTTATCCGCACTTACCACGAAGGAAACATTGGACTTCGAGCACGCGGTAATTCTAATCTTTTAATTAAATACAATATACGCCTGGAGCCTCTGCCGAATGCCTAAAGCACGGAGGAATCGCGCGGGTCGTAACAACGCACTTCGGCGGCTTGAATACGACCTCCACGTGGCCGCGATTTACGATCATAACGCGATCATCGGCGAGGAAGTGAGTTACGACGGCGAGTACGAACTTCTCGTGCACGACCGCCTCTGGAGCGCCTTACCGGCCCCGTCCACCCCCGTAGCAGCTTACCAGGGAAGCAGTTTCGGACCACGCATCTCCCTCGAGGAGTATCTGCGCAGAGCGGACACCGAAAGGTAGGTGAAAATCATACATCAAGTTTTATTCCCGGTTGCTTTCGCGTTCCCATCTTGCATACGTTTCAGTAAAATATAGAGTATAAAGGAATTAGACGTGAATGAATATAAGAGTACTCGCGTTCAAGATTCTTTCGGGTTGCGTCACTCGTTTTGTTCGCGTCGACCGACCGTCGCATAGTTGCATCGCCCGACCGGAAGGGTTTTACGACCGACCCTTTTTTTGCCGCCCTTGCCACTTTCTCCTAAGGCATGTAGGGTTTTGAGCCGGTTTATCGCTACGCACGGAAATATTCCAGTTTCGTAATATCATTTTAATATTGAATATTCGCCGCGTAATATTAATTCCCGTTATTTGACGTAATGTGCCCGCCTTGCTTTCTCGAGCCACGAGATTCGCGCACTCACCCGGCCGCCGTATACAGATACCGTAGGAGCACGGTGCGTTGCCTTACCACGTTCGGATATCGACGCGTGGACGACGCTATCGCCGAGTTACTCCCTAATAGTGCCGAATATCTTTGCTTTCGATGTAAGGAGGAAATACCAGAGGGAACTCTTACGTATCGTCTTGAATTGGCCCACGCGTTCCAGTTCGGGTATACTTCCGCCCGGGATCATTGCGATTGCTGCCGCGCTAGTCTTGTAATAGTCCGCGACATTGAGCTCTGCCCTGACTGCACCGAAGTTTTTACTGTGTCTCTAGAAGTGCTCAGGGAATTAGGCAACGCTATAGAGAACATCTGCGGGCGATACTACCTCGACGAGACCAATCCCGCTCCCGACGGCATCCTATCGCGCCGGCTAACCAACTTCTCTGTTGCACTGATCCGCTTACAGTCTAATAATCGCCCAACGTCTGGTTAAACGCAACGTTAGCCGTGTAATTCACTGAAATTTCCTGAGAACTTAATAATTCGCCGCTGACATTATCGGAGGGGTTCCCGCGGATTTGAGCAGTATAATCAGGGTTTCGTACTCCTTAATTCCTTAATTCCTTAATTCTTCCGAACCGCTGTTGGCGATTTGCCGCTCGATCGCTGGCAGCGTCGCCGAGAGGCGAGCGTATTCCCGCCTTGGTCCAGTGCCACGTGGCGATTTGCTTTGGCAATCTCGCCACCGCCTGCGACGTAACATAATCACTGGCGATACCGAACAACCCATAACCGAATTCAGTGATGCAATGGCAAAGACTTATGCGACGCGTGTATATTGCAGCAGGGGAAGTTTTCGTTTTTCGCGGTCTCTCGAGTTGTCCCCTGCACATTGGCGGTTCTCTAAATTCGAGTACATGCAGCAATAAAAATCTGTCCTACCTTTTTAATAATAATTGTAGAGGATTTTACTCCTAATTTCCATATATCTTTCCTTCCGTGGATCCGTGGCGAGCATCCGTAGCGGCGGCAATCTCGGGGTACGGAAGGTGATGGGGGTCAGCTTCCACGTTGGAGGCGGCTTCGGCGACCAAAAGCTTCCGAAGAATAATTGTTCGTAATCTTCGTCGTAGGCTGGCTCGACACCCAGTAGATTTCGCAAGTGTCGCAGGAGTCGATAGTTCAGTTCATTAAAAAGTTTTTTCAGTGATTGTTTTCGGCCTGAACGGTGGCGACGTTTCGGTGGCATCGCAAAGAGATCTTACTGCAATAATTCATTATGAGTTTTATTTCGTGACTCTAAGTTGTGCTCTTGCACAGAGAGAGATGCGCTTGGTGACGCAAGTGATAGCGTCATCTACGGTTTGTTATGTCTCACGGGCGACTCTGCAATGAGCGCCGCAACTCAATGCTTCATGAGAACACAATATTCCGTATTCATTTGCGTTTATTTTACGCACTGTCCACGATTCCGACAAGGTGTCGTACCTCGCGGGCGACTCTCAGGAGCGCCGCACGTTTGATGCATGCACGAGTACACGAAACCTTGATAACGAAAAATATACTTGAATTTGGAATTTAGAATAAATAGATCGTTATAGTTCCTCATCGAGGCGCCGGCGTGTCAAACACGTAACAGCGTCAATCCAGAGGATCGATACAACGAACTAGTGTGTTTTCATTCGGAGGTGTTTTTAATTTATTTGATATGCTTAAAAGATCTCTTTATCCTCGCGAACTCGATCGTTTCATTCGTTCCGCTAGGATAGGATAGGTGGGATTCGCTAATGATCACTCGCGGTTCAATTTTCACCTCATATATTTGAAATTAAGAGTGAGTGATATAATGAACTTTATAATATTAGTGACTTAACCGTACTAGTCTTATAAGTAGAATTGAACAGTAATTCTTACAATTAGAATTGAAATAAAGAAAACTCTCGGTTTAACACGCTAACGTGCCGAGGATTAAACTTAGAGTACTCGCATCCGATCCTAAGAGAGGATGTGTTCACGAGCCAGGAACCTTCCTGGCTGGAGACTCGATGTGAACTATACGAAGGAGCCTCTGCACTGGACTCCTTCGTTTTCGGCGGCTCGAAGTGCGGCGGCGCTCTGGTGGGAGCGGCGGCGCTTGCGTGGGAGGCGCTGATGGTAGGGCCCCGGTGGTCATGTGGGGAAGCACCAGCGGCTCCCGTGGTGGGGATGTTCTTTACCCAGGGACGCATCACGTCTTTTATTTTTTTATATATTCATATATATATAACACTGAAATAATGGAATTGAACGTTATAATTAGAATTAAATAGACTGTTGAGGAATATAATGAAGAAAAATATGTTTTGAAAAGGGTATGTCTACGCGCTTGACGTGACACCCCCCCCCTTATTTAAAAATGTGCGTCGATGGACTCACATTTTTCGTATTATAGCTACTTATACTGACATTACAGTTTTCTTATTTTTGTAAGAGTATTTTACTTAATTCTACGTAAGATAGTTCGTCGTTGTCCGTTCGTTGTTCGTTTATTTGTTCGCTTATTCCTGGCTGAGCGTTGTTGGTAGAGTCTTCTACTGGTGCTGCTGGATGGTATTCCGCAATGAATGTTCTTTCTTTACCACCATCGTCCTTGTTCTTTTGGGATTTTCCCAAGAATAATATCAGGCTGGTCACTGATGACCATAATGCACCTAGCAGATAGAGGCTCCATCCATAGATCGAATGGATCGCGTACCCATGGATTAGAGTATCTATTACTAGTTTTATCAATCTCCCGATAATAAATAGTGCTAGTACTCCGGCGCTGGCGGAGCCAAAAGTGATGAATCCATCCAAGAGGCGTTTGCCTGCGCTTTCCGCAATGTGATCAAGAGCTTCTTCGTCGAGAAGGTTGATCATGGATATGCTTCCACGAGGAACGTCTTGTCCCATGGCTCCTCTAGCTATTGTGTTTAGCATGGAAGGTTTTTCCACGGGGAACATAATATGGTTCCGTAGTCTATCAAGGTCTTCCGTTGTATATATTCCGCTAGTGGCCAGTGTATCTGGGCTCACATATTTCCATGCGGGTTTGGTCAGTGGTTGTATTACTGGTGGCGGCAATGATTCCACCATGTTAGTAGTTGCTCTGTACCATATTTCGTCTATTTTGAATAGGTTTGGTAGGAGCTCGTTACAATCCTTGACCCGGTTTTTGTAAGTATTCGGGATCGAGGTACGAGAAAATATGAATTATTTTTGTACGTTACTGGTAGCTCGTCATAGCATTCTTCCGTGCGTCGTATTCGACACTGCACTGGGACACATTTGATAATGTAGATTATTTCACCGGCTGTAACTGCCGTGTATCCCGCGGACTTCATAATCCGTAATGCCATTTCATCTGGCGCTATTCTGGATAATGATAGAGCGTTTTGTAATATTTGTTGCTCCATAGCACATTTCTGTTCCATGATGTCTCTATATAACCTCGTTAGTTGGGTTTTAACATGTTTTTCCACATATACAAACTTTGAATTTACATATGTGAAGATGTCGAGGTTGTCCACAGATATGCGGGTTTTAGATTGGAAAGTTCTTCCTCTTTGAGTTTCGAATATTAATAATTTGGGGTGCTCTGTATGATAGAACTTATATCCGCATACATTAACTTCTGTGGTTCGAGCTAATGCAAACGTAGTGTCATCTGTGGTTACGGTATATATTTCAAGTGCTGTTTGGTTATCTCGTGGAGACAACTTTACCGCTGTTCCTTCATACAGGACATCGTATCTATTGAAATGACAACTGTCGTATGGTGGGACGGTCCAATAAGTTTCGGTACCGTCGTAGTCATTGCATCCTCCTTGGGATGCTGTGCATTGTGTTCCTGAGTTCAGCGTAATTTTGTCTGCTGTTCTTTTTAATGGAGTTGTGAAGGTTCTCAGAGTAATTCTGACGGTGGCTTGGACTACTACGTCCTCCCATGTGCCATACCCGTCTGTGTATTGTGCTCCGGCGCATCGTCCGTCGCTGTAAGCGATTCCAGCTAGCGTAACACTACGATAGTTGGTTGAGTTAACGATGAGGCGATTGACAACGGCGTTGCCCAACGTCGCTGTTCCTGTTTCGTGGAGCTTTTTGCAATTATATGCTCCCATTTCCTTGACATATTCCTTTTTTCCTTCGGTTACGACCGATACGTGGGAATGCATCCCACAATGATAAATATTTCGATCTATTTCGAATTTGCACTGGTATACATTGAGTGTTTCGAATTCTGAGGTTTGGAGTAATTGAATGAATATATCCGTTTTAATGGGTTCAATAGTTCTAAGTCGCATTTCCCTATGTCAAGGAGCGACAACGTAGTTATGTTCAGTCCATTCCCTCCACAATTGTATCCGGTCAGTGCGGTCGTGAGGGTAGGTAAAATGAGGATTGCTACTAGGTGTAGGGCCATGTGGTGGTTGGATGTGTTCTGATCCCTTCAGGCTCATCTTCGGTAGTGTCTTCTTCGATGCCTGGTGGGGGTTCAACGAGATGGGGGCTCCGACTCCCTGCCCTCTTTAATTTGTCTATGTGTACTATCTTGGTTTTGCCATGTTTGATCAAAATTTTTACGTTATTATTTTCTAGCAATTGTATAATTTCGAACGGACCCATATACTGGTCAGCGAGTTTATTTCTAATAGGTTCCTTTAACAGATATACATCGTCTCCTACCTTTAAATTTCGTTCTCTCGATTTTTTATCGTAGTACTGTTTAGATCTATGTTTTGCCTTAATTAGATTATCACGAGCTATGCTCTGTGCTTTTGAAATTTTGTCGTACAAGTTCTCTAAATAGTTCGCATAACTCTCGTTTTGTTCGCCGTCTAAATTATCCTTATCGATAGGCGTACGAGCTAGTTTTCCATAAACTAATTCGTGTGGTGTGAAACGCGTTCCTTCATGTACGCTGGTATTATAAGAGAAATTTGCTATTTTAAGACATTTATCCCATTCATTGTTCATACTGACGAATTGTTTTAGATATTCCCATAGTACATGATGAGAGCGTTCCACCGATCCGTTTGACTGTGGGCGATATGCATGGTTTTAAACTGCTTAATTTTGAATTTTCGAGCTATATTTTTCATTAAGTTGTTCAGAAAGTGCGTTCCCTGGTCAGGATAGCTTTAGGTGCTCCATAAATGCAGATAAAGTCATGTGTCAAGGCACTGCCACATCGATAGCACCTGGGTTTTTCAGAGGGATGGCTGTGGAATGTTTTGTGAGCAGGTCTTGTATTGTGAGTATATATTGATTTCCGGAATTTGTTACGGGTAGCGGACCCATGATATCCATTGAGATTTTATCAAATGCCTTTTCAGGCGTGTCCGTGAGGACCATAGGTCGACGTGGTTTTATTCTTACTAATTTCTTTACCTGGCACTCACGACAATTGTTAATTTCGTTTTGTACGTCTTTTTTCATTTGTGGCCAATAGTATTTTTCTTTCATTCTTTCATACGTTTTTGTGATGCCTTTATGGCCTCCTATTGCGGACGCATAGTTTTCGATGATTATATCGCGTCTCTGCTCGGCTGGCGGTGTGCTAACCTTGTGTGTGCATATTATAATTTTTGTTACTTCGTTCCAAAACGTGTCTCTTAATATTTTATACGTGATGTTCCACTATATGTTTCCTATCGCTCCCTTGCTTATTGATATCGATTCTAAGTTTAGCTCGCGCGCGGCGTTGAGCAAGGATCCTATGGCAAGTTTTAAGTTATCTCGTTCAATGATTTCGGATGCTTCCTTCTCCAATATTAATGCAATAATGTATCGTTTCTTGTTCTCCATTATTTTGGCCTTTCCTATCTCAACGTTTATTATCTCGGGTATTAAGTTGTGTCTAGCTTAAATCTTGTGCCCTCGATCTATCGGTTCTCCCCGGTTTGTCACAAAAATTGCTACATTATCCTTTCGTTGGGTTAAATAATTGTTAATTTCTGTTAGGAATTCTCTGTGGGGTCGTACCATCGTATTTGCGTTCTCGAATAAGGGTTCATTATCTGAGTTATTGCTATCGTCGTCGGAAGAGTTTTGCGTCTCGGATTGTGACTCATCGCTGTCAACGTTATCATTACTTATCGCTGTTTTGTCTCTAATGCTCTCTTTGTTCGGTTTATCTGCCGCTTGAGCGTTATACAATGACTCATCAGTATCGTCAATGGATATGGAATTTGCCTTTTCTCTAAGTCTTAATGGCAGTGTTTGGATTATTGGGTTTCTGGAAAGGGCATCTGCATTTACGTTGCTTTTTCCGGCTTTGTATATTACCTCGTATTCGTACTCTGCTAATTTAAGTCGCCATCGTGCCAATCTAGAGGTTGGATCTTTTACTGAGTTTAACCATGTTAGAGGCTTATGGTCAGTTACCAAGGTAAATTTCCTACCGTATATGTACGGGCGAAAATAATTCACGCTGTATACTATGGCTAGTAACTCCTTTTCGATCGTCGAGTAATTCTGTTCGGCAGTGTTAAGTGTTCGAGATGTGTATGCTATAGGTAAGTCTTTTCCTATTGTTCCCTGACTTAATATGCCTGCTATGGCATAATTAGATGCGTCTGTAGTAATTATGAATGGTCGCGTAAAGTCTGGGTATTGGAGCAATGGTTCCGTACATAATGTGTTTTTTAATGAAGTAAAAGCTTGCTGTTGTTCCTTTTCCCATATAAAATTGCTCTCTTTTTTCAGAAGTGCCGTCAGCGGCCTCGCGATTTCAGAGAAATCGGGTATAAATTTTCGGTAATATCCGGCTAAGCCGAGAAATTGTTTGATATTTTTCTGGTTCCTTGGAGCTGGTGTCACGTCAAGCGCGTAGACATACCTTTTCAAAACATATTTTTCTTCATTACATTCCTCAACAGTTTATTCAATTCTAATTATAACGTTCAATTCTATTATTTCAGTGTTATATATATATGAATATATAAAAAAATAAAAGACGTGATGCGTCCCTGGGTAAAGAACATCCCCACCACGGGAGCCGCTGGTGCTCCCCCACATGACCACCGGGGCCCTACCATCAGCGCCTCCCACGCAAGCGCCGCCGCTCCCATCAGAGCGCCGCCGCACTTCGAGCCGCCGAAAACGAAGGAGTCCAGTGCAGAGGCTCCTTCGTGCAGTTCACATCGAGTCTCCAGCCAGGAAGGTTCCTGGCTCGTGAACACATCCTCTCCTAGGATCGGATGCGAGTAAGTTTAATCCTCTAAGTTTAATCCTCGGCACGTTAGCGTGTTAAACCGAGAGTTTTCTTTATTTCAATTCTAATTATAAGAATTACTATTCAATTCTACTTATAAGACTAGTGCGGTTAAGTCACTAATATTATAAAGTTCATTATACTACTCACTCTTAATTTCAAATATACGAGGTGAAAATTGAACCGCGAGTGATCATTAGCGAACCCCACCTATCCTATCCTAGCGGAACGAATGAAACGATCGAGTTCGCGAGGATAAAGAGATCTTTTAAGCATATCGAATAAATTAAAAAACTCCGAATGAAAACACACTAGTTCGTTGTATCGATCCTCTGGATTGACGCTGTTACGTGTTTGACACGCCGGCGCCTCGACGAGGAACTATAACGATCTATTTATTCTAAATTCCAAATTCAAGTACATTTTCGTTATCAAGGTTTCGTGTACTCGTGCAGGCACCAAACGTGTGGCGCTCCTGAAAGTCGCCCGCGAGGCACGACACCTTGTCGGAATCGTGGACAGTGCGTAAAATAAACGCAAATTAATACGGAATGTTGTGTTCTCATGAAGCATTGAGTTGCGGCGCTCACTGCAGAGTCGCCCGTGAGACATAACAAACCGTAGATAACGCTATCACTTGCGTCACCAAGCGCATCTCTCTGTGCAAGAGCACAGCCTAGAGTCACGAAATAAAATTCATAATGAATTATTGCAGTAAGATCTCTTTGCGATGCCACCGAAACGTCGCCACCGTTCAGGCCGAAAACAATCACTGAAAAAACCTTTTTATGAATTGAACTATCGACTCCCGCGACATTTGCGAAATCTACTGGGTGTCGAGCCAGCCTACGACGAAGATTACGAACAATTATTCTTCGGAAGCTTTTGGTCGCCGAAGCCGCCTCCAACGTGGAAGCTGACCCCCATCACCTTCCGTACCCCGAGATTGCCGCCGCTACGGATGCTCGCCACGGATCCACGGAAGGAAAGATATATGGAAATTAGGAGTAAAATCCTCTACAACTATTATTAAAGGTAGGACAGATTTTTATTGCTGCATGTACTCGAATTTAGAGGACCGCCAATGTGCAAGGGACAACTCGAGAGACCGCGAAAACCGAAAACTTCCCCTGCTGCAATATACACGCGTCGCATAAGTCTTTGCCATTGCGTTACTGAATTCGGTTATGGGTTGTTCGGTATCGCCAGTGATTACAATGACGCGGGACTTTTGTGCCATCAGTGCAAGCTAGACTGTGAACGAATTCACCCCGAACAACAATTTCGATTAGTATTAAGACATTTTATTCATATCGGAAATAGCCCGGTGTCGCGAAAGTGCGAGCACTGCCCAACTGAGTTGTCCATTTGTCGTGAAATAAATAATTGCGACGCATGCATCGACGCCTTCGTTGCTTTTCTAAACCATTTACGAGAACAAGATCAAACATTCGAGTCGTTGCCAGACCCGACTATCATAGACGTTGACAACAGTATCGGGACGCACGAAATTATTTTCTCAAGAAGACTTAGTTTCTTCCTACATAACTTACATAGGCGAAATACCCAACGAGACGATTAAGGTCTCACAATCAAACAGAATCTTTGCCGCTCGAGATTTCGTCATCTAAATTTAAATCACTACAAATTTTTGATCTAGAACCTTTGCCGCTCGAGGTTCCTTACCGTTACCAAAATAAAATTTTTGGAATTTCCCCCATACAGCCCGGTGCGAATACGATTCGATAAAATCAAGTCAAATTTCGCTCGGACAAAACGACGTTGTGTCATTCGTAACGTAACATTTGCTTCATGTTATAGAGATTTATCATTGTAAAATTGAAAAGGGTAATATCCTTACAATAGGAAATAAAATTATTAATTATTCTGACGCGACAGACGTGACACCCCCCCCCCTTATAATAGAAATGGAGGCACTTGACCGACATTTCTCATCTTAATCCTAAGTATAAAAAGGTATAAAGATATAAATCATAAATGATCAAATATTAGTTAAATATTACCTAAAGGTTTTAGGAGATACAATTTTTACATTACTTTATAACAATGCCTAACTTAGTATTTCTTACATTCGTTCGTTTTTGTGGAGATATTTTCGCAATTCTGTGTACGATTGATCCGGCACTGTTTTCACATCACTATTCTTTTCTTGAGGAGTCGGCGCTGATGCTTCTTCTTGCCATCTTTCTTCCTCGTTCGTTACCTTAGTCTGCTGGATTTTCCCAGGAATAGCAGGAGGTGAGTTACTGACCAGATAGCTCCGATTAAATGGATACTCCAGCCATAGATCGAGTGTAGAGCATAACCATGGATTATTGTGTCCACTAACAATTTAATAATTCTGCCAATTATGAATAATGCCAAGACACCAGCGTTCGCCGATCCAAAATGTGATAAAACCATCCCAGAGCTTTCTACCTGCGTTCTCTGCGATATGGTCTAATGAGGCTTCATCCAAGAGATTAAGCATTGCTACAATTCCCTTGGGTATTTCTCGGCCCATTGCGCCACGCATTGTATTAAGCATCGAGGGTTTCTCTACAGGAAACATAATATGCATTGTATTAAGCATCGAGGGTTTCTCTACAGGAAACATAATATGATCCCTGAGTCGATCTAGGTCTTCAGGTGTGTAGATCCCGCTGGTGGCTAGTGCATCAGGGCTCACATACTTCCACAAAGGTTTGGTGAGTGGTTGTATGGTTGGCGGGGGTAGCGATTCCGTTATACTACCTGTCAATCTGTCAATCAATCTTATAGAGATTGGGTAGCAACTCGTTGCAGTCTTTGGGTGTGCCCGTCTTCGAGAGGATACGTGATCTTGGTTGTAGGTATAGTGAGTGATTTCGATAAGTCACTGGGAGTTCATTGTAGCAATTGTCGGTGCGTCGTAGTTTACAATCCACCGGTATGCATTTTATTATATGAATAACTTCACCGGCAGTGACTGCAGTATATCCCGGTGTTTTCATGATTCTGAATGCCATTTCGTCTGGAGCGATGCTGAATAGTGAGAGGGCGTTTTGCAGGATTTTTTTCTCTAGGGAACAGTTTTGTTTCATTATATCCTTGTACAATCGTGTTAATTGTGTTTTAATATGCTTCTCTACGTATACAAACAGAGTTAACATATGAGAAGATATCTAAATTGTCTACAGAGATTTTAATTCTAGACTGGAAGGATCTTCCAGGCTGCGTCTCGAAAATTAGTAGTTTGGGATGTTCCGTGTAGTATAACTTGTATCCGCAAAGATTTGTCTCTGTAGTTTTAGCTAATGCGAAGGTGGTATCCTTGGTGATCATTGTATATATTTCGGGTGCTTGCTCGTATGTCTTTGGTGATAATTTCGTTGCTGTACCCTCGTACAAAATATACTTGTTGAAATGGCAACCGTCTGTGTAGGGGAGATTCCAAAATGTCTCCGTGCCGTCCCAGTCATTGCAGCCTCCTTGCGCTGATGGACACTGGGTTCCCGAAGGCAGATTCACTTTACCTATCGATCTTTTAAAAGGCATCGTGAACGTGCGCAGAGTTATTTCAACGGCTGCTTGCACCACGACGTTCTCCCAGGTTCCGTAGCCGTCCGTATATTGTGTGCCTGCGCAGCGACTATCAGTAAAAGCTTGTCCTGCCAGTGTTACGCTGCGATGGTTAGTGGCATTATTTATTAGCCGGTCAACGAAAGCGGTGCCAATGGCCAAGGATCCGGTTTCGTGTATCTTTTGGCAGTTGTATGCTCCGATTTCCTTCACATATTGTTTTCGACCCTCGGTTACTATTGAGACATGTGAGTGCATTCCGCAGTAATATATTGTTCGGTCGATCTTAACCTTGCACTGGTATGCAGAGATTGTCTCGTATTCGGCCGTCTGGAGTAATTGTATATGGACAGATGTTTTGACTGGTTCAATATCTTCCACGTCGCAGTCTCCTACGTCAAGGAGGGAGAGAGTGGTAATGTTGAGTCCCGTTCCACCGCAGTCATATCCTGTGAGGCAGTGGACTGTTGCTGGTAAGAAGATGCAGGCGATGGTAACGATTATCGACATGTTGACTTGTCTGGGGTCCGTCGGTAACTGACTGCAGCAGCACACTCCTTACTCCTCGAAGTGCCATCTGGTGGGGAGTCAGTTGTGGTGGGGCTCCGATTCCCCGGTCGCTTTAACTTATCTACGTGTATAACGCGCGTTTTTCCTGATTTCAACGCAATTCTTACATTATTATTTTTGAAAATCTCTAAGATTTCATGCGGGCCAGAATACTGGTCGGACAGTTTATTCTTCCTAGGTTCGCTAAGTAAATATACTTGGTCGCCTATACAAAAGTTTCTCTGTGTAACGTCAGGAGAGCCAACGTAAAAATTTCTTTTCCTTCCCCTTTTCCCACCTGCGCAGAAGCGCCACTATTCAAGCCAAAGTTGGCAACAACCGGCTCTCCTGCCGTTGACATATCACGCGTTGCGCCTTACCGCCAGTGAATATACACTGTAATAAATATAAGTAATAAAATTAAATAATATTAATAAATAAATCATGCTAACAATGAATCTAATCAATTGTAAAATTATTAATACTACAATAAGGCTCGCGTTGCTGTTGCGCATCATCTCCAGTCAGCCGCGCGCTGATTGGCCGACCAACGACCATTATAGATATGTGCGTCTAGTCTAGCTTTATAGGCTATGACCGCCGCGAGCGCCACGTGCGTTGGCGTACCCACGCCATCCGCCATCTTGCGCCACGTGCGTTGGCGTACCCACGCCATCCGCCATCTTGCGCCGCGTGCGTTGGCGTACCCACGCTACCGCCACGTTGCGCAACAGCGCCGCCGCAGGCCACGCGTTACAACGCGCGGCCATGCTCGTTCACTCTTGTACGCGCCGTCGAGTAGTACACATCGTGCGAGTGTCAATCCAAATCCAATCCCAATTCCAATTCTAATTTTAAGTCAATTCTATTTCGTCTCAATCTAGTTAAGTTAATTAAGTGATCATTTGTATTCTAAATTTTGTATTGCTCTAAATTTAACCAAGTGTTACGCGAGTGTAATTCGATTCATGAATATTTGAATATAGTAAGTACAGTGTATTCGCCACGTGTCATTCATTGCATCATCCTTCCTATCGCCGCGAGAAATCGGAAGTGTTCGCGAGGCTAAAGAGGCAACGGGCATTAACAACTCAAACCTTATTTTACCGAATAATTAGCAGTTAAAGCGAGAATTCCAATCGTTTCCGGGGGCAAGGTGTTGTGCGTTATCCGCACTTACCACGAAGGAAACATTGGACTTCGAGCACGCGGTAATCCTAATCTTTTAATTAAATACAATATACGCCTGGAGCCTCTGCCGAATGCCTAAAGCACGGAGGAATCGCGCGGGTCGTAACAACGCACTTCGGCGGCTTGAATACGACCTCCACGTGGCCGCGATTTACGATCATAACGCGATCATCGGCGAGGAAGTGAGTTACGACGGCGAGTACGAACTTCTCGTGCACGACCGCCTCTGGAGCGCCTTACCGGTCCCGTCCACCCCCGTAGCAGCTTACTAGGGAAGCAGTTTCGGACCACGCATCTCCCTCGAGGAGTATCTGCGCAGAGCGGACACCGAAAGGTAGGTGAAAATCATACATCAAGTTTTATTCCCGGTTGCTTTCGCGTTCCCATCTTGCATACGTTTCAGTAAAATATAGAGTATAAAGGAATTAGACGTGAATGAATATAAGAGTACTCGCGTTCAAGATTCTTTCGGGTTGCGTCACTCGTTTTGTTCGCGTCGACCGATCGTCGCATAGTTGCATCGCCCGACCGGAAGGGTTTTACGACCGACCCTTTTTTGCCGCCCTTGCCACTTTCTCCTAAGGCATGTAGGGTTTTGAGCCGGTTTATCGCTACGCACGGAAATATTCCAGTTTCGTAATATCATTTTAATATTGAATATTCGCCGCGTAATATTAATTCCCGTTATTTGACGTAATGTGCCCGCCTTGCTTTCTCGAGCCACGAGATTCGCGCACTCACCCGGCCGCCGTATACAGATACCGTAGGAGCACGGTGCGTTGCCTTACCACGTTCGGATATCAACGCGTGGACGACGCTATCGCCGAGTTACTCCCTAATAGTGCCGAATATCTTTGCTTTCGATGTAAGGAAGAAATACCAGAGGGAACTCTTACGTATCGTCTTGAATTGGCCCACGCGTTCCAGTTCGGGTATACTTCCGCCCGGGATCATTGCGATTGCTGCCGCGCTAGTCTTGTAATAGTCCGCGACATTGAGCTCTGCCCTGACTGCACCGAAGTTTTTACTGTGTCTCTAGAAGTGCTCAGGGAATTAGGCAACGCTATAGAGAACATCTGCGGGCGATACTACCTCGACGAGACCAATCCCGCTCCCGACGGCATCCTATCGCGCCGGCTAATCAACTTCTCTGTTGCACTGATCCGCTTACAGTCTAATAATCGCCCAACGTCTGGTTAAACGCAACGTTAGCAGTGTAATTCACTGAAATTTCCTGAGAACTTAATAATTCGCCGCTGACATTATCGGAGGGGTTCCCGCGGATTTGAGCAGTATAATCAGGGTTTCGTACTCCTTAATTCCTTAATTCCTTAATTCTTCCGAACCGCTGTTGGCGATTTGCCGCTCGATCGCTGGCAGCGTCGCCGAGAGGCGAGCGTATTCCCGCCTTGGTCCAGTGCCACGTGGCGATTGGCTTTGGCAATCTCGCCACCGCCTGCGACGTAACATCTGCACCGTTCGCTTGTCGTAATATTTCTTAGATTTTATTTTAGCGTTTATCAAATTACGTCTGGCCATTGCCTGAGCCTCGGAAATTCTATTATATAGCTCCGTTAGGTAACGCGTATAACTTTCGTTTTCGTCGTCGTCTGGCGCCGGTTCGCTAGTAGGGGTCCTTGCCAACCTACCATAAACTAACTCATGGGGAGTGAATAATGTCCCTTCGTGTTCGCTGGTGTTATATGAGAAGCTTGCTAGCCTAAGATGACAGTCCCAGTCGCTGTGTTTATTCACAAATTGCTTTAAGTATTCCCATAGAACTTGATGGGAGCGCTCTATAGAACCGTTCGATTGCGGTCGATACGCTGTGGTTTTGTAATGTTATCCGGAATTTCCGTGCAATTATTTCGCATTAGATTATTAAGGAAATGTGTCCCCTGGTCTGTCAATAGAGCTTTCGGAGCACCGTGAATACATATGAACTCATTCGTAAATGCTTCGATTACGTCGATTGCCGCGGGATTTTTTAAAGGAACGGCTATTGAATATTTCGTCAACAAATCTTGAATAGTTAAAATATAAGAGTTTCCGACGGAGGTTGTCGGCAACGGTCTCATGATATCCATAGAAACCTTATCGAACGCCCTATCGGGTGTATCCGTTAAAATCATTGGTTGCCTCGGTTTTATTCGGACTAGTCTTTTAATATGGCACTCCTGACAGTTATTTATTACGTTCTGTATATCTCGTTTCATGCCGGGCCACTGATATCTCGTTTTTAATTGATTGTACGTTTTAGTTATGCCTTTGTGTCCGCCCATTGCAGAGGCGTGGCACTCTTTAATTATTTCGTCGCGGTTTTCGCTATTAGGTATACTGGTTAGGTTATTACAAATTGTGATTTTCGTTCCTTCGTCCCAGAAGGTATCCCTGAGCATTCTATATATTGTTCGCCATTCTATCGTGCCTACGTTACTTTTACAAATCGATAATGTCGCTAAATCTAATTCTCGAGTTGCATCGACTAACGAGCCTATTGCAGTTCGAAGGGCTTGCATTTCTGTTAGCGCGGAGATTCCCTTTCCTTGTTCAATTACCATGGCGATTATGTAACGTTTTTTTGTCGCGTGTTACCTTTACTTTTCCTATCGATAATTCATTCATGGCAGGATATCTGTTACTTTCTTTTAGATCGAATGCTCCTTTGTCTAGGGGATCACCGGTTTGAGATACGAATATCGCTAAATTATCTTTTCTCCAAGACAAACGTTCGTTCGTTTCGTTTAAAAATCGTCTCTTAAGTTCAAAAGGGGTATTGACTCTGTCTACGAGCGGTTCATTTTCGGAGTCGTCGTCGGAGTCGGTCTCGTCATGGTCGTCATTGTCTGAGTCTAGTTCCGTGCTCGCTTTATCGCTCTGTGGAATGTCGGCATGTGATCCGCTCGACTCTTGAGCGTTATCTTTGTTTATGTTACTGAAGAGGGATTCGTCTGAATCGTCGCTGAGCGGTGCCGCATGTTTCTGCGGTCGGACTGGGAGAATCGGATTAGAGGGAGAGTGCGTCAGCGTTGGCATTTATCTTTCCTGCTTTATAGATTACTTCGTATTCGTATTCAGCTAATTTAAGACGCCATCGAATTAAACGTGAGGTCGGATCTTTTACCGAGTGAAGCCAGGTTAATGGTTTATGATCCGTAACTAATGTCACGTCTGTCGCGTCAGAATAAACGAATAAATTAATAATTTTATGCCCTATGGTAAAAATGTTACTCTTTTCAAATTTATAGAGATAATTTTTGTATAGCACGGAACAAGGAATAGACGTGATACGTCCCTAGGCCACCGCGAGCCCCACCAGGGCAACTCTCTGGCCTCCCACGCGAGCGCCGCACTCCCACCGCCAGCGCTTCCCACATTGGGCGCGCACCCCACCATAGCGTCGCCGCAGTTTCGAGCCGCCGAATCGAAGCACATCAGTGCACGGCCGACTGCGTTCAGTTCATCCCGCGAATACGACTGGAGAGGACCTCCAGTCCGTGAACTCCCTCTTCCAATTCAATTTCTAGTGTTAAGAGAAATCAATTCCAATTCTAGTAGTAGGAAATAACTTCAAACTAATTCCAATTCTAGTGCTAAGAGAATAATTTCGAATCAATTCCAATTCTAAGTGTTAACTCAAATCAATTCCAATTCTAGTGTTAAGAAATAAATTTGAATCAATTCAATTTTATTAACATCATTCAATTTAAACTTAACTGTAAAAGCGTTTACAATTTAATCAATCTCTGTATTAATCTTGTATCTGAATATTCTACAATATATATATATATATAAGTGAAAAGTGATCAGTGTTAAATAATTAATAAATCCAAACCCTTCCACCCCTCCTAGCGAAACGTACAATCGACAGAGTTCGCGAGGTAGAGTGACCACGCGAAATTCAATCAAACGCAAGCGTCCAGGGAGGCCGTGCTTGGTCTCTTGGTTAGCAGGTTGTGCGTCCACCCGCACTACCCCCAAGAGAGGTATCGCTTCTCACGCACTTTTAAATCGTCAAATTACGAAATATCTGATAACCTGTCCCGCCTCTTGGCTAGCAAGTTGTGCGTCCACCCGCACTACTCTCCACAGAGGGTTACAGATTGTCATCGCGTTAGAAAGTTCAATTTAATACTCGTAACTTGTAAGGGAAGTAGTATTTTCCCTTCATGGTCACTCCCGATGCCTAAGAATCGTAAAAACCGTGCCGGACATCAGCGTGCAATTCGCCGCGCCTTATACGAAATTAAATCCGCGCTCACCGGTGATTTGAGTGAACTGCTCGGATGTGAAGAAACCTACCAGCCGGAATACGAAGCGTATTACGAGAACAGCCTGTGGGCTCCAAGTCCTCCGAGTCCAGCAACGCCGCATCCTAGTGTGCATCCCGAGACCCGCCAGGCCGACAACGAGAATCGGAAGCCTGAATCCAGGAACCGGGCCAACGAAAAGTAAGTGAATTTTCATTTCTTGTTCGTGAAACGCGTTATGTGCAGAGGACGATCGGAAAGCTCGCGTCAGGAAAGAACACATCCAGCCGCCGTCTTTAACGACCAAATAAGTATCTCTCGGTGTGTAGTCGAATTCGGTTATGGTCTTGTCGGTATAGCTACCGATACAAAAATAAGTATCTCTCGGTGTGTAGTCGAATTCGGTTATGGTCTTGTCGGTATAGCTACCGATACAAATTCCGCCAGTCTTATATGCCTAGAGTGTAAATCCCAGTATAATTTCGATCAACAATTCACCGCTATCTTAAGACATTATATTAACGTTGGGACTACTCGAGAAGAAAGGCTTTGCAATTCTTGCGGCACTGGATTGGCTATTTGGCGCGAGGTAACCGACTGCGATCCTTGCTCCGAGGCATTCGTGGCATTTTTGGAATATTTACGCGAAGAAAGTACTTCTTTTTACGATTTACCGAATCCTACCGTCATTGACGTAGACGCAGAGATAGGATCGCATGATATCGTCTTTTCCAGGAGACTATCGACTTTTCTATACGGAGTATACAACCGCAATTTATATCAGTAATCCGGTCAAGTTATTTTGCAAAAAACCAACACGCAGCCCAGTGCGAGCAGACTCGCTCCACGCGTAGCACGTCTCGCCTGCGACGTAACAATCTCCTTTCATGGTGACCGTGAGTGGTCCTACGATGTAGGACAGTGCTCCAGGGCGCATTTTTGAAACGGTCTTTCTGCCGTGTCGGTCAGTACTAGAGGCATTTTGGTTTTCTTGCTTAGTTTGTTTTTCTGGCAGTATTCACATTTGGCGATGTATTCTTCCACATCTCGTATTAGTCCGTGCCAATTGTGCATTAGTCGTATTCGATTTACGGTACGTGTTACGCCTTGATGTCCGCCGAGGGGGGCATTATGATATTCGTACATTATTTGCTCCTTGTCTTCTTTGTTATATTCGCGTTCTTCCTTGTCGCGCTCGATGCTGTTTATCTGTGTGTCAGACGCGATCGGGTTTCTGCTGAGCGCGTCAGCATTTGTATTGCCTTTACCTGCCTTGTGTATCACCTCATAGTCGTACTCTTCTAATTTGAGCCTCCATCTGATTAATCGTGAACCAGGATCTGTTATACTAAATAGCCAGATCAATGGCTTGTGATCTGTAATTATTTGAAATTTTGTTCCATAGAGGTATGGTCGAAAATGTTTGACGGCCCATATTATGGCTAGCAATTCTTTCTCCGTTGTATTGTAGTTTTGTTCCGCTTTATTCAGAATTCTGCTTGCGTATGCAATTGGTCGATCTTGGCCTTGTTACGTCGCAGGCGGTGGCGAGATTGCCAAAGCAAATCGCCACGTGGCACTGGACCAAGGCGGGAATACGCTCGCCTCTCGGCGACGCTGCCAGCGATCGAGCGGCAAATCGCCAACAGCGGTTCGGAAGAATTAAGGAATTAAGGAATTAAGGAGTACGAAACCCTGATTATACTGCTCGAATCCGAGGGAACCCCTCCGATAATGTCAGCGGCGAATTATTAAGTTCTCAGGAAATTTCAGTGAATTACACGGCTAACGTTGCGTTTAACCAGACGTTGGGCGATTATTAGACTGTAAGCGGATCAGTGCAACAGAGAAGTTGGTTAGCCGGCGCGATAGGATGCCGTCGGGAGCGGGATTGGTCTCGTCGAGGTAGTATCGCCCGCAGATGTTCTCTATAGCGTTGCCTAATTCCCTGAGCACTTCTAGAGACACAGTAAAAACTTCGGTGCAGTCAGGGCAGAGCTCAATGTCGCGGACTATTACAAGACTAGCGCGGCAGCAATCGCAATGATCCCGGGCGGAAGTATACCCGAACTGGAACGCGTGGGCCAATTCAAGACGATACGTAAGAGTTCCCTCTGGTATTTCCTCCTTACATCGAAAGCAAAGATATTCGGCACTATTAGGGAGTAACTCGGCGATAGCGTCGTCCACGCGTCGATATCCGAACGTGGTAAGGCAACGCACCGTGCTCCTACGGTATCTGTATACGGCGGCCGGGTGAGTGCGCGAATCTCGTGGCTCGAGAAAGCAAGGCGGGCACATTACGTCAAATAACGGGAATTAATATTACGCGGCGAATATTCAATATTAAAATGATATTACGAAACTGGAATATTTCCGTGCGTAGCGATAAACCGGCTCAAAACCCTACATGCCTTAGGAGAAAGTGGCAAGGGCGGCAAAAAAGGGTCGGTCGTAAAACCCTTCCGGTCGGGCGATGCAACTATGCGACGGTCGGTCGACGCGAACAAAACGAGTGACGCAACCCGAAAGAATCTTGAACGCGAGTACTCTTATATTCATTCACGTCTAATTCCTTTATACTCTATATTTTACTGAAATGTATGCAAGATGGGAACGCGAAAGCAACCGGGAATAAAACTTGATGTATGATTTTCACCTACCTTTCGGTGTCCGCTCTGCGCAGATACTCCTCGAGGGAGATGCGTGGTCCGAAACTGCTTCCCTGGTAAGCTGCTACGGGGGTGGACGGGGCCGGTAAGGCGCTCCAGAGGCGGTCGTGCACGAGAAGTTCGTACTCGCCGTCGTAACTCACTTCCTCGCCGATGATCGCGTTATGATCGTAAATCGCGGCCACGTGGAGGTCGTATTCAAGCCGCCGAAGTGCGTTGTTACGACCCGCGCGATTCCTCCGTGCTTTAGGCATTCGGCAGAGGCTCCAGGCGTATATTGTATTTGTAACGTCAGGAGAGCCAACGTAAAAATTTCTTTTCCTTCCCCTTTTCCCACCTGCGCAGAAGCGCCACTATTCAAGCCAAAGTTGGCAACAACCGGCTCTCCTGCCGTTGACATATCGCGCGTTGCGCCTTACCGCCAGTGAATATACACTGTAATAAATATAAGTAATAAAATTAAATAATAATAATAAATAAATCACGCTAACAATGAACCTAAATAATTGTAAAATTATTAATACTACAATAAGGCTCGCGTTGCTGTTGCGCATCATCTCCAGTCAGCCGCGCGCTGATTGGCCGACCAACGACCATTATAGATATGTGCGTCTGGTCTAGCTTTATAGGCTATGACCGTCGCGAGCGCCACGTGCTTTGGCGTACCCACGCCATCCGCCATCTTGCGCCACGTGCTTTGGCGTACCCACGTCATCCGCCATCTTGCGCCACGTGCTTTGGCGTACCCACGCCATCCGCCATCTTGCGCCGCGTGCTTTGGCGTGCCCACGCCATCCGCCATCTTGCGCCACGTGCGTTGGCGTACCCACGCTACCGCCACGTTGCGCAACAGCGCCGCCGCAGGCGCGCGTTACAACGCGCGGCCATGCTCGTTCACTCTTGTACGCGCCGTCGAGTAGTACACATCGTGCGAGTGTCAATCCAAATCCAATCCCAATTCCAATTCTAATTTTAAGTCAATTCTATTTCGTCTCAATCTAGTTAAGTTAATTAAGTGATCATTTGTATTCTAAATTTTGTATTGCTCTAAATTTAACCAAGTGTTACGCGAGTGTAATTCGATTCATGAATATTTGAATATAGTAAGTACAGTGTATTCGCCACGTGTCATTCATTGCATCATCCTTCCTATCGCCGCGAGAAATCGGAAGTGTTCGCGAGGCTAAAGAGGCAACGGGCATTAACAACTCAAACCTTATTTTACCGAATAATTAGCAGTTAAAGCGAGAATTCCAATCGTTTCCGGGGGCAAGGTGTTGTGCGTTATCCGCACTTACCACGAAGGAAACATTGGACTTCGAGCACGCGGTAATTCTAATCTTTTAATTAAATACAATATACGCCTGGAGCCTCTGCCGAATGCCTAAAGCACGGAGGAATCGCGCGGGTCGTAACAACGCACTTCGGCGGCTTGAATACGACCTCCACGTGGCCGCGATTTACGATCATAACGCGATCATCGGCGAGGAAGTGAGTTACGACGGCGAGTACGAACTTCTCGTGCACGACCGCCTCTGGAGCGCCTTACCGGCCCCGTCCACCCCCGTAGCAGCTTACCAGGGAAGCAGTTTCGGACCACGCATCTCCCTCGAGGAGTATCTGCGCAGAGCGGACACCGAAAGGTAGGTGAAAATCACACATCAAGTTTTATTCCCGGTTGCTTTCGCGTTCCCATCTTGCATACGTTTCAGTAAAATATAGAGTATAAAGGAATTAGACGTGAATGAATATAAGAGTACTCGCGTTCAAGATTCTTTCGGGTTGCGTCACTCGTTTTGTTCGCGTCGACCGACCGTCGCATAGTTGCATCGCCCGACCGGAAGGGTTTTACGACCGACCCTTTTTTGCCGCCCTTGCCATTTTCTCCTAAGGCATGTAGGGTTTTGAGCCGGTTTATCGCTACGCACGGAAATATTCCAGTTTCGTAATATCATTTTAATATTGAATATTCGCCGCGTAATATTAATTCCCGTTATTTGACGTAATGTGCCCGCCTTGCTTTCTCGAGCCACGAGATTCGCGCACTCACCCGGCCGCCGTATACAGATACCGTAGGAGCACGGTGCGTTGCCTTACCACGTTCGGATATCGACGCGTGGACGACGCTATCGCCGAGTTACTCCCTAATAGTGCCGAATATCTTTGCTTTCGATGTAAGGAGGAAATACCAGAGGGAGCTCTTACTTATCGTCTTGAATTGGCCCACGCGTTCCAGTTCGGGTATACTTCCGCCCGGGATCATTGCGATTGCTGCCGCGCTAGTCTTGTAATAGTCCGCGACATTGAGCTCTGCCCTGACTGCACCGAAGTTTTTACTGTGTCTCTAGAAGTGCTCAGGGAATTAGGCAACGCTATAGAGAACATCTGCGGGCGATACTACCTCGACGAGACCAATCCCGCTCCCGACGGCATCCTATCGCGCCGGCTAACCAACTTCTCTGTTGCACTGATCCGCTTACAGTCTAATAATCGCCCAACGTCTGGTTAAACGCAACGTTAGCCGTGTAATTCACTGAAATTTCCTGAGAACTTAATAATTCGCCGCTGACATTATCGGAGGGGTTCCCTCGGATTCGAGCAGTATAATCAGGGTTTCGTACTCCTTAATTCCTTAATTCCTTAATTCTTCCGAACCGCTGTTGGCGATTTGCCGCTCGATCGCTGGCAGCGTCGCCGAGAGGCGAGCGTATTCCCGCCTTGGTCCAGTGCCACGTGGCGATTTGCTTTGGCAATCTCGCCACCGCCTGCGACGTAACATATTTCTGGTGACAGCGGTGGGATACGTTAATCGGAGGAATCGAAAAATTTCGACACATCCTACCGACCCGCGTCATATTCGCGCTGTAGCTGTTTCTTATGCTTCGTACACCGGTAAAGGGCGAGAAAGAAACGGACATGACCACGCGCGCTCAAAAGGGAAAGCTCGCGAGCGACGACGCAGAGATGACCTCCGTAGACAGGCCGGGTGCCCCTAAAACTAAGTATACCGACAGCGAATTCGATGTCATGCAAGCCAACATGGCCAAGCGCGCCGCACAATTACAAGCCGACGCCGACGCATTACAACGGGAAAGAGAAGAAATTCGGGCGGAGAGCGCAGCGCTTCGAAGAGACCGCGCTGAAGCGGAACAGAGTCGAACCGCCGTGCGCGAGATGAATAATATGCTTGCTGCAATGCGCGCTGAATTGAATAACATTCGCCACGAAATCGAGACACGACGCGACCTACCACCGCGAAGCCCTAGCCTTCCCGCTGGGCAACGGTTCACGGAAACGCCCGCCCCTTTTGGCGAGCTGAATGAGTCGGGCACGGAACTCCCTCCCGCGCCGAAGATAACTTATCGCGAGGCGACCGAGTTCGTTCCAATTTTTGATGGTTATAACATCCCTTTGTCGAAATTCCTCGGAGCGTGCAGGCAAGCGCGCGACATCCTGCCGCCTCATTTCGAGAGACCCCTCACGCGTTTACTGGTAGCGAAATTGCGCGGCCACGCTCACTCAGCCGTCGCCGACGAACCGTGCGACACAGTGACACAACTGTCAGATTTATTAAATAGTGCCTTCGGCTCGATAAAAAGTGTTGCGCAATACCGCGGGGAATTGACCGCTGTGCACCTCAAATCGGGAGAGCATATGCTAGATTACATCGACCGCGTCAAGGAACTCCGAGCCTCCATAAGGGACGGAGAACGTCGGGCCCACGGTACGATAGATTCCGCGACGAACCGGGAGATAGACGAACTCACCGCTTCATGTTTCTGTGAGGGTCTGCCCACCCCACTACGTTTACAACTCAAACCGGAACATTTTTACCAGCCGTTCGAGGCATTTGCCGCCGCGAAGATTATAGCCAAGCGTGATGAGATAGAACGGCAGCGTTACGGAATGCCGCCCCGTCAAGGGCTGAGCCCAAACAAACAAACCCTCAGCGCAAACCGTCGTTTCCCCGAAACAGGTGCGGGGCCTAGCCTGCGCTACAGGCAGCCCGCACCGCCGGAACGACGACGCTCGCCGCCGCGACTCGACGCATACAGAGACCGCGATCGGAACTATGCACCGCGCTACCCCTCCGAGTGGGTTGAGCGCCGCGACGAAGTAAGACGAACTGCGCCGCTTTACGAGAAACGCGAATCGCCTAGATCGGGGGGAGGCGACAGAGGGCCGCGCGATTACGGATCGCAGCTTAACGATAAATGGTGCAGATATTGCAAAAATCGCGGCCATGAAATCGAGGAATGTCGGAAACGACAATATAATAACAGTCGCCTCAACGAACCGGGAAACGGTCGGGATCCGCCCCGTGGGTCGGACGCAGCGCGCGCGGATCCTCCAAGGAGTACGCGTCCGGTGAACGTCGTGGAGACGACCGAAGAAGCGTCAGGATCGCAATCTTAAATCCGCAAGAGTATTCACACGCCCCCACTATAACATTGTCCACGCGTGGCTTAATCAAGGAAACTAATTTCATGGTCGACACAGGAGCGGCACCGAATCTAATAAAAGAGCGCTGCTTACATCCCGAGACTCCGGTATTCAAGCGCGATACAATATACCTGACTGGAATCACCGAAGGCAGGCTGGAAACTCTCGGGTCGGCTCGTATAGAATTTATGGGCCACAAGATAACCCTACACGTGGTACCTGACCATTTCCCCATCGTCCAGGAAGGAATCCTAGGATCAGAATTCCTGCGCGATAACGCCAAAATCGATTTCGGGCGAAAACAGATAGAGTGGCAAGGAATACGCCTGCCTTTTGCCCGACGGGAAACTATCGTAATACCAGGTCGCTGCCGCGCCACGTTTTGTATGAACGTCGCGAACCCAGAAATAGCAGTCGGTTATATCCCGCGACTTAGAGTCTGCGATGGGGTATACCTCGGCGAAGCGGTCGTGACTAATCGCAACGGAAGGGCATATTCGCAAATAATCAACTCGACCGAATCCGATAAAGAAATCGCCATTCCTACTATCCAACTCAAGGAGATCGAATCAATCTCACGGGACTTCCCTAGGGAAGAGTCCTCTCTTAATTGCGGGGTTATAGGAAGTAGAATCCAGGAAGTAGAATCGAATTCAGAAAGAATCTCAGCGATTCGAACGCTCCTTCGTTTAGAGCACCTCAGTCAGGTGGAGACAGAGCATGTCGGTAGGCTCATCGAAAAAAACCCAGATCTTTTCCAGCTCCCTTCCGATCACCTCGGGTACACAGACGCTACTGCTCACGCGATTACGACGACGGATAACCAACCCGTCAATACAAAGCAGTATCGATTCCCGCCTATACACAAAGAGGAAATTACTAAGCAAGTAAACGAGCTACTAAAAAACGACGTAATCTGTCCCTCCAATTCCCCGTACAATTCCCCTCTGTGGATTGTTCCTAAGAAACCGGATTCGAAAGGTAATAAACGATGGCGCATGGTCATAGATTACAGAGCGCTCAACGAGAAAACAATAGGCGACGCGTACCCCCTCCCCAACATAACCGAAATCCTAGATCAACTGGGAAGCGCGAAATATTTTAGCATTTTCGATCTAGCGTCGGGTTTCCATCAAATACCGATGCATAAGTCGGACGCGCCGAAAACGGCTTTCTCCACGCCTTTCGGGCACTATGAATTTAAACGCATGCCGTTCGGGTTAAAAAACGCCCCGGCGACCTTTCAGCGACTTATGGATCAGGTGTTGAGCGGCCTCCAAGGAACCGAGGTATTCGTGTACCTCGACGATATTGTGGTATATGCTAGCTCACTGCGAGAGCATGAAATAAAATTTAATAAGCTGGCCGAAAGATTGAGAGGCGCGAAGCTCCGCCTCCAGCCTGACAAATGCGAATTTCTGCGGAAAGAGGTCACATATCTGGGCCACGTAATCGGAGAAGACGGGGTGAAGCCTGACCCGAAAAAAATTCACGCCGTTGAAAATTTTCCGCGCCCCCATACCGCGAAAAACATTAAACAATTTCTCGGACTCGCGGGTTACTATCGGAGATTCATACCGAACTTCTCGAAAACAGCTAAACCTCTGACGGACTTATTAAAAAAGGAGGTACCGTTCGGATGGGGCGATCCACAGGAAAACGCGTTCGCGCAGCTTAAAGACGCCCTATGCACGGAACCCCTTCTCCAATATCCCGACTTTTCTCAACAATTCGTCGTAACTACAGACGCCTCCAAGTTCGCGATCGGCGGAATCCTCAGTCAGGGACCGCTTGGCAAGGATCTCCCTATCGCATACGCGTCCCGATTACTAAACCCGCCGGAACAGAACTACTCCACGATCGAAAAGGAATTGCTCGCTATAGTTTATTGCGTAAATTACTTTAGACCATATTTATACGGAAGAAGATTCCAGCTCGTCACCGACCACAAACCCTTGACATGGTTGCATTCGGTTAAGGACCCCACGTCACGATTAGTCAGATGGCGATTAAAATTAGCCGAATACGAATACGAAGTTATGTATCGAGCCGGCAAAACTAATGTAAACGCAGACGCGCTGTCACGAAACCCCGCTTTTCCCGTCCTTCCCCTCGAGAGCACATCGAATATCGCGAGACGCAACGATAGCGAGCCCGAGGAAGATTCGTCAACCGACGACGATACCGAAATCCGCCCCCACGTCGTCACTTCCGACGAGGACCTCGACAGCGACACCAGCGAAGAATCTCTATTTAACGCGAATAACGCTCCGTTTCAATTCCATCACGCGAAAGTGAAGGAAATCGTAGATAACTTTACGAGTAGAAGCGACAACCTGGTGGTATTCGTGAGCGTCCAAGGTGAACCTTGCGATTTAGGGGCTCGGATGCTCAGCCAACAGGGACTATTGCCTAAATTGCGGGACGTCATGCTGAACAGGGCAAACGTCACGCAAAGCGGCAAACGGCGAATTATTGCATTGCCGATTGAAGTAAATGTCTCCGCGATAACCACGCTAGAAAGTATTAGAGAGGCCGTGGTGTCACTACTCGACGTCACGAACGAACTCGACATACGGTCCATATCTGTCTGCAAGGGGGATGCGAGTGGAGTACCGTGGAGGAAAATAGAAAAGGTTATTCGCGACGCATTTTGGAACCAAGATATAGAAATATCGATATGCGGTAATAAAATCACTGTTCCACCCCCCGAAGATAGAATCCGCTTGATCGAGGAATATCACGCGTCCGCAATAGGAGGCCATAAAGGCATAAACAAAACATGCGCGCGCCTCAAATCGCGGTACAATTGGCCTAGACTGAAGGAAGAAGTAACGCGGTTCATAAATAATTGCGAAGGCTGCCAGTTAAAAAAATTGGTTAGAGTAAAGACCCGACAGCCCATGATTCTAACGGATACACCCGACAAAGCGTTTGATAAGATATCTATGGATATCATGGGGCCGCTCCCCACCACTCGCAAGGACCACTCGTACATATTTACTATACAAGATCTCTTGACGAAGTATTCACTAGCTATCCCCCTCAAGGGGATCTCGGCTATCGACGTGGCCGACGCTTTCGTAAACGAATTCATTTGCGTGCATGGTGCCCCGCGAGCGGTACTAACGGACCAAGGGTCTCATTTTCTAAATTCTTTAATGCGCAACATAGCTCGCAAATTCAGAATTAAACAGTGTAAGACCACTGCGTACCACCCTCAGTCCAATGGCTCCGTGGAGCGCTCGCACCATGTACTTTGGGAGTACTTGAAACAATTTGTCAATGACCACCACGATTGGGACGAATATCTAAAATTAGCTAGTTTTTCTTACAACACGAGCGTACATGAGGGAACGAAGTTCACCCCTCACGAATTGGTCTACGGGAGCGTCGCGCGTACTCCCGAAAGCGATCCCTTCCCCGAGGACGAGCGCGACGAAAGCTACGCTGGCTACTTACTCGAACTAAATGCGAAAATAAGCGAATCCCAGAGAGCCGCGCGTCGTAACCTGAATGCTGCGAAGGTTAGATCAAAGCGATACTATGATAAAAGGGTTAAGGCATGCAACTTTGAAGCGGGAGACCAGGTGTACATGCTTAAAGAACCTGTGAGAAATAAACTAAGTCCACAATACACCGGTCCCTACAAAATAGCGGACGTGCTAAGTAATAATAATGTTAAATTAGAGATAAGGCCAGGTAAATTGCGTACTATCCATATGGACAAACTGAAGAAGGCGGGGAATCGGAGCCCCACCACACGCCGTGCCCCACCACAACCAGAGCCGGGGGCGAGCGAGCAACCAAGCGGCAGTCGACACACGTCACCCCTTGAAGAAACATGGAGCCACAACGAATCTTAACGCTTTTACTGTTCCCGACGCTCAGCTTTGGCTTGACGGGCTATGACTGCGGAGGCAGCGGACTCAATATCACAACCTTGTCGCTGCTGGACGTCGGCGCCTGTAATGTCGAGGATATGGAGCCAGCGAGCACGGAGACGTACGTACAACTCATGCAGAGTTCCGATTTCGAGAGCTTGCCAATAATTCAATGCCGAATTGAAATCGACCGGACCATATACTACTGCGGCATGCACTCACACATATCAATTGTATCCGACGGTCGAAAGGTGTACATCAAAGAAATCGGCTGGCAAACCTGCCAGAAAATCCACGAGACTGGAACTCTCGCGCTGGGAACCGCCTTCGTGGATAGATTGATTGTAAACGCCACGAATCATAGGAGCGTCACTATGGCTGGACAAACGCACGCTGACGGCCGTTGTTCCGGAACGCAGTACACGGACGGATTCGGAGCATGGGAGAGCGTGGTAGTACAAGCATCCTTAAAGGTGGTATTGAGGACGTTTGAAGCACCATTCAAACGGTCAGCGAACTCATTAAATCTGCCATCTGGAACGCGCTGCCCCGTGCAACTGGGGAGCTGCGCCGATTTCGACGGTACGGAAACCTTCTGGAAAACACCGTCCGACGACAGCTGCCACTTCAACCAGTACGATATACTTTACGAGGGTATGGCCATAAAACTGTCGCCGAAGCCCAAACAAACTGCCCCAGTGGTATATACAGTGACCACCGGAGATACAACGTTCGCCTTGACAAAAACGACGGAATTCAACCTATGTGGCTATCGACTTTTCCAGACCGAGCACCCAAAGCTTGTTATATTGGAAACACAGCGAGGACGCACGTTCAAATCTAAGTCACAGATCTCAGTTAACAACTTAGATATATTCTCCTATGTGAATTCGAAATTCGTTTACGTGGAGAAACACGTGAAAACGCAACTTACCAGGCTTTACCACGACATTATGGAGCAGAAATGTGCATTAGAGCGTCAGATCCTCCAGAATGCGCTCTCATTGGCAACTATAGCCCCAGACGAAATGGCCTTCCGGATAATGAAAGCCCCTGGATACACGGCGGTCACAGCCGGAGAAGTCATCCATATTGTCCAATGCGTCCCAGTAGAATGCAAGCTGCGACATACCGAAGAGTGTTACAACGAGTTGCCAGTTACCTACCGCAATTCGTCACACTTTTTATTGCCACGCACCAGAATTCTGACCAGGACAGGAACACACAAAGACTGCAACGAGTTGCTTCCTGGCATGTACAAACTACACGGCAGTTGGTACCGAGTAGGCCTGAAGCCGATCGAATCGCTTCCTCCGCCGACGATCCAGCCGCTTTCTACCCCCACGTGGAAATACGTCAGTCCGGACGCACTCGCCACCAGTGGAATCTACTCCGCGGACGATCTGAACCGACTGCGAGACCACATAATGTTCCCAGTCGAAAAGCCGTCTATGCTGAATACAATAGCGCGAGGGGCCTTAGGACAGGACGTCCCGAGCGGGAGTATTTCCTTGATGAATCTTCTTGACGAAAAGTCTTTAGATCGGATCGCTGAAAGCACAGGGAAGCGATTATGGCAAGGATTTATTACGTTTGGCTCGGCCAGCGCAGGAGTCTTGGCGTTATTCGTGATAGCCAGACTGATCAAGTTGGTGATCGATACAATCATCCACGGATACGCGTTGCACAGAATATACGGATGGAGCCTTCATATATTGGGAGCAGTATGGTCGTCGGTCACTAACCTTTTGCTGCATATGGGTAACCCAGCAACAAAAACCGACTCGCCTAGCAGGGAACGCCTCATGCCAATAGCTCAGAGCTCGACAGAAGACACACCGACGGCGCCCGAAATCGCCCCTAGTGCCGAAAAGGAAAAGTTTAGTGAGCATGTGCGGTCATACAGTGAACTCCAAAAATACTTACGCGAGGACGTAGTATAGAGACAAATAAGTGCGATAACTAATTACAAGCGTTAGAATATAAGACGAATAAACATAAGTAAAATAATTGTAGCTCAAACCTTCTGCAACTCAACCTCTAGTAGAGCAGGGGAAATGCACGGCACCTGGCCCTGCATTTCTTCTTAGGGGGGGAGGTGTAACGTCAGGAGAGCCAACGTAAAAATTTCTTTTCCTTCCCCTTTTCCCACCTGCGCAGAAGCGCCACTATTCAAGCCAAAGTTGGCAACAACCGGCTCTCCTGCCGTTGACATATCGCGCGTTGCGCCTTACCGCCAGTGAATATACACTGTAATAAATATAAGTAATAAAATTAAATAATAATAATAAATAAATCACGCTAACAATGAACCTAAATAATTGTAAAATTATTAATACTACAATAAGGCTCGCGTTGCTGTTGCGCATCATCTCCAGTCAGCCGCGCGCTGATTGGCCGACCAACGACCATTATAGATATGTGCGTCTGGTCTAGCTTTATAGGCTATGACCGTCGCGAGCGCCACGTGCTTTGGCGTACCCACGCCATCCGCCATCTTGCGCCACGTGCTTTGGCGTACCCACGTCATCCGCCATCTTGCGCCACGTGCTTTGGCGTACCCACGCCATCCGCCATCTTGCGCCGCGTGCTTTGGCGTGCCCACGCCATCCGCCATCTTGCGCCACGTGCGTTGGCGTACCCACGCTACCGCCACGTTGCGCAACAGCGCCGCCGCAGGCGCGCGTTACAACGCGCGGCCATGCTCGTTCACTCTTGTACGCGCCGTCGAGTAGTACACATCGTGCGAGTGTCAATCCAAATCCAATCCCAATTCCAATTCTAATTTTAAGTCAATTCTATTTCGTCTCAATCTAGTTAAGTTAATTAAGTGATCATTTGTATTCTAAATTTTGTATTGCTCTAAATTTAACCAAGTGTTACGCGAGTGTAATTCGATTCATGAATATTTGAATATAGTAAGTACAGTGTATTCGCCACGTGTCATTCATTGCATCATCCTTCCTATCGCCGCGAGAAATCGGAAGTGTTCGCGAGGCTAAAGAGGCAACGGGCATTAACAACTCAAACCTTATTTTACCGAATAATTAGCAGTTAAAGCGAGAATTCCAATCGTTTCCGGGGGCAAGGTGTTGTGCGTTATCCGCACTTACCACGAAGGAAACATTGGACTTCGAGCACGCGGTAATTCTAATCTTTTAATTAAATACAATATACGCCTGGAGCCTCTGCCGAATGCCTAAAGCACGGAGGAATCGCGCGGGTCGTAACAACGCACTTCGGCGGCTTGAATACGACCTCCACGTGGCCGCGATTTACGATCATAACGCGATCATCGGCGAGGAAGTGAGTTACGACGGCGAGTACGAACTTCTCGTGCACGACCGCCTCTGGAGCGCCTTACCGGCCCCGTCCACCCCCGTAGCAGCTTACCAGGGAAGCAGTTTCGGACCACGCATCTCCCTCGAGGAGTATCTGCGCAGAGCGGACACCGAAAGGTAGGTGAAAATCACACATCAAGTTTTATTCCCGGTTGCTTTCGCGTTCCCATCTTGCATACGTTTCAGTAAAATATAGAGTATAAAGGAATTAGACGTGAATGAATATAAGAGTACTCGCGTTCAAGATTCTTTCGGGTTGCGTCACTCGTTTTGTTCGCGTCGACCGACCGTCGCATAGTTGCATCGCCCGACCGGAAGGGTTTTACGACCGACCCTTTTTTGCCGCCCTTGCCATTTTCTCCTAAGGCATGTAGGGTTTTGAGCCGGTTTATCGCTACGCACGGAAATATTCCAGTTTCGTAATATCATTTTAATATTGAATATTCGCCGCGTAATATTAATTCCCGTTATTTGACGTAATGTGCCCGCCTTGCTTTCTCGAGCCACGAGATTCGCGCACTCACCCGGCCGCCGTATACAGATACCGTAGGAGCACGGTGCGTTGCCTTACCACGTTCGGATATCGACGCGTGGACGACGCTATCGCCGAGTTACTCCCTAATAGTGCCGAATATCTTTGCTTTCGATGTAAGGAGGAAATACCAGAGGGAGCTCTTACTTATCGTCTTGAATTGGCCCACGCGTTCCAGTTCGGGTATACTTCCGCCCGGGATCATTGCGATTGCTGCCGCGCTAGTCTTGTAATAGTCCGCGACATTGAGCTCTGCCCTGACTGCACCGAAGTTTTTACTGTGTCTCTAGAAGTGCTCAGGGAATTAGGCAACGCTATAGAGAACATCTGCGGGCGATACTACCTCGACGAGACCAATCCCGCTCCCGACGGCATCCTATCGCGCCGGCTAACCAACTTCTCTGTTGCACTGATCCGCTTACAGTCTAATAATCGCCCAACGTCTGGTTAAACGCAACGTTAGCCGTGTAATTCACTGAAATTTCCTGAGAACTTAATAATTCGCCGCTGACATTATCGGAGGGGTTCCCTCGGATTCGAGCAGTATAATCAGGGTTTCGTACTCCTTAATTCCTTAATTCCTTAATTCTTCCGAACCGCTGTTGGCGATTTGCCGCTCGATCGCTGGCAGCGTCGCCGAGAGGCGAGCGTATTCCCGCCTTGGTCCAGTGCCACGTGGCGATTTGCTTTGGCAATCTCGCCACCGCCTGCGACGTAACATATTTAATTAAAAGATTAGAATTACCGCGTGCTCGAAGTCCAATGTTTCCTTCGTGGTAAGTGCGGATAACGCACAACACCTTGCCCCCGGAAACGATTGGAATTCTCGCTTTAACTGCTAATTATTCGGTAAAATAAGGTTTGAGTTGTTAATGCCCGTTGCCTCTTTAGCCTCGCGAACACTTCCGATTTCTCGCGGCGATAGGAAGGATGATGCAATGAATGACACGTGGCGAATACACTGTACTTACTATATTCAAATATTCATGAATCGAATTACACTCGCGTAACACTTGGTTAAATTTAGAGCAATACAAAATTTAGAATACAAATGATCACTTAATTAACTTAACTAGATTGAGACGAAATAGAATTGACTTAAAATTAGAATTGGAATTGGGATTGGATTTGGATTGACACTCGCACGATGTGTACTACTCGACGGCGCGTACAAGAGTGAACGAGCATGGCCGCGCGTTGTAACGCGTGCCTGCGGCGGCGCTGTTGCGCAACGTGGCGGTAGCGTGGGTACGCCAACGCACGTGGCGCAAGATGGCGGATGGCGTGGGCACGCCAAAGCACGCGGCGCAAGATGGCGGATGGCGTGGGTACGCCAAAGCACGTGGCGCAAGATGGCGGATGACGTGGGTACGCCAAAGCACGTGGCGCAAGATGGCGGATGGCGTGGGTACGCCAAAGCACGTGGCGCTCGCGACGGTCATAGCCTATAAAGCTAGACCAGACGCACATATCTATAATGGTCGTTGGTCGGCCAATCAGCGCGCGGCTGACTGGAGATGATGCGCAACAGCAACGCGAGCCTTATTGTAGTATTAATAATTTTACAATTATTTAGGTTCATTGTTAGCGTGATTTATTTATTATTATTATTTAATTTTATTACTTATATTTATTACAGTGTATATTCACTGGCGGTAAGGCGCAACGCGCGATATGTCAACGGCAGGAGAGCCGGTTGTTGCCAACTTTGGCTTGAATAGTGGCGCTTCTGCGCAGGTGGGAAAAGGGGAAGGAAAAGAAATTTTTACGTTGGCTCTCCTGACGTTACACCTCCCCCCCTAAGAAGAAATGCAGGGCCAGGTGCCGTGCATTTCCCCTGCTCTACTAGAGGTTGAGTTGCAGAAGGTTTGAGCTACAATTATTTTACTTATGTTTATTCGTCTTATATTCTAACGCTTGTAATTAGTTATCGCACTTATTTGTCTCTATACTACGTCCTCGCGTAAGTATTTTTGGAGTTCACTGTATGACCGCACATGCTCACTAAACTTTTCCTTTTCGGCACTAGGGGCGATTTCGGGCGCCGTCGGTGTGTCTTCTGTCGAGCTCTGAGCTATTGGCATGAGGCGTTCCCTGCTAGGCGAGTCGGTTTTTGTTGCTGGGTTACCCATATGCAGCAAAAGGTTAGTGACCGACGACCATACTGCTCCCAATATATGAAGGCTCCATCCGTATATTCTGTGCAACGCGTATCCGTGGATGATTGTATCGATCACCAACTTGATCAGTCTGGCTATCACGAATAACGCCAAGACTCCTGCGCTGGCCGAGCCAAACGTAATAAATCCTTGCCATAATCGCTTCCCTGTGCTTTCAGCGATCCGATCTAAAGACTTTTCGTCGAGAAGATTCATCAAGGAAATACTCCCGCTCGGGACGTCCTGTCCTAAGGCCCCTCGCGCTATTGTATTCAGCATAGACGGCTTTTCGACTGGGAACATTATGTGGTCTCGCAGTCGGTTCAGATCGTCCGCGGAGTAGATTCCACTGGTGGCGAGTGCGTCCGGACTGACGTATTTCCACGTGGGGGTAGAAAGCGGCTGGATCGTCGGCGGAGGAAGCGATTCGATCGGCTTCAGGCCTACTCGGTACCAACTGCCGTGTAGTTTGTACATGCCAGGAAGCAACTCGTTGCAGTCTTTGTGTGTTCCTGTCCTGGTCAGAATTCTGGTGCGTGGCAATAAAAAGTGTGACGAATTGCGGTAGGTAACTGGCAACTCGTTGTAACACTCTTCGGTATGTCGCAGCTTGCATTCTACTGGGACGCATTGGACAATATGGATGACTTCTCCGGCTGTGACCGCCGTGTATCCAGGGGCTTTCATTATCCGGAAGGCCATTTCGTCTGGGGCTATAGTTGCCAATGAGAGCGCATTCTGGAGGATCTGACGCTCTAATGCACATTTCTGCTCCATAATGTCGTGGTAAAGCCTGGTAAGTTGCGTTTTCACGTGTTTCTCCACGTAAACGAATTTCGAATTCACATAGGAGAATATATCTAAGTTGTTAACTGAGATCTGTGACTTAGATTTGAACGTGCGTCCTCGCTGTGTTTCCAATATAACAAGCTTTGGGTGCTCGGTCTGGAAAAGTCGATAGCCACATAGGTTGAATTCCGTCGTTTTTGTCAAGGCGAACGTTGTATCTCCGGTGGTCACTGTATATACCACTGGGGCAGTTTGTTTGGGCTTCGGCGACAGTTTTATGGCCATACCCTCGTAAAGTATATCGTACTGGTTGAAGTGGCAGCTGTCGTCGGACGGTGTTTTCCAGAAGGTTTCCGTACCGTCGAAATCGGCGCAGCTCCCCAGTTGCACGGGGCAGCGCGTTCCAGATGGCAGATTTAATGAGTTCGCTGACCGTTTGAATGGTGCTTCAAACGTCCTCAATACCACCTTTAAGGATGCTTGTACTACCACGCTCTCCCATGCTCCGAATCCGTCCGTGTACTGCGTTCCGGAACAACGGCCGTCAGCGTGCGTTTGTCCAGCCATAGTGACGCTCCTATGATTCGTGGCGTTTACAATCAATCTATCCACGAAGGCGGTTCCCAGCGCGAGAGTTCCAGTCTCGTGGATTTTCTGGCAGGTTTGCCAGCCGATTTCTTTGATGTACACCTTTCGACCGTCGGATACAATTGATATGTGTGAGTGCATGCCGCAGTAGTATATGGTCCGGTCGATTTCAATTCGGCATTGAATTATTGGCAAGCTCTCGAAATCGGAACTCTGCATGAGTTGTACGTACGTCTCCGTGCTCGCTGGCTCCATATCCTCGACATTACAGGCGCCGACGTCCAGCAGCGACAAGGTTGTGATATTGAGTCCGCTGCCTCCGCAGTCATAGCCCGTCAAGCCAAAGCTGAGCGTCGGGAACAGTAAAAGCGTTAAGATTCGTTGTGGCTCCATGTTTCTTCAAGGGGTGACGTGTGTCGACTGCCGCTTGGTTGCTCGCTCGCCCCCGGCTCTGGTTGTGGTGGGGCACGGCGTGTGGTGGGGCTCCGATTCCCCGCCTTCTTCAGTTTGTCCATATGGATAGTACGCAATTTACCTGGCCTTATCTCTAATTTAACATTATTATTACTTAGCACGTCCGCTATTTTGTAGGGACCGGTGTATTGTGGACTTAGTTTATTTCTCACAGGTTCTTTAAGCATGTACACCTGGTCTCCCGCTTCAAAGTTGCATGCCTTAACCCTTTTATCATAGTATCGCTTTGATCTAACCTTCGCAGCATTCAGGTTACGACGCGCGGCTCTCTGGGATTCGCTTATTTTCGCATTTAGTTCGAGTAAGTAGCCAGCGTAGCTTTCGTCGCGCTCGTCCTCGGGGAAGGGATCGCTTTCGGGAGTACGCGCGACGCTCCCGTAGACCAATTCGTGAGGGGTGAACTTCGTTCCCTCATGTACGCTCGTGTTGTAAGAAAAACTAGCTAATTTTAGATATTCGTCCCAATCGTGGTGGTCATTGACAAATTGTTTCAAGTACTCCCAAAGTACATGGTGCGAGCGCTCCACGGAGCCATTGGACTGAGGGTGGTACGCAGTGGTCTTACACTGTTTAATTCTGAATTTGCGAGCTATGTTGCGCATTAAAGAATTTAGAAAATGAGACCCTTGGTCCGTTAGTACCGCTCGCGGGGCACCATGCACGCAAATGAATTCGTTTACGAAAGCGTCGGCCACGTCGATAGCCGAGATCCCCTTGAGGGGGATAGCTAGTGAATACTTCGTCAAGAGATCTTGTATAGTAAATATGTACGAGTGGTCCTTGCGAGTGGTGGGGAGCGGCCCCATGATATCCATAGATATCTTATCAAACGCTTTGTCGGGTGTATCCGTTAGAATCATGGGCTGTCGGGTCTTTACTCTAACCAATTTTTTTAACTGGCAGCCTTCGCAATTATTTATGAACCGCGTTACTTCTTCCTTCAGTCTAGGCCAATTGTACCGCGATTTGAGGCGCGTGCATGTTTTGTTTATGCCTTTATGGCCTCCTATTGCGGACGCGTGATATTCCTCGATCAAGCGGATTCTATCTTCGGGGGGTGGAACAGTGATTTTATTACCGCATATCGATATTTCTATATCTTGGTTCCAAAATGCGTCGCGAATAACCTTTTCTATTTTCCTCCACGGTACTCCACTCGCATCCCCCTTGCAGACAGATATGGACCGTATGTCGAGTTCGTTCGTGACGTCGAGTAGTGACACCACGGCCTCTCTAATACTTTCTAGCGTGGTTATCGCGGAGACATTTACTTCAATCGGCAATGCAATAATTCGCCGTTTGCCGCTTTGCGTGACGTTTGCCCTGTTCAGCATGACGTCCCGCAATTTAGGCAATAGTCCCTGTTGGCTGAGCATCCGAGCCCCTAAATCGCAAGGTTCACCTTGGACGCTCACGAATACCACCAGGTTGTCGCTTCTACTCGTAAAGTTATCTACGATTTCCTTCACTTTCGCGTGATGGAATTGAAACGGAGCGTTATTCGCGTTAAATAGAGATTCTTCGCTGGTGTCGCTGTCGAGGTCCTCGTCGGAAGTGACGACGTGGGGGCGGATTTCGGTATCGTCGTCGGTTGACGAATCTTCCTCGGGCTCGCTATCGTTCCGTCTCGCGATATTCGATGTGCTCTCGAGGGGAAGGACGGGAAAAGCGGGGTTTCGTGACAGCGCGTCTGCGTTTACATTAGTTTTGCCGGCTCGATACATAACTTCGTATTCGTATTCGGCTAATTTTAATCGCCATCTGACTAATCGTGACGTGGGGTCCTTAACCGAATGCAACCATGTCAAGGGTTTGTGGTCGGTGACGAGCTGGAATCTTCTTCCGTATAAATATGGTCTAAAGTAATTTACGCAATAAACTATAGCGAGCAATTCCTTTTCGATCGTGGAGTAGTTCTGTTCCGGCGGGTTTAGTAATCGGGACGCGTATGCGATAGGGAGATCCTTGCCAAGCGGTCCCTGACTGAGGATTCCGCCGATCGCGAACTTGGAGGCGTCTGTAGTTACGACGAATTGTTGAGAAAAGTCGGGATATTGGAGAAGGGGTTCCGTGCATAGGGCGTCTTTAAGCTGCGCGAACGCGTTTTCCTGTGGATCGCCCCATCCGAACGGTACCTCCTTTTTTAATAAGTCCGTCAGAGGTTTAGCTGTTTTCGAGAAGTTCGGTATGAATCTCCGATAGTAACCCGCGAGTCCGAGAAATTGTTTAATGTTTTTCGCGGTATGGGGGCGCGGAAAATTTTCAACGGCGTGAATTTTTTTCGGGTCAGGCTTCACCCCGTCTTCTCCGATTACGTGGCCCAGATATGTGACCTCTTTCCGCAGAAATTCGCATTTGTCAGGCTGGAGGCGGAGCTTCGCGCCTCTCAATCTTTCGGCCAGCTTATTAAATTTTATTTCATGCTCTCGCAGTGAGCTAGCATATACCACAATATCGTCGAGGTACACGAATACCTCGGTTCCTTGGAGGCCGCTCAACACCTGATCCATAAGTCGCTGAAAGGTCGCCGGGGCGTTTTTTAACCCGAACGGCATGCGTTTAAATTCATAGTGCCCGAAAGGCGTGGAGAAAGCCGTTTTCGGCGCGTCCGACTTATGCATCGGTATTTGATGGAAACCCGACGCTAGATCGAAAATGCTAAAATATTTCGCGCTTCCCAGTTGATCTAGGATTTCGGTTATGTTGGGGAGGGGGTACGCGTCGCCTATTGTTTTCTCGTTGAGCGCTCTGTAATCTATGACCATGCGCCATCGTTTATTACCTTTCGAATCCGGTTTCTTAGGAACAATCCACAGAGGGGAATTGTACGGGGAATTGGAGGGACAGATTACGTCGTTTTTTAGTAGCTCGTTTACTTGCTTAGTAATTTCCTCTTTGTGTATAGGCGGGAATCGATACTGCTTTGTATTGACGGGTTGGTTATCCGTCGTCGTAATCGCGTGAGCAGTAGCGTCTGTGTACCCGAGGTGATCGGAAGGGAGCTGGAAAAGATCTGGGTTTTTTTCGATGAGCCTACCGACATGCTCTGTCTCCACCTGACTGAGGTGCTCTAAACGAAGGAGCGTTCGAATCGCTGAGATTCTTTCTGAATTCGATTCTACTTCCTGGATTCTACTTCCTATAACCCCGCAATTAAGAGAGGACTCTTCCCTAGGGAAGTCCCGTGAGATTGATTCGATCTCCTTGAGTTGGATAGTAGGAATGGCGATTTCTTTATCGGATTCGGTCGAGTTGATTATTTGCGAATATGCCCTTCCGTTGCGATTAGTCACGACCGCTTCGCCGAGGTATACCCCATCGCAGACTCTAAGTCGCGGGATATAACCGACTGCTATTTCTGGGTTCGCGACGTTCATACAAAACGTGGCGCGGCAGCGACCTGGTATTACGATAGTTTCCCGTCGGGCAAAAGGCAGGCGTATTCCTTGCCACTCTATCTGTTTTCGCCCGAAATCGATTTTGGCGTTATCGCGCAGGAATTCTGATCCTAGGATTCCTTCCTGGACGATGGGGAAATGGTCAGGTACCACGTGTAGGGTTATCTTGTGGCCCATAAATTCTATACGAGCCGACCCGAGAGTTTCCAGCCTGCCTTCGGTGATTCCAGTCAGGTATATTGTATCGCGCTTGAATACCGGAGTCTCGGGATGTAAGCAGCGCTCTTTTATTAGATTCGGTGCCGCTCCTGTGTCGACCATGAAATTAGTTTCCTTGATTAAGCCACGCGCGGACAATGTTATAGTGGGGGCGTGTGAATACTCTTGCGGATTTAAGATTGCGATCCTGACGCTTCTTCGGTCGTCTCCACGACGTTCACCGGACGCGTACTCCTTGGAGGATCCGCGCGCGCTGCGTCCGACCCACGGGGCGGATCCCGACCGTTTCCCGGTTCGTTGAGGCGACTGTTATTATATTGTCGTTTCCGACATTCCTCGATTTCATGGCCGCGATTTTTGCAATATCTGCACCATTTATCGTTAAGCTGCGATCCGTAATCGCGCGGCCCTCTGTCGCCTCCCCCCGATCTAGGCGATTCGCGTTTCTCGTAAAGCGGCGCAGTTCGTCTTACTTCGTCGCGGCGCTCAACCCACTCGGAGGGGTAGCGCGGTGCATAGTTCCGATCGCGGTCTCTGTATGCGTCGAGTCGCGGCGGCGAGCGTCGTCGTTCCGGCGGTGCGGGCTGCCTGTAGCGCAGGCTAGGCCCCGCACCTGTTTCGGGGAAACGACGGTTTGCGCTGAGGGTTTGTTTGTTTGGGCTCAGCCCTTGACGGGGCGGCATTCCGTAACGCTGCCGTTCTATCTCATCACGCTTGGCTATAATCTTCGCGGCGGCAAATGCCTCGAACGGCTGGTAAAAATGTTCCGGTTTGAGTTGTAAACGTAGTGGGGTGGGCAGACCCTCACAGAAACATGAAGCGGTGAGTTCGTCTATCTCCCGGTTCGTCGCGGAATCTATCGTACCGTGGGCCCGACGTTCTCCGTCCCTTATGGAGGCTCGGAGTTCCTTGACGCGGTCGATGTAATCTAGCATATGCTCTCCCGATTTGAGGTGCACAGCGGTCAATTCCCCGCGGTATTGCGCAACACTTTTTATCGAGCCGAAGGCACTATTTAATAAATCTGACAGTTGTGTCACTGTGTCGCACGGTTCGTCGGCGACGGCTGAGTGAGCGTGGCCGCGCAATTTCGCTACCAGTAAACGCGTGAGGGGTCTCTCGAAATGAGGCGGCAGGATGTCGCGCGCTTGCCTGCACGCTCCGAGGAATTTCGACAAAGGGATGTTATAACCATCAAAAATTGGAACGAACTCGGTCGCCTCGCGATAAGTTATCTTCGGCGCGGGAGGGAGTTCCGTGCCCGACTCATTCAGCTCGCCAAAAGGGGCGGGCGTTTCCGTGAACCGTTGCCCAGCGGGAAGGCTAGGGCTTCGCGGTGGTAGGTCGCGTCGTGTCTCGATTTCGTGGCGAATGTTATTCAATTCAGCGCGCATTGCAGCAAGCATATTATTCATCTCGCGCACGGCGGTTCGACTCTGTTCCGCTTCAGCGCGGTCTCTTCGAAGCGCTGCGCTCTCCGCCCGAATTTCTTCTCTTTCCCGTTGTAATGCGTCGGCGTCGGCTTGTAATTGTGCGGCGCGCTTGGCCATGTTGGCTTGCATGACATCGAATTCGCTGTCGGTATACTTAGTTTTAGGGGCACCCGGCCTGTCTACGGAGGTCATCTCTGCGTCGTTGCTCGCGAGCTTTCCCTTTTGAGCGCGCGTGGTCATGTCCGTTTCTTTCTCGCCCTTTACCGGTGTACGAAGCATAAGAAACAGCTACAGCGCGAATATGACGCGGGTCGGTAGGATGTGTCGAAATTTTTCGATTCCTCCGATTAACGTATCCCACCGCTGTCACCAGAAATATGTTACGTCGCAGGCGGTGGCGAGATTGCCAAAGCAAATCGCCACGTGGCACTGGACCAAGGCGGGAATACGCTCGCCTCTCGGCGACGCTGCCAGCGATCGAGCGGCAAATCGCCAACAGCGGTTCGGAAGAATTAAGGAATTAAGGAATTAAGGAGTACGAAACCCTGATTATACTGCTCGAATCCGAGGGAACCCCTCCGATAATGTCAGCGGCGAATTATTAAGTTCTCAGGAAATTTCAGTGAATTACACGGCTAACGTTGCGTTTAACCAGACGTTGGGCGATTATTAGACTGTAAGCGGATCAGTGCAACAGAGAAGTTGGTTAGCCGGCGCGATAGGATGCCGTCGGGAGCGGGATTGGTCTCGTCGAGGTAGTATCGCCCGCAGATGTTCTCTATAGCGTTGCCTAATTCCCTGAGCACTTCTAGAGACACAGTAAAAACTTCGGTGCAGTCAGGGCAGAGCTCAATGTCGCGGACTATTACAAGACTAGCGCGGCAGCAATCGCAATGATCCCGGGCGGAAGTATACCCGAACTGGAACGCGTGGGCCAATTCAAGACGATACGTAAGAGTTCCCTCTGGTATTTCCTCCTTACATCGAAAGCAAAGATATTCGGCACTATTAGGGAGTAACTCGGCGATAGCGTCGTCCACGCGTCGATATCCGAACGTGGTAAGGCAACGCACCGTGCTCCTACGGTATCTGTATACGGCGGCCGGGTGAGTGCGCGAATCTCGTGGCTCGAGAAAGCAAGGCGGGCACATTACGTCAAATAACGGGAATTAATATTACGCGGCGAATATTCAATATTAAAATGATATTACGAAACTGGAATATTTCCGTGCGTAGCGATAAACCGGCTCAAAACCCTACATGCCTTAGGAGAAAGTGGCAAGGGCGGCAAAAAAGGGTCGGTCGTAAAACCCTTCCGGTCGGGCGATGCAACTATGCGACGGTCGGTCGACGCGAACAAAACGAGTGACGCAACCCGAAAGAATCTTGAACGCGAGTACTCTTATATTCATTCACGTCTAATTCCTTTATACTCTATATTTTACTGAAATGTATGCAAGATGGGAACGCGAAAGCAACCGGGAATAAAACTTGATGTATGATTTTCACCTACCTTTCGGTGTCCGCTCTGCGCAGATACTCCTCGAGGGAGATGCGTGGTCCGAAACTGCTTCCCTGGTAAGCTGCTACGGGGGTGGACGGGGCCGGTAAGGCGCTCCAGAGGCGGTCGTGCACGAGAAGTTCGTACTCGCCGTCGTAACTCACTTCCTCGCCGATGATCGCGTTATGATCGTAAATCGCGGCCACGTGGAGGTCGTATTCAAGCCGCCGAAGTGCGTTGTTACGACCCGCGCGATTCCTCCGTGCTTTAGGCATTCGGCAGAGGCTCCAGGCGTATATTGTATTTAATTAAAAGATTAGAATTACCGCGTGCTCGAAGTCCAATGTTTCCTTCGTGGTAAGTGCGGATAACGCACAACACCTTGCCCCCGGAAACGATTGGAATTCTCGCTTTAACTGCTAATTATTCGGTAAAATAAGGTTTGAGTTGTTAATGCCCGTTGCCTCTTTAGCCTCGCGAACACTTCCGATTTCTCGCGGCGATAGGAAGGATGATGCAATGAATGACACGTGGCGAATACACTGTACTTACTATATTCAAATATTCATGAATCGAATTACACTCGCGTAACACTTGGTTAAATTTAGAGCAATACAAAATTTAGAATACAAATGATCACTTAATTAACTTAACTAGATTGAGACGAAATAGAATTGACTTAAAATTAGAATTGGAATTGGGATTGGATTTGGATTGACACTCGCACGATGTGTACTACTCGACGGCGCGTACAAGAGTGAACGAGCATGGCCGCGCGTTGTAACGCGCGCCTGCGGCGGCGCTGTTGCGCAACGTGGCGGTAGCGTGGGTACGCCAACGCACGTGGCGCAAGATGGCGGATGGCGTGGGCACGCCAAAGCACGCGGCGCAAGATGGCGGATGGCGTGGGTACGCCAAAGCACGTGGCGCAAGATGGCGGATGACGTGGGTACGCCAAAGCACGTGGCGCAAGATGGCGGATGGCGTGGGTACGCCAAAGCACGTGGCGCTCGCGACGGTCATAGCCTATAAACCTAGACCAGACGCACATATCTATAATGGTCGTTGGTCGGCCAATCAGCGCGCGGCTGACTGGAGATGATGCGCAACAGCAACGCGAGCCTTATTGTAGTATTAATAATTTTACAATTATTTAGGTTCATTGTTAGCGTGATTTATTTATTATTATTATTTAATTTTATTACTTATATTTATTACAGTGTATATTCACTGGCGGTAAGGCGCAACGCGCGATATGTCAACGGCAGGAGAGCCGGTTGTTGCCAACTTTGGCTTGAATAGTGGCGCTTCTGCGCAGGTGGGAAAAGGGGAAGGAAAAGAAATTTTTACGTTGGCTCTCCTGACGTTACAGCCTACTGGCCCTTGCGACAATACTGCTCCGATGGCATATCCGGATGCGTCTGTCGTTACTATAAATTGTTTAGTGAAGTCCGGATAAGCTAGAACTGGTGTGGTCGTTAATTTTTCTTTTAATGTTTCGAATGCGTTCTGTTGTTCCGCTGTCCAAACGAACTTCTCATTCTTTTTTGTTAGTTTTGTCAGGGGTTTTGCTATCTTCGAAAAATTCTCAATGAATCTTCTATAATATCCGGCTAATCCTATGAAGGATTGCACATCTTTTACCCGTTTTGGTATTGGAAAGTTTGCTACGGCCGTTATTTTCGCAGGATCTGGTATTATACCGTTTTCGGAGATAATGTGTCCTAAGTATGTCACTTCCTTTCTTAAGAATTCACATTTATTCGGTTGTAGTTTCAGATTGTAGTTTCTCAGTTTTTTGAACACTTCAATTAGTCTTTTGTTATGCTCTTTCAAATTTGGTCTATATATTACGATATCATCTAGATAGACTAGGCATTTGAGGCCTTGTAATCCGGTTAATACGGAATTCATAAGTTTCTGGAATGTTGCAGGCGCATTTTTTAGTCCAAAAGGCATTCTATTAAATTCGTAGTGCCCGTAAGGTGTGGAGAATGCTGTTTTTTGTTTGTGTTCCTCATGCATGGGGATTTGATGGTATCCCGATGCTAAATCCAACGTTGTAAAATATTTCGCGTTTCCTAGTTGATCTAGTATGTCAGTGATATTCGGGCGCGGGAAAGAATCGCCGATTGTTAAGTCATTTAATTTCCGAAAGTCCACAACTATTCGTAATTTTCGCTCTCCAGATGCGTCTATTTTCTTTGGTACTACTAGTAAGGGTGCGTTCCACAGACTCATGCTGGGACGGATTATCTCGTCGTCCAGCATTTTCGCTATCTGTTTATTTACTTCTGCCTTGTGCTTCTCTGGTAATCTGTATGGTCGGACATTCACCGGCGCGCTATCTGCTCGCGTATTTATTTCATGTGCTACTGCATTAGTGTACGATAGGCGATCGTTTTCTAGGTGGAAGATATCACAGAAATCTTCGCAAATCTGGTGCAAGGTTTTCTTTTCCTCATTATTTAAATGCTCGGTTCGCATTTGTCTGTGCAATTTTTCTTTACGAGCTTGAATGGGCTCGTCGCTTGTTTCGTTACTTGACACCTCCATGGTATACATGTGTGCGGCGTCTTTTGTCCTTATCTCGTCCACCGTGACTAGCGGCGTTGTTATTTCCACTGATTCTCCTGTGGTGTTTATCACACTTATTGGACATACGTTTTCTTCCGGTATGACCAAACAATTTCCTATGAAGATTCCGGGTTTGGTTTCGACTGCATTTACTATTCCAATGCTATTCCTATCGGTTATTGCCTGAATTATGGTTTCACTGCGAGGCGTTAGCATGGTTTTCTTGTACGGATAGAGTTTGAAAGTTGTGTTGCCAATACGGACTTGTTTTTTCCCATGATCGCATTTCGCTTGTTGTTTATTCAAAAAGTCTAGTCCCAGTATCCCTTCATAATTTATTGGGAAGTCATCTCTTACCACGTACATAGTGTGCCGTATCTCTCGGTCTCCTAGCGTTATCGTTGCTCTTATCTTTCCGAGTGTGTGTATCTTGTGGCCCGTAACTCCGGTTAGGGCTAAACGTTCTTCGCGCATTAGTGTGTCTCCCTTTAGATTTCCTACTTTTATTAATGTCAAAGTGGCGCCTGTATCGAGGAGGAAACTTGTTTTTCCCTTTTTTGTCTCTCGCATCGGCAGGGTAATCAAGTCTAACGTGGCGTTTGTGTGAGGCGTATTCACCTGTGTCACTTGATGCTCGCGTACGGTTCGCGTTATCTTTGTTCTCGGTTTCTCTTCTTCTTCGTCGTCGCCCACTGCTTGTGAACGATAGGTCATCGCTCTCCCTTTGCTGCTTATTCTTTCTCATTATTACAGCGGTATTTATTTGTCGCTCTTTTTCATTATCTTGTCTCGTGCGTCTCGGTTGCCCCTTTCTCGGGCGGCCGTTCAGTGACCAGCATTCGTCGCGCTTATGACCTGCCTTTTTGCAGTACGAGCAGTATTTCTCAATATTATTTACGTTCGTCGGTCGTTCGGCTCGCGGTAGCGGATATTTATTTGTATATCGGCTTGAACGACAGTCGCGCGCCAAATGTCCTACCGCATTTGTGGCACTCAAGTTTTTGATGGCGGTTTCTATACTGCTCTTGGTTGCTTCTAGCTTTCTCGTTATTATACATTTTTATAGGTTGGCTACCTTTTAATTTTTCTTCGGCTGTCGCGCCTAGCATCGCGGCTGTTAAATTTGTATAGTTCCTGGATCGTACTATTGTTTGTATCTCGTCGCGTAATCCTAGTTGGAAATTTTCTAGGGCTAATTCTTGTATCGTGTCTAGGATTGCCTTTCGTTGTTCCGCGGTGTGCTCGCGTCCTTCTATCATAGATTGATAGAGTTCCATGGCTAGTTTGTCAACGCGGAGTCCATACTCTCGCGCGCTTTCCCCGGGTTTTTGACGGGTTATATTAAACTCTCGCTGAATGTGCGTAGTGCTACGCTTTGCCAAATAGCACATTTCGATCTCGCGCTTCAGTTGCATGAACGTGCGTATATCCCTCGTTTGGAAATCGTGCATGGCTTTCCCTGTTAGTTTCGTGCACAGGATCGCTTTTAATAATGATTTTTCGTCGGCAGGATTTATTTCGCTCATCGCGTACGTGCTTGCATTTAAAAATTTTTGAACTTGGTTCCGCGATGATCCGTCCATTTCCGGAATCATATCGCGGGCTTCTTTCAATTTCATAAACGTATGTGCGGGATCTCGCGAATTTCGGACATCGTCTCGTGTACGCCCGTATGTCATTTCTATCGATTCGTCATTTTCTGCACTCCGATCATAATTAACGACTTCTAGTTGGTTTATGCGGCCCTGTAGTGCTCGCATGCCTTCTATCAATTCGACCAACATTGCATCTCGCGCGTCGTGCGAAGATTCCGCCGGGTCAGGTTTCCAGTGCGCCTGGCTTAAAGTGGCTCTCATCCTTTTTACTTCATCGTCCAATTCTTTGTTTACTACTTGTTCTTCCGCGATCGATTTTAACGGTGTGCCCGAGGGTTGATTTGCCATTTCCGCTGGATTTATGTTTCGTGAAGCGGTGTAAAATTCGGTTGGATCGAACACGCTACTATCGTAAGATGTCAATGAGAATTCTCCGCGGCTAGGATTACTTGCGTTTGTGCCGTCGCTATGGTCAGATCTTGCGTCTGTTGGTTGTAATAGAGCGTCGTCGCGTCTCTCACTACTCGGTAGTAGGCTATTATCTATGTCACTAAGCGAAAACACGCGTTCAATTACAATGTTCGGATGTAATTCCGGTTGACTCGTCAGACTATCGTCAGAATAATAATTACTTAAATCGCGGCGTACGTTATCGCGCGGATCGCGTGAATTTTCCGTCTGCTCAAGGCTCGGAGGGCTCGGGCTGAGCGCTCGGCTGGCTGACGCACTATGTAGCCACGACGTGTTTCTTTGGGCAGGAGTTTGGTTAACTCCCTCGTTCGACATCTACCTACACGCTTCTCTCGCTATCTAATGCGCTTGGCTTATTTTTCTATGACTTACATTACGCTCGCAATTCGCATGTTTGCGACGCGGCGCTGGCTGTTGCGGTAGGTCGTGGCTTCTCCGGTGTCACTGATATGCTCTGCGTTGTGGCTCTACCGTGACTCTTTCTCACTGCGGGGATGTCGACTTCTTTTCCGGCCTTTTCCTTGAATTCCGATCGTCTGTTCCTTCCAGATGACTGGGTATAGCTGCGAAACGATCCCACCGCTGCCACCAGATATGTTGTGCGGGTCGTTTCGAAGGATCGGTCCAGGAGTCGGCGGGGAGGAAGCACTCACCACTTTAGTTTAATTGCAATAAATTTTATTAACACTCAATACAGTTTGTCCTTTTTTATTCGGACCGCGACAGACGTGACGGCACGCGGATCTCGACGAGTCCTCTCCTCATATCGGTCTCCCGTTTTTATCCTGTTCCGGGCGGCCGGTCCTTGCCCTATCATCAACATGCTCGTCAGCGTTCGCGGTATATTTCTGGGTCGCGCGGCGGTTTTCCGCGTAAGGGCCGCGCAACCCGGTTAACAGTTGCTTCATGTCGAACGATTACACCATATTTGCGCGATTAGCACAATTCGCTGTCGCTTGGTAAAATAATAATTCATCGGATAAAATATCGCTTGCCGCAATCCGCTTTGTCAGCGGTGGGCGCGATTGCATTCTCGGCGCTCGCGACAAATGAATGCGTGAATGCCTGCGCGAAAAAGAGGCCCCAAGGTATTGTCGCTTGAGGTTTTTATATGTTGCCAAAACATGGAAGTAGGGATGACCTAAATTCCAATGTTATGATTCTACAGGTCTGAATAAAGCCTTTCATTATGAGTCAGCTATGATTTACGCATTTAAGACCTAGTTGTCCTTGACATAGTTTTCTATTGGTCGACTTAGTCTACATTTGCTATGAGTCAGCGATGACTCGTGGTATTAAAATATTATGGCGCCCTTGACATTTAACGTTGGCTTATTTTTGCTTACAACCTGACCATGAGTCATACTTATGACTATTCGGTCGACCTATTTTGTTTTCAAAGAGTTATACTTCGTTATAATTCCTTTCATATAGTTTGCTTGAATTTAAGCTTTTATAATAAATATTAATTATCGCAATATCGTTTTAGATATACTTTACAATTTTTATAATAATAATGATTACATCATATAATTAGTATATCTAAAATATATCAGTATAACTCTTTTTACATTTGTAATACATTATTTATTAAATGTTTTTAGGTACAAAATGGCTCTGATTGTAATTGGTTGAATTGTTAGTTTTCCATGCATATTAATATTCAAGATTTTTGTCATAGCCATAGGATTAGTGTTAATGAAAAAAGGGAAGTAACAATTATAAATATAAGTCTAGGATGAAGGTTTCTACAAGTTGAACTGGTTTATATACAGAGATTTGCCTGCTGAACTGATTTGAGTTTTTGAGGTAAGTGTATGTAAGGAAGTTTATAATTGTTTAAATATCTTCTAAACGGTGCGAGTTAGGTAGGTATGTGTAATGAGGTAAGTTGCAGGATTTCCTGTGTGTTATCCAAATCTTTCATAATAATTATTTGTTAATATAATTTATTTATTTATAAATTTTATTAAACGAAATTTAAATCGTAGAATTTCTTTTCTGAGATAAAATATGTTTCTATCGGGGTTGTATATATAATTTCATAAAGAAAACTATATCTTATAAGGAAATGTATAATGTACGTATATATGTATACATGTGTGTGTGTGCTTTCATATACCCTTAATTTTGTTTATATCTTGAGAATTAAGAATCGTAACCACAAACTATAATTATGTTTTCGAAATGATTTTTGATGGAGAATGTATTCATGCAAGGAAAAGATATCCATATAAGGACATCAACAAAATTTATCCTTGAAATAAGGATATGTATCAGGTGAACTGTTGAATAAATGTTTTGTCATGGATTTTGTTATATTGTCATTATGACTTTTATTCCTTATTCATATCCTTTCTATTGTTATTAATTTTGTTATTAACTTTTATATTTATTATTAAAATGGAACAAAAGTGAAAGTGTTTGATATACAAGAGTTTCTTAATTTCTGAAATTATATTTGACGATATAAAGAAATTGGTTGGTATTTTGTTATTTATATAATTATATGATTTTGTTTATTAATTGGTAATAAAGATATTACAATGTACCGATAATTGTGTAATTTTGTAAATGTTTCGTTATAGTTTTCGTGCATTACGTGGGCGAGGTTTTATTTTCTACATTTGTTTTTATTCATTATTTACTATTTGTTGAGATTTTGTTGTTAATGTTGAAATGCTTATATAAGGATGCGATATTAAGCTCTATTTTCTTGTTACTTTACTGAACAGTCTGGAGAAGTGATTTCAGTATGTTCTGTTTTTTGTTAGGTTCTAGGGAAAATTTACTAGGAACATTAAGGCTGTAGTAGCGCCATAAGGTTGTGGTAAGGAGCGGCCATTTTGTATAAGCTTTTAAATAACTTTAAGCGGTATATTCTTTTATTATGTGTATATTAAAGGCCTGACGGTGCTGTCTCCTAACACAGTCAGTCATAAATAATTAAAAATTTTGAAAAAATTTACATTAGACATGACTAGAGGTACTCACGGCGCTGGGACGTGACAATTGTCGTCTCCTGGATTATCCGTTGGAGCTGTGGCGTGATACTCTGCGACGTATGTTTCTTCTTTTTCCTTGTTGTCATTGCTACCTTTTGTAGTTTTATTCAGGAATAAAATCAAACTGGTTACTGAGGACCATAATGCTCCTAACAAGTATGGGCTCCATCCGTAGATTGAATGAATGGCATACCCGTGAATGAGAGTGTCTATTATTAATTTAATTATTCTGCCGATAATGAATAGCGCTAGCACACCTGCGCTTGCGGATCCGAAGGTGATAAATCCGTTCCATAGTCGTTTTCCTGCGCTTTCGGCGATATAATCGAGGGCTTCTTCATCGAGAAGGTTCACCATCGATACACTTCCTCGGGGGACGTCTTGTCCCATTGCACCTCTTGCAATTGTATTCAGCATGAAGGATTTCTCCACTGGGAAACATGATATGGTTCCGTAATCTGTCTAGGTCTTCCGTAATGTATATTCCGCTGGTAGCCAGTGTATCTGGACTTACGTATTTCCAGGCGGGTTTGGTTAATGGCTGAATTGTTGGTGGTGGCAAGAATTCTGTTATACTCGTGGTCGTTCTATACCATATCTCATCTATTTTGAATAAGTTTAGTAATAACTCATTACAGTCTTTGAATGTCCCTGTCTTTGTGAGAATTCGGGATCGTGGTAAGAGAAAATAAGAATTGTTTTTGTATGTCACAGGCAGTTCATTGTAACGTTGCTCTATGCGACATTTTACTGGAGCGCATTTTATTATATATATCACTTCTCCGGCAGTCACTGCTGTGTATCCGGCTGATCTCATTATTCTAAAGGCCATTTCGTCTGGCGCTATGCTGGATAAAGACAGTGCATTGTGTAGTATTTGCTGCTCCAATGCACATTTTTGTATCATTATATCTCGATAGAGTCTTGTTAACTGTGTTTTCACGTGCTTCTCTACGTACACAAATTTTGAATTGACACGTAAAGATGTCGAGGTTATCGACAGTCACGCGATTCTTTGCTTGAAAGGTTTCTACCTCTCTGTGTTTCAAAAATCACCAACTTAGGGTGTTCTATGTTATAAAGTTTGTATCCGCACACATTTATTTCGGTTGTTTTTGCTAAAGCGAATGTAGTGTCGTCTGTGGTTACGGTATAGATTTCGGATGTGGTCTGGTTGTCTCGCGGAGATAGAATTTGGTTGCTGTTCCTTCGTACAGGACGTCGTATTTATTTAAGTGGCAATTGTCGAATGGTGGGATGGTCCAGTATGTTTCTGTTCCATCATAGTCGTTGCAGCCTCCTTCAGAAGCTATACACTGGGTCCCGGAATTTAAGGTAGTTCTATCAGTCGTCCTCTTCAATGGCGTCGAAAAGGTTCGAAGTGTGATTCTAACGGCAGCCTGGACTACTATGTTCTCCCAGGTTCCGTATCCGTCGGTATATTGCGCTCCGTCCGTCGTTATATGTGTTACGTCGCAGGCGAGACGTGCTATGCGTGGAGCGAGTCTGCTCGCACTGGGCTGCGTGTTGGTTTTTTTGCAAAATAACTTGACCGGATTACTGATATAAATTGCGGTTGTATAATCCGTATAGAAAAGTCGATAGTCTCCTGGAAAAGACGATATCATGCGGTCCTATCTCTGCGTCTACGTCAATGACGGTAGGATTCGGTAAATCGTAAAAAGAAGTACTTTCTTCGCGTAAATATTCCAGAAATGCCACGAATGCCTCGGAGCAGGGATCGCAGTCGGTTACCTCGCGCCAAATAGCCAATCCAGTGCCGCAAGAATTGCAAAGCCTTTCTTCTCGAGTAGTCCCAACGTTAATATAATGTCTTAAGATAGCGGTGAATTGTTGATCGAAATTATACTGGGATTTACACTCTAGGCATATAAGACTGGCGGAATTTGTATCGGTAGCTATACCGACAAGACCATAACCGAATTCGACTACACACCGAAAGATACTTATTTGGTCGTTAAAGACGGCGGCTGGATGTGTTCTTTCCTGACGCGAGCTTTCCGATCGTCCTCTGCACATAACGCGTTTCACGAACAAGAAATGAAAATTCACTTACCTTTCGTTGGCCCGGTTCCTGGATTCGGGCTTCTGTCACGTCCCAGCGCCGAGAGTACCTCTAGTCATGTCTAATGTAAATTTTTTCAAAATTTTTAATTATTTATGACTGACTGTGTTAGGAGACAGCACCGTCAGGCCTTTAATATACACATAATAAAAGAATATACCGCTTAAAGTTATTTAAAAGCTTATACAAAATGGCCGCTCCTTACCACAACCTTATGGCGCTACTACAGCCTTAATGTTCCTAGTAAATTTTCCCTAGAACCTCACTAACAAAAAACAGAACATACTGAAATCACTTCTCCAGACTGTTCAGTAAAGAAAATAGAGCTTAATATCGCATCCTTATATAAGCATTTCCACATTAACAACAAAATCTCAACAAATAGTAAATAATGAATAAAAACAAATGTAGGAAATAAACCCTCGCCCACGTAATGCACGAAAACTATAACGAAACATTTACACAATTACACAATTATCGGTACATTGTAATATCTTTATTATCAATTAATAAACAAAATCATATAATTATATAAATAACAAAATACCAACCAATTTCTTTATATCGTCAAATATAATTTCAGAAATTAAGAAACTCTTGTATATCAAACACTTTCACTTTCGTTCCATTTTAATAATAAATATAAAAGTTAATAACAAAACTAATAATAATAGAAAGGATATGAATAAGGAATAAAAGTCATAATGACAATATAACAAAACCCATGACAAAACATTTATTCAACAGTTCACCTGATACATATCCTTATTTCAAGGATAAATTTTGTTGATGTCCTTATATGGATATCTTTTCCTTACATGAATACATTCTCCATCAAAAATCATTTCGAAAATATAATTATAGTTTGTGGTTACGATTCTTAATTCTCAAGTATAAACAAAATTAAGGGTATATGAAAGCACACACACATGTATACATATATACATACATTATACATTTCCTTATAAGATATAGTTTTCTTTATGAAATTATATAAACAACCCGGATAGAAACATATTTTATCTCAGAAAAGAAATTTTACGATTTAAATTTCGTTTAATAAAATTTATAAATAAATAAATTATTATATTAACAAATAATTATTATGAAAGATTTGGACAACACATAGGAAATCCTGCAACTTACCTCATTACACATACCTACCTAACTCGCACCGTTTAGAAGATATTTAAACAATTATAAACTTCCTTACATACACTTACTTCAAAAACTCAAATCAGTTCAGCAGGCAAATCTCCGTATATAAACCAGTTCAACTTGTAGAAACCTTCATCCTAGACTTATATTTATAATTGTTACTTCCCTTTTTTCATTAACACTAATCCTATGGCTATGACAAAAATCTTGAATATTAATATGCATGGAAAACTACCCTAACAATTCAACCAATCACAATCAGAGCCATTTTGTATCTAAAAACATTTAATAAATAATGTATTACAAATGTAAAAAGAGTTATACTGATATATTTTAGATATACTAATTATATGATGTAATCATTATTATTATAAAAATTGTAAAGTATATCTAAAACGATATTGCGATAAAAGTTTAAATTCAAGCAAACTATATGAAAGGAATTATTATAACGAAGTATAACTCTTTGAAAACAAAATAGGTCGACCGAATAGTCATAAGTATGACTCATGATCAGTTTGAAAGCAAAAATAAGCCAACGTTAAATGTCAAGGCCTCCATAATATTTAGTCACAGGTGTGACTCATGGTCAGTTTATAAGCGAAAGTAGGCCAACGTTAAATGTCAAGGGCGCCATAATATTTTAATACCACGAGTCATCGCTGACTCATAGCAAATGTAGACTAAGTCGACCAATAGAAAACTATGTCAAGGACAACTAGAAGGTCTTAAATGCGTGAATCATAGCTGACTCATAATGAAAGGCTTTATTCAGACCTGTAGAATCATAACATTGGAATTTAGGTCACCCCTACTTCCATGTTTTGGCAAAATATAAAAACCTCAAGCGACGATACCTTGGGGCCTCTTTTTCGCGCAGGCATTCACGCATTCATTCATTCGTACCCACTCGCGATTCACATCCACGGACACTTACATTTTGTTCGCATTCTTGTACGCGCACGTACATTTTTGCACTTGTACTTCCACTCGCATTCGCTAAATATATATATATATATATATACATATATATATATATATATATATCATTTATAACAGTGAATAAATTCCAATTCAAATACCACAAGTGTGATATATTATTCCTTATTCCCAAAATCGAAAACTCTTTCCTGAAAATAAAAGTCATTTCGACATTCCTGTTACCTATTTCCTTCGCAGTATCTAATCCTGAGGTTTTACCCTCTTAACCGCATGGAAAAGAATCTCACAAATAACGTGTGAGTGTAGCTGTCGAGGATCTGTTGACTTCGGCCCCGTCCGATCTACCAGGACCTCCCAGGACGTCACACGAAGACAAAGTACTTTTTGGTGGCAGCGGTGGGATTCCCTCATTTGCTGGGATATCCAAAACTCGGCGAGATCCTTCACTATCTGGGATAGCCGAATCTTGTGGAATATTCCTCATCTCACGAAGAATTGAAGAGGAGATTTTCAAGCAAGTGATAGCGGGGATTGAACTGCGATAAGAACTTTCGATTATGGAATTGCGTACGCTTGTCTTGCTTTACTTTACTGCGACTCACATGTAAGTCAAAATTATCATTTATAATCGTAACAAGACTCGAAATCGTTCGGTATTTGTAAAAATCCGTTATAAAATTTTAATTACATAACAATAAAAATGGTTGATCGTGAGGTAGACTCTTTGACTCGTCAGATAGGCGGTATAAACGTTAACGATGACGTTAACACAAACCGTCGTACGAATGCGAATATGCCATATACCAGTTTACGTGATGCTTCCGAGACAATTCTCCCATTCGATGGTAAAAATATGCCTGTATCGCAAATCGCTAATAGTTGTCTGCATGCTCGAAATATGGTCTCTCCTAGTGCGGAATATGGATTAGTTCAAATGATAAAAAATAAATTAGTCGGATCAGCGTTGAGAGTGGCTTTAAGCGGAGAGTATAACGACATCGAATCCTTATTGGCTGTCTTGAAAACGCGATTCGCACCTGTTTATTCTACGTCACAATTGCACGGAGAGCTTTCTAAGATAACGCAATATCCGGATGAGACTGTGGTAGATTACGGTAGCAGAGTATCTATGATTTTACAACAACTAAAATCTTGCTACCAAACCGAAAATCCGAACCAAGCTATCCAATTCGTAAATTCGGCAGAAACCAATGCTGTGAGAAATTTCTTAACTGGATTAAAAACCGATATATATACGCGAATCCACCCACGAGAACCGGGAACATTAAACAACGCAATAGAATCTGCTATAAAAGCTGAAAGCGAATATAACGAGCATATGCAACGTATGAGAATAACAGAGGGATTAATGCAGTCTATAAGGTGTAATAATTGTCTTGGATATGGCCACAATTCTCAGTCGTGTAGTACTTTTAATCCCCTCGCTCAGATTTCGCATGTACAATGGCAGCCTAAGGTCTGTTCTTTTTGTAAAAATCTTAGTCATATGCGAGCTGAATGCAGAACGTTACAACCACGAATTCTAAACCCACGAAATCCGGGAATCAATGTAAACCCGCGTAATCAAAATTATAATATTAATCAAAACAACCGACAAAATTTCCCTACTTCAAGAAATATGGGATTAATTTGTCGATATTGCAAAATACCAGGGCATAGCTTGGAACAATGTCGAAAAAGGCAGTATAACAATAATGTGAGAAATCAAGAAAATCGGATCGGAAACCGAATGTTTGAAAATCGAATTCTTGAAAATTTTCAACGTAACAGACCGCAAGAAGCTCCGGGAAACCGAGAGCGGGCACAGCGAGTCGGCGCAGCGCTGAACGAACGCCCGCGAGTGCGCCTGGTAACTCCGAACGAGAACCGCGAGGAAACGCCAGTGTAATAAACGTCGCATGTAATAAAATTGGGAAACCACCTTCCGTTATACTACCAAGCAAAAATTTGGTTGACGAACGAGCAAACTTTATGATAGATACAGGTTCTGATATTAATATAATAAAAGAAACCTGCCTTCATGAAAACATGCCCATCGATACCAAAATGGTGTTTGAACTAAGTGGAATAACTAAAGGTCGAACTCGTACGATAGGCGTAACAAAAGTACGCATTTTCGACGTCGACATATTATTCCATGTAGTCACGGATAAATTCCCTATTCGACAGGATGGAATTTTGGGCACTGAATTCTTTAAGAGCCAACGAGCAACCATAGACTACCCGAGGGCAAGTCTGATCGTAAATGGCAAGCCATATTATTTTCATAATGATGAGACCGTTATTCTTCCCGCTAGGACGCGAAAACAAATATTTGTACGAATCGCCAATCCAGAAATAAAAAATGGATATATTCCAAAGTTAAACGCAGGACCGCAGGTGTACTTAGGTAACGCTGTCGTATCAAATCATCACGGAGTAGCGCATTTATATGCTGTTAACTCGTCCGATGAGGATATAGAATTAGCGATCCCTACTGTAAAGATATATCCATTCGAAGAGATAAGAGAAGAGATTAAAGAAAATTTTAATAATAAACGAGATAACGACGATGAACGTGTTAATAAAATATTGCAATTACTACGTCTCGATCATTTGAACAAGGAGGAAGTTACTAGTGCCACTAGCCTAGTAACATCCCATGCGGAAAGATTTCATTTGCCAGGAGAACCTTTAGGCGCGACAAATGTTTTTAAACACCGAATATTTACCACCGATGATCGTCCGATTAATGTCAAGCAATATCGTTATCCTCAAATACACAAGGAGGAAATACGAAGACAGGTCGACGAGATGCTGGATAAAGGTGTTATAGAACCATCAAGTTCGCCTTACAATTCTCCATTATGGATTGTTCCCAAAAAGGATGATTCCCTAGGAAATAAAAAATGGCGTCTAGTAATAGATTTCCGTGCCTTAAATGAAAAGACTATCGGAGACGCTTATCCTCTTCCAAATATCGTTGACATATTAGATCAACTCGGAAGTGCAAAATACTTTTCTGTATTTGATCTAGCATCTGGTTTTCATCAAATTCCTATGGATGAAACAGATAAACATAAAACCGCATTTTCAACGCCGTATGGACATTTTGAATATAATCGTATGCCGTTCGGACTAAAGAATGCTCCTGCTACATTTCAGAGACTAATGGATCAAGTTTTGACAGGATTACAAGGAATAGAGTTGTTCGTATATCTTGATGATATAGTAATTTACGCCCGCTCACTTCAAGAACATGAAACAAAATTTCATAGACTTATGAAACGACTTACTAAAGCTAATTTATATTTGCAACCTGATAAATGCGAATTTTTGAAGAAAGAAGTAGCATATCTGGGACACATAATATCTGAAGATGGCGTACGGCCAGATCCAAAAAAGATTAGCGCTGTGAAAAATTTCCCTAGGCCCAAAACACGAAAGAATATTAAACAGTTCCTTGGACTTGCAGGATATTATAGAAGATTTATTGAAAACTTTTCCAAGATTGCTAAGCCTTTATCTGATTTAACAAAACAATCAGTTGCTTTTGATTGGCAACGGAAACAACAAGAAGCATTTGATGAGTTGCGGAACGCTTTATGTTCAGAACCGATATTACAGTATCCAAATTTTAATGAACCGTTTATTATAACAACAGATGCATCTGGATATGCAATTGGAGCTATATTAAGTCAAGGAAAAATAGGAAATGATCTTCCAATAGCATATACTTCTCGAGTTCTAAGCGACGCAGAAACAAGATACTCAGCAACAGAAAAAGAATTATTAGCACTGATTTATGCAATAAAACATTTTCGTCCCTATATTTATGGCCGAAAATTCACATTAGTAATGGACCATAAACCACTAGAATGGTTAAATTCAATAGCTGATCCTACCTCGAGATTAATGCGATGGAGGCTTAAATTAGCGGAATATGATTATCAAATAAAATACAAACCGGGAAAGAAAAATAAAAACGCCGACGCTTTATCACGAAACCCTACGGAAAATATTAAAAATATATTTCCTCTACAAGCAAAACGTGCACGATCTTCAAGCGAAGGTTCCATGGAAGCCGATTATAAAAAACAAAAAATTTCACATCCAAAATTTAAAAGAATGTGGGAGAGTGAGGGATCTGGAAATCCCGCACCACACAAAAAATTAAGACCTGAAGAATTATCCCCTTATGAAGATTCGGATGATGAATTAAAAGAACCGCCCAGAAGTAAATTTATAGCTGACTTAGAAAGCAGCGACAGTGATAGTACAGCATCATATTATTATGACACTGATTATGAAACCGATGGCTCAGGAATTATTAGAAAGGGAGAAAAGAGAAAGCGAGAGAGTAGCTCATCGAATCTGGAACATCGCAAACTGCAACGAAGAAGAAAAAAACGGAAGCCTTCTAAAACTTCGAGTTCTGAAAGTATAGTAAAACACCACGACAACGTTAAGGAAATGGTGAGGCCTGTGAATACGGCTGAAGGGCGTGATTCGGTCAAGCGTCATACCGATGACGACGCCGCCACGCGACAGCGTCAGGAAATGAAAACGCCGATGGACTACAGCGCCGTTGCAGCAACGCGCAAGCGCGCGAGCGGAGACAATACAACGGGTGATCCATATAAAAAGAAACCTAATAAAAATACGCATAAAAATAAATATTTAGAAGAAGAACCTATGGATATTGCAACACATTCAAGCGATAGTTTTAAAGTTGAAAGAAATATAGAAGTGAAAGTTGATGTCCATTCACCCCCTAAAATTTCTATAGGAACGCAACACGAAAAAATAAAAAGGTCACAATCAAAATTAAAAAATACTGATTCTATCCAAATATTAGAGGAAAATATCCCTTTAAATAAAGATGAAATCCAAGCGATGGAAATTTCATCCAGTAGCGAACGAATGGAATTTGAAATTGAGAATAGTCCCATGAATTATCGAAATCCAAAAACGCCAAGCGATAATACCGATAAAACCGAATCGGAAGAAATATTTTCACCACCTTCTCGTAAAGCTAAACCACGCTCATTAGAGAAGAGTAAGAATAAAAATAGAGAAATACAAAAATTATCTAAGCCAATGTCTTTTAATAAAAAGATAAATAAAAAGTCTGCGAAAAAGAATAAAATAATCAAGGAAAAACCAAAACCAAAAATCAAAGAAATCTCTGAAGTTCCAATCAATATTTTAGAATCACGAGACCACATTTGGATGAAAAATAATAATATAATATGTTTTGTAAACACAAAAGGAGAACCGGCAGACGAAATAGGTCAGGAATTAATAGAGAGAAAATTATATCAAAGACCTTCAAATTTTAAAGGAATAATGGGACATGTATTAACTATGGACAAGAACAATAGAAAAATATTCGGATTAATAATTAAAGAAGAATTAAATAATAGAATAAGAGAAAATGATATTGTAAACGCCTTTAAAGAATTAAAAAGTGAAATGATACGATCGAATATTTTACACGCAGATATATCGCAGAGTAAAAGTAATATCAATGTGCCATGGTTTAGAATACGCAACATTATGCGATTAACATTCCTAAATACCAATATACAGATAACAATATGTAAGGGACAAATATGCATACCGAAACTAGAAGAGAGATTGCATATTATACATGAATGTCATGAATCCAGTGTCGGAGGACACAAGGGAATCGCGAAGACAGTGGCGCGGATACGTCACAAATATTATTGGCATAACATGAAGAAACAAGTTGAAAATTATATTCAAGCTTGCAATAGTTGTCAAAAGAAAAAATTAGTACGCGTAAAAACAAAACAGCCAATGATAATAACCGATACACCTGTCGACGCATTCGACAAAGTTTCAATGGATATTCTAGGACCGCTACCTGTAACAGAAAATGACAATGAATATATTTTAACTATTCAGGATTTGCTAACAAAATATTCCATTGCCGTGCCTCTCGTACAGACAAATTCAGAGGAAATTGCAAAAGCATTTACTCGACGCTTTATCTGTCAATTTGGTAGCCCCAAAGCAATATTGACGGATCAAGGATCAAATTTCACGAGTTCTATGATGAAGAAATTTGCAAAATATTTTAAAATTAAACAATATCGTACATCCGCCTTTCATCCGCAATCAAATGGTTCGATAGAACGAAGTCACCATGTATTAACCGAATATCTAAAGCATTATATTACCAACGAGCGAGATTGGGATAATTGGCTCGAGCATGCTATGTTTTCGTATAATACTAGCGTACACGAGGGAACGAAATTTACTCCTTATGAATTAGTATTTGGAAAAATAGCACGTTTACCTTCTCAAATAAAAAATGATGACGATTTTGAAACTTATAATGATTACGTGAATGAATTAATTGACAAATTAGCAGATTTAAGGAAATTGGCAGCATCAAATTTAGGCAACTCTAAAGAACGTTATAAATACTATTATGATCGAAAATTAAGAACACAAAGATATAAGGAGGGAGATTTTATTTATTTGTTAAAGCCAAAAAAGAGTCATAAATTTGATGATGAATATACCGGCCCGTACAAAGTAATAGAAGTCTTAGAAAATAATAATATAAAAATTTTAATCTCTCGAAATAAAACCAAAATTATACATGTAAATAGAACGAAGCCTGCTCGCATTCCAGATCAGGGATGACGGAGAATGAATATTCAATAACGGAATTAAAAAATAATCCGGGAATATTCTACGAGGCGTTAGGCGAACTGCGCACGTCAGATATATCTTGGAAAATGATAATGTACATCAATTTAGATGACGTCATAGGCGTATCCGAAGGGCTTCGACGTGAAATAAACCGAACGAAACTGCAATGCGACCAAATTCCATATACATGTAGTACTGGTCGGAAACAACTCGCAGAATTAACAAGGAAAATTAATAAAATAAAGCAATATAAATTTCATATTCATGAATTGCTCATAGGATCACGAATGAAAAGAGCTCCCCTAGAATTCATCGGGCAATTGGGTAAAATTTTATTTGGAACACTAACTGCAGAAGATTTTTATTATATTAATAATGCGATAGAACATGTCGAAAATAAAACCAACGATCTTGCGACGCTACTTATCAATCAAACTATCGCAACGCGCTCACGTTTCGGGGAACTGTACAACGTGACCCTGAAGATAAAAACGCAGCTAGCCGATCTTCGACAGTATATAGATGAAAAATATAAAAATGTAACCGACGTAATTATTCGAAATAAAATTAATGACGATATCGAACGAGTAATAGAGGATATAAATATAGCAATATTAGAACATGAAATCGATTTGAATATTCTAATAGACGGAATATTATTCGGAAAACAAGGATTAATACATCCGCGAATAATATCGCCACAATATTTAATAAAAAATTCTAAACACATTCAAGAACAAATTCCGTATGCTGAATTTCCTGTAGCTATTAATAAAGAGGGAATCGATCAATTAATAAAAATTTCTACCCTGCACGTTGCATATCTACAAAATCGTCTTGTTTATATTTTGCAAATTCCATTGCTAACACCTGGAAAATATAAACTTTATAAATCAATACCATTACCCGTTAGACAATCATTTGACACAACAAAATTTGCAACAATTGAAACCGAGATAACGCATATAGCATTAAATGAAGACGCCGATAATTTCTACGAATTCCGTCAAGGAGAGCTAGAGGAATGCATAGCATCCAACAGTGTCTTTATTTGCCCAGCTACATTCCCCTTGAAAAAGATAAGGCAGACTCCAAGCTGTGACGTCGAGATTTTATTGAATAAAAATATAAAGCTTAATAAATGTAAAATAAAAATTATGGAACTTCAAGATACATATTGGAAAGCTCTGACTACTCCAGGAAATTGGATTTACTCTACAACAGAAAAAGAAATTGTGCGACTGAATTGTTGTCATACAACAAAGCAATTTGAAATAAATAATTCTGGAATAATTTCTGTGCAACAAGGATGTAAAATTAGAGCGAGAACGGCCACTATGAGTCATCCAGCTTATCAGACTGCAACATTCGCTCAACATTTCATCCCTACGAATAATTTAAGCATTCTAGAATTATATGAGCCTATCCAAAGGGAATATAAAATTAATTTCACGGAAGCCGCGCATGAAATTTGGATAACCAATCATAGCAATATAGAGGCATCGTTTAACGATATTATAGAAAAGGCACGCCAGATCAAAGAAAGAAAGTTGCAAAATTCACGCTTCACTATGTATAGTGCAGCTGCATGCAGTATTGGATTACTCGGGATCCTCCTGTTCGCCTTGTCCTTGGCCTGCAGAAATTCTTGGATCTGTAACGCAATATCACAAGCATACAGACGATCCTGTCTTAAAAGACAAAGGAATAAAGCGTCCCCCTCTTACCCTTCGATTGCGAATAAAAACGCTGATGCCGAGCATCTTCCAAGTCAGTCGGAAAAACTACCACCGGATGGAAACACTGAAGACCATCGCAACGAGGAAAAAAAAAATAAAGCCGAGTCGTAAGTGCGAAATCATTGGGTAAGAAATATTATTATTAACTCTTTGGTTTTCCGCTTACAAGGAGCAGATGCAGAAACGCATTAGCGCTGAAAGACAACGTTGGCATCGTGTGCTAGGACGACTATATCGCAGCACAGATATCCTCATGGACCAACATTATCGAGTCAGCCGCTCTTATACTAGAAATCCACCATCTGGCCATAACGAAGAAATTTCATCCCCTATGCCGGAAGGACGAGATATCGGACCAAGCATGGACATCGGGCCGACTGACCCAGAAGTCTACGCTAGAGAGCCCGCGCAACTTCTCAGGCGGGAATATGAGGCTATTCCCCCACGAGAACCTCATACCATTACTCCGACATCCGATCTCATTCGAGATTTATTGAATGAGATCGATGAAAGGATAGATGCCGCTGGCAATCTGCCGCGGTCGCCACCCGATCTACCGCCGAGGCCACGTGAGGATGATTCAGCTGCCGAGGACGAGTATCACCGGTCTGTTTCCGCCGCCGCGACGGGAAGTCCGAGTGGCCTTGCATCACCAGAATACATGGAAATGGATCCACAGCCGAGCAACTACAGACGCAACGTCATGACACGGCCGGAGGAGCAATCCAGGAGGACGTATGACAACTTGGAATCACCACGACATCGAGAACACGCCGTAGGTGAGCGAGCTATCCCGATTCCGCAAAGTTCTCCCCCACTCGAGCGATCACGAGAGATTCATGTGCCCCCTTATTATCGCGATTATTTAAATCTAAATTCTATGCCGGCGTATAAATTATATTGTCTATCTGCGTGGTACGTGCAAGTATCGAACGACGTTATATTTTGTGCGGAGTGCGTAACAGCGGAACATACATTTTGTATCTTAAATCGCCCGCGCGCATTTTGGCGACAGTTGCACGCGATTTCTCGTACTTTACAAAATACCACATTGCATTGCGGACGGTGTTATAAATTGTTATTACAAGCGAAACGTGCAATTGATTGTTATCAATGTCGACAATATGTGATTGACCGACAAGGTCGAGTTGACCACCTGGTATATACGACGTTATGTGAGATAGTTATTCCATATGAGATATTGTAACATGCGCCGCGATAACACACAAGGCTAACAGCGGACAATGACCGCGCGTACACACATATAATAACACTAAGCTATAAGTAACTTCTTTTGCATTATAAATCATTATTATTACACATTCGACTATTATACCATAAGCGAATACACGTACACATACATTATATATACAACCTTTTCTTTCAATAAATACTAATAAATAAAAACACTAACGTGAAAAGGTGATGGGAAAGGATTGTTTGCACATTAACCCTACCAAAATCACTCCGAAGTCCATCCTCTAAGATATCCCTCATAACAATAATAATAATAATAGAAATAATGATAGCAAATAAGAAATATATATAGAGAAATCAAGGACTTAGAAAAAAAGGGAGAAATAAAAAAAAAAAAAAAAAAATGATGAATCAAACATACTCGAAATAAATATACAAATATACTCTGAAAATAAATAATGCAGATCATTATATATATATATATATATATAGATAATCCTTCTTACTCTTAAAAGACAAATAATTAAATAAATAAAATCTATGCAAGTAACTTATACTCTACTTTTAATCTTTTCACAAGTATCTTTAACAATCTAAATAACGATAGTATTATAATAAAGGTGGAGGAAGAAAAAGACAATACGATATTTTATTACATACATATACATATACATACGAGTTGCGTAAATGACAAATTAATAATATTAATTAATAATAAAGAAATAATAGTAAGCCTACACACGAATAAAATAATTTTTTTTATATATCCCATCCACATGTAGCCTAAACACTCGAAATATTAAATATGTTGAATAAGTTATAAAGTTCGGGGACCGAACTTCTCCACGGATGGAGATGTCACGTCCCAGCGCCGAGAGTATCTCTAGTCATGTCTAATGTAAATTTTTTCAAAATTTTTAATTATTTATGACTGACTGTGTTAGAAGACAGCACCGTCAGGCCTTTAATATACACATAATAAAAGAATATACCGCTTAAAGTTATTTAAAAGCTTATACAAAATGGCCGCTCCTTACCACAACCTTATGGCGCTACTACAGCCTTAATGTTCCTAGTAAATTTTCCCTAGAACCTCACTAACAAAAAACAGAACATACTGAAATCACTTCTCCAGACTGTTCAGTAAAGAAAATAGAGCTTAATATCGCATCCTTATATAAGCATTTCCACATTAACAACAAAATCTCAACAAATAGTAAATAATGAATAAAAACAAATGTAGGAAATAAACCCTCGCCCACGTAATGCACGAAAACTATAACGAAACATTTACACAATTACACAATTATCGGTACATTGTAATATCTTTATTATCAATTAATAAACAAAATCATATAATTATATAAATAACAAAATACCAACCAATTTCTTTATATCGTCAAATATAATTTCAGAAATTAAGAAACTCTTGTATATCAAACACTTTCACTTTTGTTCCATTTTAATAATAAATATAAAAGTTAATAACAAAACTAATAATAATAGAAAGGATATGAATAAGGAATAAAAGTCATAATGACAATATAACAAAATCCATGACAAAACATTTATTCAACAGTTCACCTGATACATATCCTTATTTCAAGGATAAATTTTGTTGATGTCCTTATATGGATATCTTTTCCTTACATGAATACATTCTCCATCAAAAATCATTTCGAAAATATAATTATAGTTTGTGGTTACGATTCTTAATTCTCAAGATATAAACAAAATTAAGGGTATATGAAAGCACACACACATGTATACATATATACGTACATTATGCATTTCCTTATAAGATATAGTTTTCTTTATGAAATTATATAAACAACCCGGATAGAAACATATTTTATCTCAGAAAAGAAATTCTACGATTTAAATTTCGTTTAATAAAATTTATAAATAAATAAATTATTATATTAACAAATAATTATTATGAAAGATTTGGATAACACACAGGAAATCCTGCAACTTATCTCATTACACATATCTACCTAACTCGCACCGTTTAGAAGATATTTAAACAATTATAAACTTCCTTACATACACTTACCTCAAAAACTCAAATCAGTTCAGCAAGCAAATCTTCGTATATAAACCAGTTCAACTTCTAGAAACCTTCATCCTAGACTTATATTTATAATTGTTACTTCCCTTTTTTCATTAACAGTAATCCTATGGCTATGACAAAAATCTTGAATATTAATATGCATGGAAAACTATCCTAACAATTCCAACCAATCAGAGCCATTTTGTACCTGAAAACATTTAATAAATAATGTATTACAAATGTAAAAAGAATTATACTGATATATTTTAGATATACTAATTATATGATGTAATCATTATTATTATAAAAATTTTAAAGTATATCTAAAACGATATTGCGATGATTAATATTTATTATAAAAGCTTAAATTCAAGCAAACTATATGTTTGTTAATTATAAGAAAGGAAGTATTATAACGAAGTATATCTCTTTGAAAACAAAATAGGTCGACCGAATAGTCATAAGTATGACTCATGGTCAGGTTGTAAGCAAAAATAAGCCAACGTTAAATGTCAAGGCCGCCATAATATTTAGTCACAGGTGTGACTCATGATCAGTTTGTAAGCGAAAATAAGCCAACGTTAAATGTCAAGGCCTCCATAATATTTTAGTATCACGAGTCATCGCTGACTCATGGTCAGTTTATAAGCGAAAGTAGGCCAACGTTAAATGTCAAGGGCGCCATAATATTTTAATACCACGAGTCATCGCTGACTCATAGCAAATGTAGACTAAGTCGACCAATAGAAAACTATGTCAAGGACAACTAGAAGGTCTTAAATGCGTGAATCATAGCTGACTCATAATGAAAGGCTTTATTCAGACCTGTAGAATCATAACATTGGAATTTAGGTCACCCCTACTTCCATGTTTTGGCAAAATATAAAAACCTCAAGCGACGATACCTTGGGGCCTCTTTTTCGCGCAGGCATTCACGCATTCATTCATTCGTACCCACTCGCGATTCACATCCACGGACACTTACATTTTGTTCGCATTCTTGTACGCGCACGTACATTTTTGCACTTGTACTTCCACTCGCATTCGCTAAATATATATATATATATATATATATATATATATATCATTTATAACAGTGAATAAATTCCAATTCAAATACCACAAGTGTGATATATTATTCCTTATTCCCAAAATCGAAAACTCTTTCCTGAAAATAAAAGTCATTTCGACATTCCTGTTACCTATTTCCTTCGCAGTATCTAATCCTGAGGTTTTACCCTCTTAACCGCATGGAAAAGAATCTCACAAATAACGTGTGAGTGTAGCTGTCGAGGATCTGTTGACTTCGGCCCCGTCCGATCTACCAGGACCTCCCAGGACGTCACACGAAGACAAAGTACTTTTTGGTGGCAGCGGTGGGATTCCCTCATTTGCTGGGATATCCAAAACTCGGCGAGATCCTTCACTATCTGGGATAGCCGAATCTTGTGGAATATTCCTCATCTCACGAAGAATTGAAGAGGAGATTTTCAAGCAAGTGATAGCGGGGATTGAACTGCGATAAGAACTTTCGATTATGGAATTGCGTACGCTTGTCTTGCTTTACTTTACTGCGACTCACATGTAAGTCAAAATTATCATTTATAATCGTAACAAGACTCGAAATCGTTCGGTATTTGTAAAAATCCGTTATAAAATTTTAATTACATAACAATAAAAATGGTTGATCGTGAGGTAGACTCTTTGACTCGTCAGATAGGCGGTATAAACGTTAACGATGACGTTAACACAAACCGTCGTACGAATGCGAATATGCCATATACCAGTTTACGTGATGCTTCCGAGACAATTCTCCCATTCGATGGTAAAAATATGCCTGTATCGCAAATCGCTAATAGTTGTCTGCATGCTCGAAATATGGTCTCTCCTAGTGCGGAATATGGATTAGTTCAAATGATAAAAAATAAATTAGTCGGATCAGCGTTGAGAGTGGCTTTAAGCGGAGAGTATAACGACATCGAATCCTTATTGGCTGTCTTGAAAACGCGATTCGCACCTGTTTATTCTACGTCACAATTGCACGGAGAGCTTTCTAAGATAACGCAATATCCGGATGAGACTGTGGTAGATTACGGTAGCAGAGTATCTATGATTTTACAACAACTAAAATCTTGCTACCAAACCGAAAATCCGAACCAAGCTATCCAATTCGTAAATTCGGCAGAAACCAATGCTGTGAGAAATTTCTTAACTGGATTAAAAACCGATATATATACGCGAATCCACCCACGAGAACCGGGAACATTAAACAACGCAATAGAATCTGCTATAAAAGCTGAAAGCGAATATAACGAGCATATGCAACGTATGAGAATAACAGAGGGATTAATGCAGTCTATAAGGTGTAATAATTGTCTTGGATATGGCCACAATTCTCAGTCGTGTAGTACTTTTAATCCCCTCGCTCAGATTTCGCATGTACAATGGCAGCCTAAGGTCTGTTCTTTTTGTAAAAATCTTAGTCATATGCGAGCTGAATGCAGAACGTTACAACCACGAATTCTAAACCCACGAAATCCGGGAATCAATGTAAACCCGCGTAATCAAAATTATAATATTAATCAAAACAACCGACAAAATTTCCCTACTTCAAGAAATATGGGATTAATTTGTCGATATTGCAAAATACCAGGGCATAGCTTGGAACAATGTCGAAAAAGGCAGTATAACAATAATGTGAGAAATCAAGAAAATCGGATCGGAAACCGAATGTTTGAAAATCGAATTCTTGAAAATTTTCAACGTAACAGACCGCAAGAAGCTCCGGGAAACCGAGAGCGGGCACAGCGAGTCGGCGCAGCGCTGAACGAACGCCCGCGAGTGCGCCTGGTAACTCCGAACGAGAACCGCGAGGAAACGCCAGTGTAATAAACGTCGCATGTAATAAAATTGGGAAACCACCTTCCGTTATACTACCAAGCAAAAATTTGGTTGACGAACGAGCAAACTTTATGATAGATACAGGTTCTGATATTAATATAATAAAAGAAACCTGCCTTCATGAAAACATGCCCATCGATACCAAAATGGTGTTTGAACTAAGTGGAATAACTAAAGGTCGAACTCGTACGATAGGCGTAACAAAAGTACGCATTTTCGACGTCGACATATTATTCCATGTAGTCACGGATAAATTCCCTATTCGACAGGATGGAATTTTGGGCACTGAATTCTTTAAGAGCCAACGAGCAACCATAGACTACCAGAGGGCAAGTCTGATCGTAAATGGCAAGCCATATTATTTTCATAATGATGAGACCGTTATTCTTCCCGCTAGGACGCGAAAACAAATATTTGTACGAATCGCCAATCCAGAAATAAAAAATGGATATATTCCAAAGTTAAACGCAGGACCGCAGGTGTACTTAGGTAACGCTGTCGTATCAAATCATCACGGAGTAGCGCATTTATATGCTGTTAACTCGTCCGATGAGGATATAGAATTAGCGATCCCTACTGTAAAGATATATCCATTCGAAGAGATAAGAGAAGAGATTAAAGAAAATTTTAATAATAAACGAGATAACGACGATGAACGTGTTAATAAAATATTGCAATTACTACGTCTCGATCATTTGAACAAGGAGGAAGTTACTAGTGCCACTAGCCTAGTAACATCCCATGCGGAAAGATTTCATTTGCCAGGAGAACCTTTAGGCGCGACAAATGTTTTTAAACACCGAATATTTACCACCGATGATCGTCCGATTAATGTCAAGCAATATCGTTATCCTCAAATACACAAGGAGGAAATACGAAGACAGGTCGACGAGATGCTGGATAAAGGTGTTATAGAACCATCAAGTTCGCCTTACAATTCTCCATTATGGATTGTTCCCAAAAAGGATGATTCCCTAGGAAATAAAAAATGGCGTCTAGTAATAGATTTCCGTGCCTTAAATGAAAAGACTATCGGAGACGCTTATCCTCTTCCAAATATCGTTGACATATTAGATCAACTCGGAAGTGCAAAATACTTTTCTGTATTTGATCTAGCATCTGGTTTTCATCAAATTCCTATGGATGAAACAGATAAACATAAAACCGCATTTTCAACGCCGTATGGACATTTTGAATATAATCGTATGCCGTTCGGACTAAAGAATGCTCCTGCTACATTTCAGAGACTAATGGATCAAGTTTTGACAGGATTACAAGGAATAGAGTTGTTCGTATATCTTGATGATATAGTAATTTACGCCCGCTCACTTCAAGAACATGAAACAAAATTTCATAGACTTATGAAACGACTTACTAAAGCTAATTTATATTTGCAACCTGATAAATGCGAATTTTTGAAGAAAGAAGTAGCATATCTGGGACACATAATATCTGAAGATGGCGTACGGCCAGATCCAAAAAAGATTAGCGCTGTGAAAAATTTCCCTAGGCCCAAAACACGAAAGAATATTAAACAGTTCCTTGGACTTGCAGGATATTATAGAAGATTTATTGAAAACTTTTCCAAGATTGCTAAGCCTTTATCTGATTTAACAAAACAATCAGTTGCTTTTGATTGGCAACGGAAACAACAAGAAGCATTTGATGAGTTGCGGAACGCTTTATGTTCAGAACCGATATTACAGTATCCAAATTTTAATGAACCGTTTATTATAACAACAGATGCATCTGGATATGCAATTGGAGCTATATTAAGTCAAGGAAAAATAGGAAATGATCTTCCAATAGCATATACTTCTCGAGTTCTAAGCGACGCAGAAACAAGATACTCAGCAACAGAAAAAGAATTATTAGCACTGATTTATGCAATAAAACATTTTCGTCCCTATATTTATGGCCGAAAATTCACATTAGTAATGGACCATAAACCACTAGAATGGTTAAATTCAATAGCTGATCCTACCTCGAGATTAATGCGATGGAGGCTTAAATTAGCGGAATATGATTATCAAATAAAATACAAACCGGGAAAGAAAAATAAAAACGCCGACGCTTTATCACGAAACCCTACGGAAAATATTAAAAATATATTTCCTCTACAAGCAAAACGTGCACGATCTTCAAGCGAAGGTTCCATGGAAGCCGATTATAAAAAACAAAAAATTTCACATCCAAAATTTAAAAGAATGTGGGAGAGTGAGGGATCTGGAAATCCCGCACCACACAAAAAATTAAGACCTGAAGAATTATCCCCTTATGAAGATTCGGATGATGAATTAAAAGAACCGCCCAGAAGTAAATTTATAGCTGACTTAGAAAGCAGCGACAGTGATAGTACAGCATCATATTATTATGACACTGATTATGAAACCGATGGCTCAGGAATTATTAGAAAGGGAGAAAAGAGAAAGCGAGAGAGTAGCTCATCGAATCTGGAACATCGCAAACTGCAACGAAGAAGAAAAAAACGGAAGCCTTCTAAAACTTCGAGTTCTGAAAGTATAGTAAAACACCACGACAACGTTAAGGAAATGGTGAGGCCTGTGAATACGGCTGAAGGGCGTGATTCGGTCAAGCGTCATACCGATGACGACGCCGCCACGCGACAGCGTCAGGAAATGAAAACGCCGATGGACTACAGCGCCGTTGCAGCAACGCGCAAGCGCGCGAGCGGAGACAATACAACGGGTGATCCATATAAAAAGAAACCTAATAAAAATACGCATAAAAATAAATATTTAGAAGAAGAACCTATGGATATTGCAACACATTCAAGCGATAGTTTTAAAGTTGAAAGAAATATAGAAGTGAAAGTTGATGTCCATTCACCCCCTAAAATTTCTATAGGAACGCAACACGAAAAAATAAAAAGGTCACAATCAAAATTAAAAAATACTGATTCTATCCAAATATTAGAGGAAAATATCCCTTTAAATAAAGATGAAATCCAAGCGATGGAAATTTCATCCAGTAGCGAACGAATGGAATTTGAAATTGAGAATAGTCCCATGAATTATCGAAATCCAAAAACGCCAAGCGATAATACCGATAAAACCGAATCGGAAGAAATATTTTCACCACCTTCTCGTAAAGCTAAACCACGCTCATTAGAGAAGAGTAAGAATAAAAATAGAGAAATACAAAAATTATCTAAGCCAATGTCTTTTAATAAAAAGATAAATAAAAAGTCTGCGAAAAAGAATAAAATAATCAAGGAAAAACCAAAACCAAAAATCAAAGAAATCTCTGAAGTTCCAATCAATATTTTAGAATCACGAGACCACATTTGGATGAAAAATAATAATATAATATGTTTTGTAAACACAAAAGGAGAACCGGCAGACGAAATAGGTCAGGAATTAATAGAGAGAAAATTATATCAAAGACCTTCAAATTTTAAAGGAATAATGGGACATGTATTAACTATGGACAAGAACAATAGAAAAATATTCGGATTAATAATTAAAGAAGAATTAAATAATAGAATAAGAGAAAATGATATTGTAAACGCCTTTAAAGAATTAAAAAGTGAAATGATACGATCGAATATTTTACACGCAGATATATCGCAGAGTAAAAGTAATATCAATGTGCCATGGTTTAGAATACGCAACATTATGCGATTAACATTCCTAAATACCAATATACAGATAACAATATGTAAGGGACAAATATGCATACCGAAACTAGAAGAGAGATTGCATATTATACATGAATGTCATGAATCCAGTGTCGGAGGACACAAGGGAATCGCGAAGACAGTGGCGCGGATACGTCACAAATATTATTGGCATAACATGAAGAAACAAGTTGAAAATTATATTCAAGCTTGCAATAGTTGTCAAAAGAAAAAATTAGTACGCGTAAAAACAAAACAGCCAATGATAATAACCGATACACCTGTCGACGCATTCGACAAAGTTTCAATGGATATTCTAGGACCGCTACCTGTAACAGAAAATGACAATGAATATATTTTAACTATTCAGGATTTGCTAACAAAATATTCCATTGCCGTGCCTCTCGTACAGACAAATTCAGAGGAAATTGCAAAAGCATTTACTCGACGCTTTATCTGTCAATTTGGTAGCCCCAAAGCAATATTGACGGATCAAGGATCAAATTTCACGAGTTCTATGATGAAGAAATTTGCAAAATATTTTAAAATTAAACAATATCGTACATCCGCCTTTCATCCGCAATCAAATGGTTCGATAGAACGAAGTCACCATGTATTAACCGAATATCTAAAGCATTATATTACCAACGAGCGAGATTGGGATAATTGGCTCGAGCATGCTATGTTTTCGTATAATACTAGCGTACACGAGGGAACGAAATTTACTCCTTATGAATTAGTATTTGGAAAAATAGCACGTTTACCTTCTCAAATAAAAAATGATGACGATTTTGAAACTTATAATGATTACGTGAATGAATTAATTGACAAATTAGCAGATTTAAGGAAATTGGCAGCATCAAATTTAGGCAACTCTAAAGAACGTTATAAATACTATTATGATCGAAAATTAAGAACACAAAGATATAAGGAGGGAGATTTTATTTATTTGTTAAAGCCAAAAAAGAGTCATAAATTTGATGATGAATATACCGGCCCGTACAAAGTAATAGAAGTCTTAGAAAATAATAATATAAAAATTTTAATCTCTCGAAATAAAACCAAAATTATACATGTAAATAGAACGAAGCCTGCTCGCATTCCAGATCAGGGATGACGGAGAATGAATATTCAATAACGGAATTAAAAAATAATCCGGGAATATTCTACGAGGCGTTAGGCGAACTGCGCACGTCAGATATATCTTGGAAAATGATAATGTACATCAATTTAGATGACGTCATAGGCGTATCCGAAGGGCTTCGACGTGAAATAAACCGAACGAAACTGCAATGCGACCAAATTCCATATACATGTAGTACTGGTCGGAAACAACTCGCAGAATTAACAAGGAAAATTAATAAAATAAAGCAATATAAATTTCATATTCATGAATTGCTCATAGGATCACGAATGAAAAGAGCTCCCCTAGAATTCATCGGGCAATTGGGTAAAATTTTATTTGGAACACTAACTGCAGAAGATTTTTATTATATTAATAATGCGATAGAACATGTCGAAAATAAAACCAACGATCTTGCGACGCTACTTATCAATCAAACTATCGCAACGCGCTCACGTTTCGGGGAACTGTACAACGTGACCCTGAAGATAAAAACGCAGCTAGCCGATCTTCGACAGTATATAGATGAAAAATATAAAAATGTAACCGACGTAATTATTCGAAATAAAATTAATGACGATATCGAACGAGTAATAGAGGATATAAATATAGCAATATTAGAACATGAAATCGATTTGAATATTCTAATAGACGGAATATTATTCGGAAAACAAGGATTAATACATCCGCGAATAATATCGCCACAATATTTAATAAAAAATTCTAAACACATTCAAGAACAAATTCCGTATGCTGAATTTCCTGTAGCTATTAATAAAGAGGGAATCGATCAATTAATAAAAATTTCTACCCTGCACGTTGCATATCTACAAAATCGTCTTGTTTATATTTTGCAAATTCCATTGCTAACACCTGGAAAATATAAACTTTATAAATCAATACCATTACCCGTTAGACAATCATTTGACACAACAAAATTTGCAACAATTGAAACCGAGATAACGCATATAGCATTAAATGAAGACGCCGATAATTTCTACGAATTCCGTCAAGGAGAGCTAGAGGAATGCATAGCATCCAACAGTGTCTTTATTTGCCCAGCTACATTCCCCTTGAAAAAGATAAGGCAGACTCCAAGCTGTGACGTCGAGATTTTATTGAATAAAAATATAAAGCTTAATAAATGTAAAATAAAAATTATGGAACTTCAAGATACATATTGGAAAGCTCTGACTACTCCAGGAAATTGGATTTACTCTACAACAGAAAAAGAAATTGTGCGACTGAATTGTTGTCATACAACAAAGCAATTTGAAATAAATAATTCTGGAATAATTTCTGTGCAACAAGGATGTAAAATTAGAGCGAGAACGGCCACTATGAGTCATCCAGCTTATCAGACTGCAACATTCGCTCAACATTTCATCCCTACGAATAATTTAAGCATTCTAGAATTATATGAGCCTATCCAAAGGGAATATAAAATTAATTTCACGGAAGCCGCGCATGAAATTTGGATAACCAATCATAGCAATATAGAGGCATCGTTTAACGATATTATAGAAAAGGCACGCCAGATCAAAGAAAGAAAGTTGCAAAATTCACGCTTCACTATGTATAGTGCAGCTGCATGCAGTATTGGATTACTCGGGATCCTCCTGTTCGCCTTGTCCTTGGCCTGCAGAAATTCTTGGATCTGTAACGCAATATCACAAGCATACAGACGATCCTGTCTTAAAAGACAAAGGAATAAAGCGTCCCCCTCTTACCCTTCGATTGCGAATAAAAACGCTGATGCCGAGCATCTTCCAAGTCAGTCGGAAAAACTACCACCGGATGGAAACACTGAAGACCATCGCAACGAGGAAAAAAAAAATAAAGCCGAGTCGTAAGTGCGAAATCATTGGGTAAGAAATATTATTATTAACTCTTTGGTTTTCCGCTTACAAGGAGCAGATGCAGAAACGCATTAGCGCTGAAAGACAACGTTGGCATCGTGTGCTAGGACGACTATATCGCAGCACAGATATCCTCATGGACCAACATTATCGAGTCAGCCGCTCTTATACTAGAAATCCACCATCTGGCCATAACGAAGAAATTTCATCCCCTATGCCGGAAGGACGAGATATCGGACCAAGCATGGACATCGGGCCGACTGACCCAGAAGTCTACGCTAGAGAGCCCGCGCAACTTCTCAGGCGGGAATATGAGGCTATTCCCCCACGAGAACCTCATACCATTACTCCGACATCCGATCTCATTCGAGATTTATTGAATGAGATCGATGAAAGGATAGATGCCGCTGGCAATCTGCCGCGGTCGCCACCCGATCTACCGCCGAGGCCACGTGAGGATGATTCAGCTGCCGAGGACGAGTATCACCGGTCTGTTTCCGCCGCCGCGACGGGAAGTCCGAGTGGCCTTGCATCACCAGAATACATGGAAATGGATCCACAGCCGAGCAACTACAGACGCAACGTCATGACACGGCCGGAGGAGCAATCCAGGAGGACGTATGACAACTTGGAATCACCACGACATCGAGAACACGCCGTAGGTGAGCGAGCTATCCCGATTCCGCAAAGTTCTCCCCCACTCGAGCGATCACGAGAGATTCATGTGCCCCCTTATTATCGCGATTATTTAAATCTAAATTCTATGCCGGCGTATAAATTATATTGTCTATCTGCGTGGTACGTGCAAGTATCGAACGACGTTATATTTTGTGCGGAGTGCGTAACAGCGGAACATACATTTTGTATCTTAAATCGCCCGCGCGCATTTTGGCGACAGTTGCACGCGATTTCTCGTACTTTACAAAATACCACATTGCATTGCGGACGGTGTTATAAATTGTTATTACAAGCGAAACGTGCAATTGATTGTTATCAATGTCGACAATATGTGATTGACCGACAAGGTCGAGTTGACCACCTGGTATATACGACGTTATGTGAGATAGTTATTCCATATGAGATATTGTAACATGCGCCGCGATAACACACAAGGCTAACAGCGGACAATGACCGCGCGTACACACATATAATAACACTAAGCTATAAGTAACTTCTTTTGCATTATAAATCATTATTATTACACATTCGACTATTATACCATAAGCGAATACACGTACACATACATTATATATACAACCTTTTCTTTCAATAAATACTAATAAATAAAAACACTAACGTGAAAAGGTGATGGGAAAGGATTGTTTGCACATTAACCCTACCAAAATCACTCCGAAGTCCATCCTCTAAGATATCCCTCATAACAATAATAATAATAATAGAAATAATGATAGCAAATAAGAAATATATATAGAGAAATCAAGGACTTAGAAAAAAAGGGAGAAATAAAAAAAAAAAAAAAAAAATGATGAATCAAACATACTCGAAATAAATATACAAATATACTCTGAAAATAAATAATGCAGATCATTATATATATATATATATATATAGATAATCCTTCTTACTCTTAAAAGACAAATAATTAAATAAATAAAATCTATGCAAGTAACTTATACTCTACTTTTAATCTTTTCACAAGTATCTTTAACAATCTAAATAACGATAGTATTATAATAAAGGTGGAGGAAGAAAAAGACAATACGATATTTTATTACATACATATACATATACATACGAGTTGCGTAAATGACAAATTAATAATATTAATTAATAATAAAGAAATAATAGTAAGCCTACACACGAATAAAATAATTTTTTTTATATATCCCATCCACATGTAGCCTAAACACTCGAAATATTAAATATGTTGAATAAGTTATAAAGTTCGGGGACCGAACTTCTCCACGGATGGAGATGTCACGTCCCAGCGCCGAGAGTATCTCTAGTCATGTCTAATGTAAATTTTTTCAAAATTTTTAATTATTTATGACTGACTGTGTTAGAAGACAGCACCGTCAGGCCTTTAATATACACATAATAAAAGAATATACCGCTTAAAGTTATTTAAAAGCTTATACAAAATGGCCGCTCCTTACCACAACCTTATGGCGCTACTACAGCCTTAATGTTCCTAGTAAATTTTCCCTAGAACCTCACTAACAAAAAACAGAACATACTGAAATCACTTCTCCAGACTGTTCAGTAAAGAAAATAGAGCTTAATATCGCATCCTTATATAAGCATTTCCACATTAACAACAAAATCTCAACAAATAGTAAATAATGAATAAAAACAAATGTAGGAAATAAACCCTCGCCCACGTAATGCACGAAAACTATAACGAAACATTTACACAATTACACAATTATCGGTACATTGTAATATCTTTATTATCAATTAATAAACAAAATCATATAATTATATAAATAACAAAATACCAACCAATTTCTTTATATCGTCAAATATAATTTCAGAAATTAAGAAACTCTTGTATATCAAACACTTTCACTTTTGTTCCATTTTAATAATAAATATAAAAGTTAATAACAAAACTAATAATAATAGAAAGGATATGAATAAGGAATAAAAGTCATAATGACAATATAACAAAATCCATGACAAAACATTTATTCAACAGTTCACCTGATACATATCCTTATTTCAAGGATAAATTTTGTTGATGTCCTTATATGGATATCTTTTCCTTACATGAATACATTCTCCATCAAAAATCATTTCGAAAATATAATTATAGTTTGTGGTTACGATTCTTAATTCTCAAGATATAAACAAAATTAAGGGTATATGAAAGCACACACACATGTATACATATATACATACATTATACATTTCCTTATAAGATATAGTTTTCTTTATGAAATTATATAAACAACCCGGATAGAAACATATTTTATCTCAGAAAAGAAATTTTACGATTTAAATTTCGTTTAATAAAATTTATAAATAAATAAATTATTATATTAACAAATAATTATTATGAAAGATTTGGACAACACATAGGAAATCCTGCAACTTACCTCATTACACATACCTACCTAACTCGCACCGTTTAGAAGATATTTAAACAATTATAAACTTCCTTACATACACTTACTTCAAAAACTCAAATCAGTTCAGCAGGCAAATCTCCGTATATAAACCAGTTCAACTTGTAGAAACCTTCATCCTAGACTTATATTTATAATTGTTACTTCCCTTTTTTCATTAACACTAATCCTATGGCTATAACAAAAATCTTGAATATTAATATGCATGGAAAACTACCCTAACAATTCAACCAATCACAATCAGAGCCATTTTGTATCTAAAAACATTTAATAAATAATGTATTACAAATGTAAAAAGAGTTATACTGATATATTTTAGATATACTAATTATATGATGTAATCATTATTATTATAAAAATTGTAAAGTATATCTAAAACGATATTGCGATAAAAGTTTAAATTCAAGCAAACTATATGAAAGGAATTATTATAACGAAGTATAACTCTTTGAAAACAAAATAGGTCGACCGAATAGTCATAAGTATGACTCATGATCAGTTTGAAAGCAAAAATAAGCCAACGTTAAATGTCAAGGCCGCCATAATATTTAGTCACAGGTGTGACTCATGGTCAGTTTATAAGCGAAAGTAGGCCAACGTTAAATGTCAAGGGCGCCATAATATTTTAATACCACGAGTCATCGCTGACTCATAGCAAATGTAGACTAAGTCGACCAATAGAAAACTATGTCAAGGACAACTAGAAGGTCTTAAATGCGTGAATCATAGCTGACTCATAATGAAAGGCTTTATTCAGACCTGTAGAATCATAACATTGGAATTTAGGTCACCCCTACTTCCATGTTTTGGCAAAATATAAAAACCTCAAGCGACGATACCTTGGGGCCTCTTTTTCGCGCAGGCATTCACGCATTCATTCATTCGTACCCACTCGCGATTCACATCCACGGACACTTACATTTTGTTCGCATTCTTGTACGCGCACGTACATTTTTGCACTTGTACTTCCACTCGCATTCGCTAAATATATATATATATATATATATATATATATATATATATATCATTTATAACAGTGAATAAATTCCAATTCAAATACCACAAGTGTGATATATTATTCCTTATTCCCAAAATCGAAAACTCTTTCCTGAAAATAAAAGTCATTTCGACATTCCTGTTACCTATTTCCTTCGCAGTATCTAATCCTGAGGTTTTACCCTCTTAACCGCATGGAAAAGAATCTCACAAATAACGTGTGAGTGTAGCTGTCGAGGATCTGTTGACTTCGGCCCCGTCCGATCTACCAGGACCTCCCAGGACGTCACAGACTCCAAGGAATAGAATTATTTGTTTACCTCGATGATATCGTAATATATGCTAGTTCCCTGAAGGAACACGAAGCGAAATTTAATAAGTTGGCGAATAGACTGCGAGCCGCGAAACTGCGATTGCAGCCAGACAAGTGTGAATTTTTGCGGAAAGAGGTAACATACCTCGGACACGTAATCACAAAAGACGGGGTACGTCCTGACCCCGAGAAAACAAAGGCAGTAGAAAGATTTCCGCGACCAGCCAACGTTAAAAACATTAAACAATTCTTAGGCCACGCCGGATATTACAGGCGATTTATCTCTGACTTTTCTAAGGTCGCGAAACCGCTCACTCAATTATTGAAAAAAGACACACCTTTCCAATGGCTGGAATCACAGGAACGCGCTTTTGATTATTTAAAAACAGCCCTGTGTACCGAACCGTTACTACAATACCCCGATTTCACGCGTCCATTCATTGTCACGACCGATGCTTCCAAAAGCGCTGTAGGAGGCGTACTCAGTCAAGGCGAAATAGGAAAAGATCTACCCATAGCTTATGCATCGCGTATACTGAACACCGCCGAACAAAATTATTCAACTATCGAGAAGGAGCTATTGGCAATAGTATACTGAGTAAATCATTTCCGCCCTTACTTATATGGGCAAAAATTCAAATTAGTTACGGATCATAAACCATTAACCTGGCTTCACTCGGTAAAAGATCCGACCTCACGTTTAATTCGATGGCGTTGTTACGTCGCAGGCGAGACGTGCTACGCGTGGAGCGAGTCTGCTCGCACTGGGCTGCGTGTTGGTTTTTTGCAAAATAACTTGACCGGATTACTGATATAAATTGCGGTTGTATAATCCGTATAGAAAAGTCGATAGTCTCCTGGAAAAGACGATATCATGCGGTCCTATCTCTGCGTCTACGTCAATGACGGTAGGATTCGGTAAATCGTAAAAAGAAGTACTTTCTTCGCGTAAATATTCCAGAAATGCCACGAATGCCTCGGAGCAGGGATCGCAGTCGGTTACCTCGCGCCAAATAGCCAATCCAGTGCCGCAAGAATTGCAAAGCCTTTCTTCTCGAGTAGTCCCAACGTTAATATAATGTCTTAAGATAGCGGTGAATTGTTGATCGAAATTATACTGGGATTTACACTCTAGGCATATAAGACTGGCGGAATTTGTATCGGTAGCTATACCGACAAGACCATAACCGAATTCGACTACACACCGAGAGATACTTATTTGGTCGTTAAAGACGGCGGCTGGATGTGTTCTTTCCTGACGCGAGCTTTCCGATCGTCCTCTGCACATAACGCGTTTCACGAACAAGAAATGAAAATTCACTTACCTTTCGTTGGCCCGGTTCCTGGATTCGGGCTTCCGATTCTCGGTGTCGGCCTGGTGGGTCTCGGGATGCACACTAGGATGCGGCGTTGCTGGATTCGGAGGACTTGGAGCCCACAGACTGTTCTCGAAATACGCTTCGTATTCTGGCTGGTAGGTTTCTTCACACCCGAGCAATTCACTCAAATCACCGGTGAGCGCGGATTTAATTTCGTATAGGGCGCGGCGAATTGCACGCTGACGTCCGGCGCGGTTTTTACGATTCTTAGGCATCGGGAGTGACCATGAAGGGAAAATACTACTTCCCTTACAAGTTACGAGTATTAAATTGAACTTTCTAACGCGATGACAATCTGTAACCCTCTGTGGAGAGTAGTGCGGGTGGACGCACAACTTGCTAGCCAAGAGGCGGGACAGGCTATCAGATATTTCGTAATTTGACGATTTAAAAGTGCGTGAGAAGCGATACCTCTCTTGGGGGTAGTGCGGGTGGACGCACAACTTGCTAACCAAGAGACCAAGCACGGCCTCCCGGGACGCTTGCGTTTGATTGAATTTCGCGTGATCACTCTACCTCGCGAACTCTGTCGATTGTACGTTTCGCTAGGAGGGATGGAAGGATTTGGATTTATTAATTGTTTAACACTGATCACTTTTCACTTATATATATATATATATTGTAGAATATTCAAATACAAGATTAATACAGAGATTGATTAAATTGTAAACGCTTTTACAGTTAAGTTTAAATTGAATGATGTTAATAAAATTGGAATTGATTCGAATTTATTTCTTAACACTAGAATTGGAATTGATTTGAGTTAACACTTAGAATTGGAATTGATTCGAAATTATTCTCTTAGCACTAGAATTGGAATTAGTTTGAAGTTATTTCCTACTACTAGAATTGGAATTGATTTCTCTTAACACTAGAAATTGAATTGGAAGAGGGAGTTCACGGACTGGAGGTCCTCTCCAGTCGTATTCGCGGGATGAACTGAACGCAGTCGGCCGTGCACTGATGTGCTTCGATTCGGCGGCTCGAAACTGCGGCGACGCTATGGTGGGGTGCGCGCCCAATGTGGGAAGCGCTGGCGGTGGGAGTGCGGCGCTCGCGTGGGAGGCCAGAGAGTTGCCCTGGTGGGGCTCGCGGTGGCCTAGGGACGTATCACGTCTATTCCTTGTTCCGTGCTATACAAAAATTATCTCTATAAATTTGAAAAGAGTAACATTTTTACCATAGGGCATAAAATTATTAATTTATTCGTTTATTCTGACGCGACAGACGTGACATTGCCAATTAATCAATTCGTTTTATTGATCCACTGGTAGGCACCGTTACCCGCTTGACGGGCCGGCTCCTCGACGTCGGAACTAAACCGAACTGTTGCTCGTTTTCGATATCTCCTTACATTTAACTTCAAATATAGAAATTTTGTGCCTTGGTGTACGGGCCTCTGATCGTCCGGCGCCCACCAAAGCGCCCGCGAGACGCAATATCTGTAGCAACGTATCTTATCTTATACTGGATGCGTCGTTGCATTCCATTGCAACGTGTTCTATCACGTACAACGTATAGAGCCCCGAGTGAAAATAAAATTATTATATGTCACTTAGGAAAGAATCTTTCTGCGATGCCGAAACTAAGGCATAGAGCCGGACAATTTCAAAACTTAAAAACACTCTTTGAGAAACTGAACGGACAATTGCCAAAACATTTGCGAGACTTACTCGGTTTCGAAAGTACCTACGACGAAACATACGAAAACTATTTCAAAAGAAGTGTGTGGTCACCCAGTCCGCCCATTCCATGGAGGTTACAACCAATTGAGTTCCGCATATCGAGATTGCCGCCATTAGATATCCCGGACACCGATCCCAGGAAGCTTGTTTATCATCAGACCAGAGCTGAGATCCTGTACAAATACTACTAAAGGTAGGAAAGATCTTATTTATCAGCACGCTCAAAAGGATAAATTGCCTATGTGTAAGGAACAAGTGAGGTCGCGTCGTCCCGAGACCTCTCCGGGGACGAATTTAAATCATGTTGGATTATGTAAATGCGTGACAGAATTCGGTTATGGTATCATAGGATACGCTACCGATATCAACGAAGCGAGTCTTCTTTGTTTGACTTGTAAAGTAGAATGCAATCGCTCGTTTCCCGAAGAAAAATTTAAATTAATCCTATGCCATTATATGAGTATCGGCAATAATTCCGTGCCGCGAGAATGTGAAAATTGTCACGTTACATTAAGTATTCGCCGCGAAATTCACAAGTGCAGTGGATGTTCCGACGGCTTTGTCGCTTTTAACGCGTTTTTACGCGAAAAGGGAAGAGAATTTGAAGACCTCTCGTTACTAGCGAGTCTAGATATAGAATCAAGTGTCGGTTTACACGATATAATTTTTTCAAGAAGATTGAGTTTTTCTTTTTATACTATCTGCACTTAAATCTCGAACGTTCTTAGGAACCTTTCTTAGGAAAATTTATAGAAGAGATCTCTAGCCGCTCAGGGATCTCGCCCTTCCCTAAATTTTCAAAATTTTGGGAAGCTACAACAGTCAACCCGATGAGAACGCGGAAAATTCTAGTTTCACTCGGACGTACATAAATGTGCGATCCGTCATCCACCACAGGACGTGACATAAAACTGGTGACAGCGGTGGGATATCCTTAAAATTAGTGAATAAAAATTCATTGATTGAAAGAAGGGGTTATTATAGGAACGGCGAATTGCGATTTGAGCTTTACATAACGCTTTTATCATGCATGAATACTAATAGCATGAAGGATTAAACGAGAATCCAAATCATCAATCGCATGCCACCTTTGCAAATAGTAAAGGTTTAAACAAACTAATTTTTCACAATTAAAAGGGCCTGCTGGCAATAATCTGCCCGGGTGCCGCAACAGAGCAACCTTTAAAACTGCAGAAACATACTCCTTCGTAAAATTATTCATTTAAAGTAATAACTAAATGCAGAGAACACCCGTAGCAATGAATACGCGGTCAAATAAAAAATTATCGCCCGAAGAAGACATAGAGTATGCGGGAGCCGCGTCCGCCGAAAGAAACGATCCCGATCGTATTGATCTTAAAGCCAGATCTTAAAGTATGTACGCACAAAGTTAGTACACCAATTGAACAAAGAAACGAAATAATTACTGAAAATCACGCGTCCACGATTGGAGGCCATAAAGGCGTTAAGAAAACATACGAAAGAGTAAGAGAAAAATATTATTGGCCACGATTGAAGGAAGAAATACAAAGAGCTATAAGTCAATGCCACCAATGCCAGATTAAGAAACTAGTGCGCATAAAACCACAACAACCTATGATTCTCACAGATACACCAGATACACCAGATGAGGCATTTGACAAGATATCCATAGACGTCATGGGACCATTACCCGTGACTAATTCAGACAATCAATACATACTTACAATACAGGATTTGCTCAATAAACGCTTTACCGCAATCCCTTTGAAAGATCCCGGGGCCATCAGTGTGGCAGACGCCCTAACCAATGAATATATCTGCATTTACGGTGCACCTGAAGCAATCTTGACCGATCAAGGAAAACATTTCTTGAATAGCTTGATGAATAACATCGCTCGTAAATTTAGAATTAAACAATTTAAGACGACAGCTTACCACCCACAGTCAAATGGATCAGTGGAACGTTCCCATCATGTATTATGGGAATATTTAAAACAATTTGTAGATTCTAATCATGAATGGGACAAATGTCTTAAAATTGCAAACTTTTCTTACAATACCAGTATACACGAGGGAACGCAGTTCACTTCTCACGAGTTAGTATGTGGTAGACTAGCCCGAACACCTATTGATAAGATAGACTTAAGAAACGAACGGAAGCTATGCGAACTATTTGGAAAATTTGTATAACAAAATCTCTCAAGCGCAGAGCATAGCACGCAACAATTTAATCAAATCAAAACAGAGATCTAAATATTATTATGACCGGAAAGCGAAACAGCGTGACTTAGGAGTAGGAGAAAACGTCTATTTATTAAAAGAGCCCATAAGGCATAAACTCGCCGACCAATACATAGGTCCCTATAAAATTGTACAGATTCTAGACAACAATAATGTTAGATTATTGATAAGGAATGGTAAAACGAAAATCGTACACGTTAATAAATTAAAAAGGGAGGGGAGTCAGAGCCCCCACCTTGCTGAAACCCCATCGGGCCACGAAGAAGATATCGCTGTAAACGAACCCGGAGGGATCAAAAAACGCACAACCACCAAAGCTAAAACATGGACGCATACACCATAATTATTCTTCTACTGCCAACTCTTGCTACTGCCCTGACTGGATATGATTGTGCAGGGAATGGATTAAATATAACAACAATGTCGCTTCTCGACATAGGAGAATGTGCTCTGGAGGATCTCGAACCAATTACGACAGACACGTTCATCCAACTACTTCAGACTTCCGAATTCGAAACCATAAACGCTTATCAGTGTAAATTAGAAATAGATAAAAATATCTACCATTGCGGAATGCATTCACACGTATCGATAGTCACCGAAGGAAAGAAGATAACGCTACTATTGACTTCCCTAGGAAAGTCCTATATTGGCAAGGGGCCAAGATTCCATTCGCACAACATGATTCAATGGTCGTTCCCGCTAGGTCGCGAACCACCTTCTATATTAATATTGTCACGTCTGTCGCGTCAGAATAAACGAATAAATTAATAATTTTATGCCCTATGGTAAAAATGTTACTCTTTTCAAATTTATAGAGATAACTTTTGTATAGCACGGAACAAGGAATAGACGTGATACGTCCCTAGGCCACCGCGAGCCCCACCAGGGCAACTCTCTGGCCTCCCACGCGAGCGCCGCACTCCCACCGCCAGCGCTTCCCACATTGGGCGCGCACCCCACCATAGCGTCGCCGCAGTTTCGAGCCGCCGAATCGAAGCACATCAGTGCACGGCCGACTGCGTTCAGTTCATCCCGCGAATACGACTGGAGAGGACCTCCAGTCCGTGAACTCCCTCTTCCAATTCAATTTCTAGTGTTAAGAGAAATCAATTCCAATTCTAGTAGTAGGAAATAACTTCAAACTAATTCCAATTCTAGTGCTAAGAGAATAATTTCGAATCAATTCCAATTCTAAGTGTTAACTCAAATCAATTCCAATTCTAGTGTTAAGAAATAAATTCGAATCAATTCAATTTTATTAACATCATTCAATTTAAACTTAACTGTAAAAGCGTTTACAATTTAATCAATCTCTGTATTAATCTTGTATCTGAATATTCTACAATATATATATATATATAAGTGAAAAGTGATCAGTGTTAAATAATTAATAAATCCAAACCCTTCCACCCCTCCTAGCGAAACGTACAATCGACAGAGTTCGCGAGGTAGAGTGACCACGCGAAATTCAATCAAACGCAAGCGTCCAGGGAGGCCGTGCTTGGTCTCTTGGTTAGCAGGTTGTGCGTCCACCCGCACTACCCCCAAGAGAGGTATCGCTTCTCACGCACTTTTAAACCGTCAAATTACGAAATATCTGATAACCTGTCCCGCCTCTTGGCTAGCAAGTTGTGCGTCCACCCGCACTACTCTCCACAGAGGGTTACAGATTGTCATCGCGTTAGAAAGTTCAATTTAATACTCGTAACTTGTAAGGGAAGTAGTATTTTCCCTTCATGGTCACTCCCGATGCCTAAGAATCGTAAAAACCGTGCCGGACGTCAGCGTGCAATTCGCCGCGCCTTATACGAAATTAAATCCGCGCTCACCGGTGATTTGAGTGAACTGCTCGGGTGTGAAGAAACCTACCAGCCGGAATACGAAGCGTATTTCGAGAACAGCCTGTGGGCTCCAAGTCCTCCGAATCCAGCAACGCCGCATCCTAGTGTGCATCCCGAGACCCGCCAGGCCGACAACGAGAATCGGAAGCCCGAATCCAGGAACCGGGCCAACGAAAGGTAAGTGAATTTTCATTTCTTGTTCGTGAAACGCGTTATGTGCAGAGGACGATCGGAAAGCTCGCGTCAGGAAAGAACACATCCAGCCGCCGTCTTTAACGACCAAATAAGTATCTCTCGGTGTGTAGTCGAATTCGGTTATGGTCTTGTCGGTATAGCTACCGATACAAATTCCGCCAGTCTTATATGCCTAGAGTGTAAATCCCAGTATAATTTCGATCAACAATTCACCGCTATCTTAAGACATTATATTAACGTTGGGACTACTCGAGAAGAAAGGCTTTGCAATTCTTGCGGCACTGGATTGGCTATTTGGCGCGAGGTAACCGACTGCGATCCCTGCTCCGAGGCATTCGTGGCATTTCTGGAATATTTGCGCGAAGAAAGTACTTCTTTTTACGATTTACCGAATCCTACCGTCATTGACGTAGACGCAGAGATAGGACCGCATGATATCGTCTTTTCCAGGAGACTATCGACTTTTCTATACGGATTATACAACCGCAATTTATATCAGTAATCCGGTCAAGTTATTTTGCAAAAAAACCAACACGCAGCCCAGTGCGAGCAGACTCGCTCCACGCATAGCACGTCTCGCCTGCGACGTAACACATATAACGACGGACGGAGCGCAATATACCGACGGATACGGAACCTGGGAGAACATAGTAGTCCAGGCTGCCGTTAGAATCACACTTCGAACCTTTTCGACGCCATTGAAGAGGACGATTGATAGAACTACCTTAAATTCCGGGACCCAGTGTATAGCTTCTGAAGGAGGCTGCAACGACTATGATGGAACAGAAACATACTGGACCATCCCACCATTCGACAATTGCCACTTAAATAAATACGACGTCCTGTACGAAGGAACAGCAACCAAATTCTATCTCCGCGAGACAACCAGACCACATCCGAAATCTATACCGTAACCACAGACGACACTACATTCGCTTTAGCAAAAACAACCGAAATAAATGTGTGCGGATACAAACTTTATAACATAGAACACCCTAAGTTGGTGATTTTTGAAACACAGAGAGGTAGAAACCTTTCAAGCAAAGAATCGCGTGACTGTCGATAACCTCGACATCTTTACGTGTCAATTCAAAATTTGTGTACGTAGAGAAGCACGTGAAAACACAGTTAACAAGACTCTATCGAGATATAATGATACAAAAATGTGCATTGGAGCAGCAAATACTACACAATGCACTGTCTTTATCCAGCATAGCGCCAGACGAAATGGCCTTTAGAATAATGAGATCAGCCGGATACACAGCAGTGACTGCCGGAGAAGTGATATATATAATAAAATGCGCTCCAGTAAAATGTCGCATAGAGCAACGTTACAATGAACTGCCTGTGACATACAAAAACAATTCTTATTTTCTCTTACCACGATCCCGAATTCTCACAAAGACAGGGACATTCAAAGACTGTAATGAGTTATTACTAAACTTATTCAAAATAGATGAGATATGGTATAGAACGACCACGAGTATAACAGAATTCTTGCCACCACCAACAATTCAGCCATTAACCAAACCCGCCTGGAAATACGTAAGTCCAGATACACTGGCTACCAGCGGAATATACATTACGGAAGACCTAGACAGATTACGGAACCATATCATGTTTCCCAGTGGAGAAATCCTTCATGCTGAATACAATTGCAAGAGGTGCAATGGGACAAGACGTCCCCCGAGGAAGTGTATCGATGGTGAACCTTCTCGATGAAGAAGCCCTCGATTATATCGCCGAAAGCGCAGGAAAACGACTATGGAACGGATTTATCACCTTCGGATCCGCAAGCGCAGGTGTGCTAGCGCTATTCATTATCGGCAGAATAATTAAATTAATAATAGACACTCTCATTCACGGGTATGCCATTCATTCAATCTACGGATGGAGCCCATACTTGTTAGGAGCATTATGGTCCTCAGTAACCAGTTTGATTTTATTCCTGAATAAAACTACAAAAGGTAGCAATGACAACAAGGAAAAAGAAGAAACATACGTCGCAGAGTATCACGCCACAGCTCCAACGGATAATCCAGGAGACGACAATTGTCACGTCCCAGCGCCGTGAGTACCTCTAGTCATGTCTAATGTAAATTTTTTCAAAATTTTTAATTATTTATGACTGACTGTGTTAGGAGACAGCACCGTCAGGCCTTTAATATACACATAATAAAAGAATATACCGCTTAAAGTTATTTAAAAGCTTATACAAAATGGCCGCTCCTTACCACAACCTTATGGCGCTACTACAGCCTTAATGTTCCTAGTAAATTTTCCCTAGAACCTAACAAAAAACAGAACATACTGAAATCACTTCTCCAGACTGTTCAGTAAAGTAACAAGAAAATAGAGCTTAATATCGCATCCTTATATAAGCATTTCAACATTAACAACAAAATCTCAACAAATAGTAAATAATGAATAAAAACAAATGTAGAAAATAAAACCTCGCCCACGTAATGCACGAAAACTATAACGAAACATTTACAAAATTACACAATTATCGGTACATTGTAATATCTTTATTACCAATTAATAAACAAAATCATATAATTATATAAATAACAAAATACCAACCAATTTCTTTATATCGTCAAATATAATTTCAGAAATTAAGAAACTCTTGTATATCAAACACTTTCACTTTTGTTCCATTTTAATAATAAATATAAAAGTTAATAACAAAATTAATAACAATAGAAAGGATATGAATAAGGAATAAAAGTCATAATGACAATATAACAAAATCCATGACAAAACATTTATTCAACAGTTCACCTGATACATATCCTTATTTCAAGGATAAATTTTGTTGATGTCCTTATATGGATATCTTTTCCTTGCATGAATACATTCTCCATCAAAAATCATTTCGAAAACATAATTATAGTTTGTGGTTACGATTCTTAATTCTCAAGATATAAACAAAATTAAGGGTATATGAAAGCACACACACACATGTATACATATATACGTACATTATACATTTCCTTATAAGATATAGTTTTCTTTATGAAATTATATATACAACCCCGATAGAAACATATTTTATCTCAGAAAAGAAATTCTACGATTTAAATTTCGTTTAATAAAATTTATAAATAAATAAATTATATTAACAAATAATTATTATGAAAGATTTGGATAACACACAGGAAATCCTGCAACTTACCTCATTACACATACCTACCTAACTCGCACCGTTTAGAAGATATTTAAACAATTATAAACTTCCTTACATACACTTACCTCAAAAACTCAAATCAGTTCAGCAGGCAAATCTCTGTATATAAACCAGTTCAACTTGTAGAAACCTTCATCCTAGACTTATATTTATAATTGTTACTTCCCTTTTTTCATTAACACTAATCCTATGGCTATGACAAAAATCTTGAATATTAATATGCATGGAAAACTAACAATTCAACCAATTACAATCAGAGCCATTTTGTACCTAAAAACATTTAATAAATAATGTATTACAAATGTAAAAAGAGTTATACTGATATATTTTAGATATACTAATTATATGATGTAATCATTATTATTATAAAAATTGTAAAGTATATCTAAAACGATATTGCGATAATTAATATTTATTATAAAAGCTTAAATTCAAGCAAACTATATGAAAGGAATTATAACGAAGTATAACTCTTTGAAAACAAAATAGGTCGACCGAATAGTCATAAGTATGACTCATGGTCAGGTTGTAAGCAAAAATAAGCCAACGTTAAATGTCAAGGGCGCCATAATATTTTAATACCACGAGTCATCGCTGACTCATAGCAAATGTAGACTAAGTCGACCAATAGAAAACTATGTCAAGGACAACTAGGTCTTAAATGCGTGAATCATAGCTGACTCATAATGAAAGGCTTTATTCAGACCTGTAGAATCATAACATTGGAATTTAGGTCATCCCTACTTCCATGTTTTGGCAACATATAAAAACCTCAAGCGACAATACCTTGGGGCCTCTTTTTCGCGCAGGCATTCACGCATTCATTTGTCGCGAGCGCCGAGAATGCAATCGCGCCCACCGCTGACAAAGCGGATTGCGGCAAGCGATATTTTATCCGATGAATTATTATTTTACCAAGCGACAGCGAATTGTGCTAATCGCGCAAATATGGTGTAATCGTTCGACATGAAGCAACTGTTAACCGGGTTGCGCGGCCCTTACGCGGAAAACCGCCGCGCGACCCAGAAATATACCGCGAACGCTGACGAGCATGTTGATGATAGGGCAAGGACCGGCCGCCCGGAACAGGATAAAAACGGGAGACCGATATGAGGAGAGGACTCGTCGAGATCCGCGTGCCGTCACGTCTGTCGCGGTCCGAATAAAAAAGGACAAACTGTATTGAGTGTTAATAAAATTTATTGCAATTAAACTAAAGTGGTGAGTGCTTCCTCCCCGCCGACTCCTGGACCGATCCTTCGAAACGACCCGCACAACATATCTGGTGGCAGCGGTGGGATCGTTTCGCAGCTATACCCAGTCATCTGGAAGGAACAGACGATCGGAATTCAAGGAAAAGGCCGGAAAAGAAGTCGACATCCCCGCAGTGAGAAAGAGTCACGGTAGAGCCACAACGCAGAGCATATCAGTGACACCGGAGAAGCCACGACCTACCGCAACAGCCAGCGCCGCGTCGCAAACATGCGAATTGCGAGCGTAATGTAAGTCATAGAAAAATAAGCCAAGCGCATTAGATAGCGAGAGAAGCGTGTAGGTAGATGTCGAACGAGGGAGTTAACCAAACTCCTGCCCAAAGAAACACGTCGTGGCTACATAGTGCGTCAGCCAGCCGAGCGCTCAGCCCGAGCCCTCCGAGCCTTGAGCAGACGGAAAATTCACGCGATCCGCGCGATAACGTACGCCGCGATTTAAGTAATTATTATTCTGACGATAGTCTGACGAGTCAACCGGAATTACATCCGAACATTGTAATTGAACGCGTGTTTTCGCTTAGTGACATAGATAATAGCCTACTACCGAGTAGTGAGAGACGCGACGACGCTCTATTACAACCAACAGACGCAAGATCTGACCATAGCGACGGCACAAACGCAAGTAATCCTAGCCGCGGAGAATTCTCATTGACATCTTACGATAGTAGCGTGTTCGATCCAACCGAATTTTACACCGCTTCACGAAACATAAATCCAGCGGAAATGGCAAATCAACCCTCGGGCACACCGTTAAAATCGATCGCGGAAGAACAAGTAGTAAACAAAGAATTGGACGATGAAGTAAAAAGGATGAGAGCCACTTTAAGCCAGGCGCACTGGAAACCTGACCCGGCGGAATCTTCGCACGACGCGCGAGATGCAATGTTGGTCGAATTGATAGAAGGCATGCGAGCACTACAGGGCCGCATAAACCAACTAGAAGTCGTTAATTATGATCGGAGTGCAGAAAATGACGAATCGATAGAAATGACATACGGGCGTACACGAGACGATGTCCGAAATTCGCGAGATCCCGCACATACGTTTATGAAATTGAAAGAAGCCCGCGATATGATTCCGGAAATGGACGGATCATCGCGGAACCAAGTTCAAAAATTTTTAAATGCAAGCACGTACGCGATGAGCGAAATAAATCCTGCCGACGAAAAATCATTATTAAAAGCGATCCTGTGCACGAAACTAACAGGGAAAGCCATGCACGATTTCCAAACGAGGGATATACGCACGTTCATGCAACTGAAGCGCGAGATCGAAATGTGCTATTTGGCAAAGCGTAGCACTACGCACATTCAGCGAGAGTTTAATATAACCCGTCAAAAACCCGGGGAAAGCGCGCGAGAGTATGGACTCCGCGTTGACAAACTAGCCATGGAACTCTATCAATCTATGATAGAAGGACGCGAGCACACCGCGGAACAACGAAAGGCAATCCTAGACACGATACAAGAATTAGCCCTAGAAAATTTCCAACTAGGATTACGCGACGAGATACAAACAATAGTACGATCCAGGAACTATACAAATTTAACAGCCGCGATGCTAGGCGCGACAGCCGAAGAAAAATTAAAAGGTAGCCAACCTATAAAAATGTATAATAACGAGAAAGCTAGAAGCAACCAAGAGCAGTATAGAAACCGCCATCAAAAACTTGAGTGCCACAAATGCGGTAGGACATTTGGCGCGCGACTGTCGTTCAAGCCGATATACAAATAAATATCCGCTACCGCGAGCCGAACGACCGACGAACGTAAATAATATTGAGAAATACTGCTCGTACTGCAAAAAGGCAGGTCATAAGCGCGACGAATGCTGGTCACTGAACGGCCGCCCGAGAAAGGGGCAACCGAGACGCACGAGACAAGATAATGAAAAAGAGCGACAAATAAATACCGCTGTAATAATGAGAAAGAATAAGCAGCAAAGGGAGAGCGATGACCTATCGTTCACAAGCAGTGGGCGACGACGAAGAAGAAGAGAAACCGAGAACAAAGATAACGCGAACCGTACGCGAGCATCAAGTGACACAGGTGAATACGCCTCACACAAACGCCACGTTAGACTTGATTACCCTGCCGATGCGAGAGACAAAAAAGGGAAAAACAAGTTTCCTCCTCGATACAGGCGCCACTTTGACATTAATAAAAGTAGGAAATCTAAAGGGAGACACACTAATGCGCGAAGAACGTTTAGCCCTAACCGGAGTTACGGGCCACAAGATACACACACTCGGAAAGATAAGAGCAACGATAACGCTAGGAGACCGAGAGATACGGCACACTATGTACGTGGTAAGAGATGACTTCCCAATAAATTATGAAGGGATACTGGGACTAGACTTTTTGAATAAACAACAAGCGAAATGCGATCATGGGAAAAAACAAGTCCGTATTGGCAACACAACTTTCAAACTCTATCCGTACAAGAAAACCATGCTAACGCCTCGCAGTGAAACCATAATTCAGGCAATAACCGATAGGAATAGCATTGGAATAGTAAATGCAGTCGAAACCAAACCCGGAATCTTCATAGGAAATTGTTTGGTCATACCGGAAGAAAACGTATGTCCAATAAGTGTGATAAACACCACAGGAGAATCAGTGGAAATAACAACGCCGCTAGTCACGGTGGACGAGATAAGGACAAAAGACGCCGCACACATGTATACCATGGAGGTGTCAAGTAACGAAACAAGCGACGAGCCCATTCAAGCTCGTAAAGAAAAATTGCACAGACAAATGCGAACCGAGCATTTAAATAATGAGGAAAAGAAAACCTTGCACCAGATTTGCGAAGATTTCTGTGATATCTTCCACCTAGAAAACGATCGCCTATCGTACACTAATGCAGTAGCACATGAAATAAATACGCGAGCAGATAGCGCGCCGGTGAATGTCCGACCATACAGATTACCAGAGAAGCACAAGGCAGAAGTAAATAAACAGATAGCGAAAATGCTGGACGACGAGATAATCCGTCCCAGCATGAGTCTGTGGAACGCACCCTTACTAGTAGTACCAAAGAAAATAGACGCATCTGGAGAGCGAAAATTACGAATAGTTGTGGACTTTCGGAAATTAAATGACTTAACAATCGGCGATTCTTTCCCGCGCCCGAATATCACTGACATACTAGATCAACTAGGAAACGCGAAATATTTTACAACGTTGGATTTAGCATCGGGATACCATCAAATCCCCATGCATGAGGAACACAAACAAAAAACAGCATTCTCCACACCTTACGGGCACTACGAATTTAATAGAATGCCTTTTGGACTAAAAAATGCGCCTGCAACATTCCAGAAACTTATGAATTCCGTATTAACCGGATTACAAGGCCTCAAATGCCTAGTCTATCTAGATGATATCGTAATATATAGACCAAATTTGAAAGAGCATAACAAAAGACTAATTGAAGTGTTCAAAAAACTGAGAAACTACAATCTGAAACTACAACCGAATAAATGTGAATTCTTAAGAAAGGAAGTGACATACTTAGGACACATTATCTCCGAAAACGGTATAATACCAGATCCTGCGAAAATAACGGCCGTAGCAAACTTTCCAATACCAAAACGGGTAAAAGATGTGCAATCCTTCATAGGATTAGCCGGATATTATAGAAGATTCATTGAGAATTTTTCGAAGATAGCAAAACCCCTGACAAAACTAACAAAAAAGAATGAGAAGTTCGTTTGGACAGCGGAACAACAGAACGCATTCGAAACATTAAAAGAAAAATTAACGACCACACCAGTTCTAGCTTATCCGGACTTCACTAAACAATTTATAGTAACGACAGACGCATCCGGATATGCCAGTCGGAGCAGTATTGTCGCAAGGGCCAGTAGGCCAAGATCGACCAATTGCATACGCAAGCAGAATTCTGAATAAAGCGGAACAAAACTACAATACAACGGAGAAAGAATTGCTAGCCATAATATGGGCCGTCAAACATTTTCGACCATACCTCTATGGAACAAAATTTCAAATAATTACAGATCACAAGCCATTGATCTGGCTATTTAGTATAACAGATCCTGGTTTACGATTAATCAGATGGAGGCTCAAATTAGAAGAGTACGACTATGAGGTGATACACAAGGCAGGTAAAGGCAATACAAATGCTGACGCGCTCAGCAGAAACCCGATCACGTCTGACACACAGATAAACAGCATCGAGCGCGACAAGGAAGAACGCGAATATAACAAAGAAGACAAGGAGCAAATAATGTACGAATATCATAATGCCCCCCTCGGCGGACATCAAGGCGTAACACGTACCGTAAATCGAATACGACTAATGCACAATTGGCACGGACTAATACGAGATGTGGAAGAATACATCGCCAAATGTGAATACTGCCAGAAAAACAAACTAAGCAAGAAAACCAAAATGCCTCTAGTACTGACCGACACGGCAGAAAGACCGTTTCAAAAATGCGCCCTGGAGCACTGTCCTACATCGTAGGACCACTCACGGTCACCATGAAAGGAGATTGTTACGTCGCAGGCGAGACGTGCTACGCGTGGAGCGAGTCTGCTCGCACTGGGCTGCGTGTTGGTTTTTTGCAAAATAACTTGACCGGATTACTGATATAAATTGCGGTTGTATACTCCGTATAGAAAAGTCGATAGTCTCCTGGAAAAGACGATATCATGCGGTCCTATCTCTGCGTCTACGTCAATGACGGTAGGATTCGGTAAATCGTAAAAAGAAGTACTTTCTTCGCGTAAATATTCCAGAAATGCCACGAATGCCTCGGAGCAGGGATCGCAGTCGGTTACCTCGCGCCAAATAGCCAATCCAGTGCCGCAAGAATTGCAAAGCCTTTCTTCTCGAGTAGTCCCAACGTTAATATAATGTCTTAAGATAGCGGTGAATTGTTGATCGAAATTATACTGGGATTTACACTCTAGGCATATAAGACTGGCGGAATTTGTATCGGTAGCTATACCGACAAGACCATAACCGAATTCGACTACACACCGAGAGATACTTATTTGGTCGTTAAAGACGGCGGCTGGATGTGTTCTTTCCTGACGCGAGCTTTCCGATCGTCCTCTGCACATAACGCGTTTCACGAACAAGAAATGAAAATTCACTTACCTTTCGTTGGCCCGGTTCCTGGATTCGGGCTTCCGATTCTCGTTGTCGGCCTGGCGGGTCTCGGGATGCACACTAGGATGCGGCGTTGCTGGATTCGGAGGACTTGGAGCCCACAGGCTGTTCTCGAAACACGCTTCGTATTCCGGCTGGTAGGTTTCTTCACACCCGAGCAGTTCACTCAAATCACCGGTGAGCGCGGATTTAATTTCGTATAAGGCGCGGCGAATTGCACGCTGACGTCCGGCACGGTTTTTACGATTCTTAGGCATCGGGAGTGACCATGAAGGGAAAATACTACTTCCCTTACAAGTTACGAGTATTAAATTGAACTTTCTAACGCGATGACAATCTGTAACCCTCTGTGGAGAGTAGTGCGGGTGGACGCACAACTTGCTAGCCAAGAGGCGGGACAGGTTATCAGATATTTCGTAATTTGACGGTTTAAAAGTGCGTGAGAAGCGATACCTCTCTTGGGGGTAGTGCGGGTGGACGCACAACCTGCTAACCAAGAGACCAAGCACGGCCTCCCTGGACGCTTGCGTTTGATTGAATTTCGCGTGGTCACTCTACCTCGCGAACTCTGTCGATTGTACGTTTCGCTAGGAGGGGTGGAAGGGTTTGGATTTATTAATTATTTAACACTGATCACTTTTCACTTATATATATATATATATTGTAGAATATTCAGATACAAGATTAATACAGAGATTGATTAAATTGTAAACGCTTTTACAGTTAAGTTTAAATTGAATGATGTTAATAAAATTGAATTGATTCAAATTTATTTCTTAACACTAGAATTGGAATTGATTTGAGTTAACACTTAGAATTGGAATTGATTCGAAATTATTCTCTTAGCACTAGAATTGGAATTAGTTTGAAGTTATTTCCTACTACTAGAATTGGAATTGATTTCTCTTAACACTAGAAATTGAATTGGAAGAGGGAGTTCACGGACTGGAGGTCCTCTCCAGTCGTATTCGCGGGATGAACTGAACGCAGTCGGCCGTGCACTGATGTGCTTCGATTCGGCGGCTCGAAACTGCGGCGACGCTATGGTGGGGTGCGCGCCCAATGTGGGAAGCGCTGGCGGTGGGAGTGCGGCGCTCGCGTGGGAGGCCAGAGAGTTGCCCTGGTGGGGCTCGCGGTGGCCTAGGGACGTATCACGTCTATTCCTTGTTCCGTGCTATACAAAAGTTATCTCTATAAATTTGAAAAGAGTAACATTTTTACCATAGGGCATAAAATTATTAATTTATTCGTTTATTCTGACGCGACAGACGTGACAATATTAATATAGAAGGTGGTTCGCGACCTAGCGGGAACGACCATTGAATCATGTTGTGCGAATGGAATCTTGGCCCCTTGCCAATATAGGACTTTCCTAGGGAAGTCAATAGTAGCGTTATCGCTAAGAAATTCTGCTCCCAAAATTCCCTCCTGAACTATCGGGAAACTATCTGATACCGAGTGCATTCTAATTTTATGACCAAGGAAGTATAATTGTATCGACCCTAAGGTTGATTCTTCCTTGCGTAATTCCACTAAAATACATAATATCGTTTCCTGCTATGGGCGTTCCTGGTAAAATATTTCGGTTCTTTATTAGGTTCGGGGTAGCACCCGTATCTATCATAAATTTCACGTTGGGTATTAGACCATCTATTGTTAAGGCGGCTGTCGGCGCTCGGTTGAATGCGATTGGATTTAACGTGGCAATTCTATGTTGCTCGTGCTTGGCTGTACTTTCTTTCCTTCGCTTATCGTATTTATCGAACGCGTTATTCGTTGAGGATCCGTCTTCGTCGCATTCGTTTTTCGGAGCGGATCCCTTACGTTTCCCTGATTTATGGGTCTGTTATAATACCTTTTTGCGACATTCATCTGTTTCATGCCCTCGTGTCTTGCAGTATCAGCACCATTTAGTTATTACGTCATTCTTTATCTCTTTCTTTGATGCAGTAGTTGCGTCAGGGATTCTCTCACGAGGTTCGTAGCAAGGGTCATGTGATACCCTTTGGTCATTACCGCGGTATTTTTCCTCGCGATATCTCTCATCGTATTTATTTGTCGGCTCGCGATATCGGTTCGACGATGGCCGAAATGAAACCTTAGACGGTTCGCGATAATTATTTTGATATCGGTTATCTCTAAGAGGCGGCCGATACTTTTCTGATGACATCGCTTGTTGCGTCGGCGGTGCCGACTGTGCTACGCAATATCTAGCGGCATGGCGTGATATAGGATATCTCTCTGGATTCCTTTCTGGTTTTATCTCCATCCACTGTCTCTCTATTTCTTCGCGTTTCGCAATTAATTTCGCGGCTGTGAAAGCTTCAAATGGATTATTATAATGTTCTGGTTTTAGTTGAAGGCGGTATACGATCGGCAACCTGTTACAAAAACATTCGGCTGTTAAATTATCTACTTCGTTCATTATTTCTGTTTCAATCGGCCTTGCGCTCTTCTTTCCCCGTCCAACACAGCGGATCTTAGTTCCTTTACCCGATCAATGTAATCCAGGATATGCTCTTTTGCCTTAATGTTGATGGCAGTTAATTCGCCCCTATACTGCGCAACGCTTTTAATAGATCCGAATGCACTAATTAATAAATCGGTTAATTGAGTGACCGATTCACACGGCTCATCCGCCACGGCGGAATGTGCCCTGCCTCGCAATTTTGCTACCAATCGAGTCAACGATCGTTCATAGTTCGGCGGCAAAATATCACGTGCCTGTCTACACGCGACCAGAAACTTGTGTGACGTCAGGAGAGCCAACGGGTAAAATTTTTCCTTCTCCTTTTATCCCACCTGCGCAGAAGCGCCATTATTCTAGCCGCCAAAGTTGGCAACAACCGGCTCTCCGAGCAAAGGACAGCCTTCAGCATTCCGAATGCGAGTTCTTGCGAGTCCCCCCACTTAAATTGTATTTCTTTCTTCAGTAAATTGCCGTCTTTGAGAAGTTTGGTATGAACCGACGATAATAACCAGCGAGTCCCAGAAATTGTTTCAGGTTTTTTGCTGTGCGTGGACGTGGAAAATTTTTTACCTACATATTTTCTTGGGATCGGGTTTTATCCCATCGTCACCTATCACGTGATCTAAATACGTAACTTCTTTGCGCAGGAACTCGCATGTCCGGCTGGAGGCGGAGTCTTGCGTTCAGTAGTCGATCGGCTAACCTATTGAATTTGATTTCGTGCTCGCGCAGGGAGCTGACGTATACTACTATGTTGTCTAGATATACGAATATTTCTGTCCCTTGCAGTTCACTCAGCACCTGATCCATAAGTTGCTGAAACGTCGCTGGGGCGTTCTTCAGCCCAAACGGCATTCTTTTGAAATGATAATGCTCGAAAGACGTAGAAAAGGCCGTTTTCGGCGCGTCCGACTTATGCATAGAGATCTGATGGAAACCGACGCTAGATCAAAGACGCTAAAGTACTTCGCGCTCTTCAGCTGGTCTAGTATCTCGGTAATATTGGGGAGGGGATACGCGTCCCTTATCGTTTTTTCGTTTAGCGCACGGTAATCGATTACCATGCGTCAGCGTCGGTTATTCTGAGAATCAGGTTTTTTGGGCACGATCCACAGGGAGGAATTATACGGCGAATTGGAGTACTCTACATCATTCTCTAACAACTTATTCACTTGTTTAGTGATCTCCTCCCTGTGTATCGGCGGAAATCTATATTGTTTTACGTTCACGGGCGCGTTATCCGTTATTGTGTGCGCAATCGCATCCATGTGTCCCAGCTGATCCGTGGGGAGTTGGAAAAGGTCGGCATTTTTTTTATAAGGGTATTGACGTGCTCCGCCTCGGTTTCGTTTAAGTGGTCTTATCTAAGTAGATCTCATATTTCCGCGATTTTGTTTGTTTGATATTCGCGTGGTCGAGACACGGTGGTGCAGTTAACGGCGCGAATTTCTCGAGAGGGAATTGATGTGATGGCGTCTATCTCTTTCAATCGAATTGTAGGAATGGCAATTTCTTGGTCCGCCTCTGTAGTATTAATGATTTGCGAGTAGGCTTTCCCCTCCCTATTTGTGACATCGCTTCCCCCAGGTAGACCCCCTCCGCGACGCTAAGGCAGGTAGCCAATTCTGGTTTCGGGATTGAACATGTTTACGTAGAAGGTTGCTCGTGAGCGCGCGGGGATAAAGAGGCTTTCTCGATGTGCGAAAGGCAGTTTGACCCCTTGCCACTCGATCAAACCACGGCCGAAATCAATGGTGACATTGTCGCGAGGAAGTCTGATCCTAAGATCCCTTCCTGTGCGATGGGGAAGCTATCGGGAACGGCGTGTAATATTATCTTATGACCCCCGAATTCTATTTCCATTGACCCTAAGGTCTCTATCTTCCCGTCCGTAATCCAGGTGAGATAAATCGTATCGTTTTCTGCTATAGGGGTATCCGGATGCAGGCATCGTTTTTTATAAGGTTAGGCGCGATTCCTGTATCGACCATAAAGTCGGTTGCCTTTACTAAACCGCTAGCGGATAGTACTATCGACGGGGCGTAGGAATATTCAGGTAAACTTAAGATTGTGATCCCGACGCTTCTTCGCGGACCGTTTCCACTGCATTTACCGGACGCGTGTTCCTCGGAGGATCCGCGCGCGCTGCGTCCGACCCACAGGGCGGATCCCGACCGTTTCCCGGCTCGTTGAGGCGACTGTTATTGTACTGTCGCTTCCGACATTCCTCGATTTCGTGGCCGCGATTTTTGCAGTATCTACACCATTTATCATTTTGCTGCGATCCGTAGTCGCGCGGCCTTCTGTCACCCTTCGCTATTGGCGAATCGCGTCTCTCATAGAACGGCGCGGCTCGTCTTACTTCGTCGCGGTGCTCGAGCCACTTGGAGGGATAGCGCGGCAAATAATTTTGCTCGCAGTCTCCGTATGTGTTGGATCACGGGGGCGAACGTTGCCGTTCCGGCGGCGTGCGCAGGATAGGGCCCGCGTCTGTGGGGAAACGAGGGTTTGCACTAAAGGTTTGTTTATTCGGGCTCGACCCTTGACGGGGTGGCATTCCATAACGCTGTCATTCTATCTTATCGCGCTTGGCTATGGTCTTCGGCAGCGAATACTTCTGTTACGTCGCAGTCGGTGGCGAGATTGCCAAGCAAATCGCCACGTGGCACTGGACAAAGGCGGGAATACGCTCGCCTCTCGGCGACGCTGCCAGCGATCGAGCGGCAAATCGCCAGCAGCGGTTCGGAAGAGTTAAGGAATTAAGGAGTACGAAACCCTGATTATGTTACATTGTAATGTCAGGAGAGCCAATGTAAAAATATTTTTCCTTCCCCTTTTATCCCACCTGCGCAGAAGCGCCACTATTCAAGCCAAAGTTGGCAACAACCGGCTCTCCTGCCGTTGACATATCACGCGCTGCGCCTTACCGCCAGTGAATATACACTGTAATAAATATAAGTAATAAAATTAAATAATAATAATAAATAAATCATGCTAACAATGAATCTAATTAATTGTAAAATTATTAATACTACAATAAGGCTCGCGTTGCTGTTGCGCATCATCTCCAGTCAGCCGCGCGCTGATTGGCCGACCAACGACCATTATAGATATGTGCGTCTAGTCTAGCTTTATAGGCTATGACCGCCGCGAGCGCCACGTGCGTTGGCGTACCCACGCCATCCGCCATCTTGCGCCACGTGCTTTGGCGTACCCACGCCATCCGCCATCTTGCGCCACGTGCTTTGGCGTACCTACGCCATCCGCCATCTTGCGCCACGTGCTTTGGCGTACCCACGCCATCCGCCATCTTGCGCCGCGTGCGTTGGCGTACCCACGCTACCGCCACGTTGCGCAACAGCGCCGCCGCAGGCCACGCGTTACAACGCGCGGCCATGCTCGTTCACTCTTGTACGCGCCGTCGAGTAGTACACATCGTGCGAGTGTCAATCCAAATCTAATCCCAATTCCAATTCTAATTTTAAGTCAATTCTATTTCGTCTCAATCTAGTTAAGTTAATTAAGTGATCATTTGTATTCTAAATTTTGTATTGCTCTAAATTTAACCAAGTGTTACGCGAGTGTAATTCGATTCATGAATATTTAAATATAGTAAGTACAGTGTATTCGCCACGTGTTATTCATTGCATCATCCTTCCTATCACCGCGAGAAATCGGAAGTGTTCGCGAGGCTAAAGAGGCAACGGGCATTTATAACAACTCAAATCTTATTTTACCGAATAATTAACAGTTAAAGCAAGAATTCCGATCGTTTCCGGGGGCAAGGTGTTGTGCGTTATCCGCACTTACCACGAAGGAAACATTGGACTTCGAGCATGCGGTAGCTCATGCATTCCAACGCGATGCCGAACCATAATGCGTAATTGGCTCGCAGCCGAATATCCTTACCCTAATCTTTTAATTAAATACAATATACGCCTGGAGCCTCTGCCGAATGCCTAAAGCACGGAGGAATCGCGCGGGTCGTAACAACGCACTTCGGCGGCTTGAATACGACCTCCACGTGGCCGCGATTTACGATCATAACGCGATCATCGGCGAGGAAGTGAGTTACGATGGCGAGTACGAACTCCTCGTGCACGACCGCCTCTGGAGCGCCTTACCAGCCCCGTCCACCCCCGTAGCAGCTTACCAGGAAAGCAGTTTCGGACCACGCATCTCCCTCGAGGAGGGAGATCTGCGCGACATCTGTGCAGAGCGGACACCGAAAGGTAGGTGAAAATCATACATCAAGTTTTATTCCCGGTTGCTTTCGCGTTCCCATCTTGCATACGTTTCAGTAAAATATAGAGTATAAAGAAATTAGATGTGAATGAATATAAGAGTACTCGCGTTCAAGATTCTTTCGGGTTGCGTCACTCGCTTTGTTCGCGTCGACCGACCGTCGCATAGTTGCATCACCCGACCGGAAGGGTTTTACGACCGACCCTTTTTTGCCGCCCTTGCCACTTTCTCCTAAGGCATGTAGGGTTTTGAGCCGGTTTATCGCTACGCACGGAAATATTCCAGTTTCGTAATACCATTTTAACATTGAATATTCGCCGCGTAATATTAATTCCCGTTATTTGACGTAATGTGCCCGCCTTGCTTTCTCGAGCCACGAGACTCGCGCACTCACCCGGCCGCCGTATACAGATACCGTAGGAGCACGGTGCGTTGCATTACCACGTTCGGATATCGACGCGTGGACGACGCTATCGCCGAGTTACTCTCTAATAGTGCCGAATATCTTTGCTTTCGATGTAAGGAAGAAATACCGGAAGGAACTCTTACGTATCGTCTTGAATTGGCCCACGCGTTCCAGTTCGGGTATACTTCCGCCCGATAATAATCGCCCAACGTCTGGTTAAACGCAACGTTAGCCGTGTAATTCACTGAAATTTCCTGAGAACTCAGTAATTTGTCGCTGACATTATCGGAGGGGTTCCCGCGGATTTGAGTAGTATAATCAGGGTTTCGTACTCCTTAATTCCTTAGTTCCTTAATTCTTCCGAACCGCTGTTGGCGATTTGCCGCTCGATCGCTGGCAGCGTCGCCGAGGGGCGAGCGTATTCCCGCCTTGGTCCAGTGCCACGTGGCGATTTGCTTTGGCAATCTCGCCACCGCCTGCGACGTAACAACATCAAAACCACGGGAACCCCTCCGATAATGTCAGCGGCAAATTATTGAGCTCTCGAGGAATTTCAGCGGATTACACGGCTAACCTTGCGTTTGACCAGACGTCGGATGATTATTAGACTGTAAGCGGATCAGTGCAAAAGAGAAATTGGTTAGCCGGCGCGATAAAATGCCGTCGGGAGCGGGATTCGCCTCGTCGAGGTAATATCGTCCGCAGATGTTCTCTATGGCGTTACCTAATTCCCTGAGCACTTCTAGAGACACGATAAAAACTTCGGTGCAGTCAGGGCAAAGCTCAATGTCGCGGACTATTACAAGACTGGCACGGCAGCAATCGCAATGATCCCGGGCGGAAGTATACCCGAACTGGAACGCGTGGGCCAATTCAAGACGATACGTAAGAGTTCCCTCCGGTATTTCTTCCTTGCATCGAAAGCAAATATATTCGGCACTATTAGGGAGTAACTCGGCGATAGCGTCGTCCACGCGTCGATATCCGAACGTGGTAAGGCAACGCACCGTGCTCCTACGGTATCTGTATACGGCGGCCGGGTGAGTGCGCGAATCTCGTGGCTCGAGAAAACAAGGCGGGCACATTACGTCAAATAACGGGAGTTAATATTACGCGGCGAATATTCAATGTTAAAATGGTATTTCGAAACTGGAATATTTCCGTGCGCAACGATAAAGCGGCTCAAAACCCTTCATGCCTTAGAAGAAAGTGGCAAGGGCGGCAAAAAAGGGTCGGTCGTAAAACCCTTCCGGTCGAGTGATGCAACCATGCGACGGTCGGTCGACGCGAACAAATCGAATGACGCAACCCGAAAGAATCTTGAGCGCGAGTACTCTTATATTCATACACGTCTAATTTCTTTATACTCTATGTTTTACTGATGTAAACGTATGCACGATGGGAAACGCGAGAGCAACCGGGAATAAAACTCGATGTATGATTCCCACCTACCTTTCGGTGTTCGCTCTGCGCAGATACTCCTCGAGGGAGATGCGTGGTCCAAAACTGCTTCCCTGGTAAGCTGCTACGGCCGTGGATGGGGCTGGTAAGGCGCTCCAGAGGCGGTCGTGCACGAGAAGTTCGTACTCGCCGTCGTAACTCACTTCCTCGCCGATGATCGCGTTATGGTCGTAAATCGCGGCCACGTGGAGGTCGTATTCAAGTCGCCGAAGTGTGTTGTTACGACCCGCGCGATTCTTCCGTGCCTTAGGCATTCGGCAGAGGCTCTAGGCGCATATTGTATTTAGTTAAAAGATTAGGATTACTGCGTGCTCGAAGTCCAATGTTTCCTTTGTGGTAAGTGCGGATAACGCACAACACCTTGCCCCCAGAAACGATCGGAATTCTTGCTTTAGTTATTAATCGTTCGATAAAAGAAGACTTGAATTTATGATCAACGCCCGTTGCCTCTTTAGCCTCGCGAACACATCCCTTTATCGGAATCTCGGAGACAAGGAATGAAATAATAAAGGACACGTGGCGTTAAATAGAAATCGTTATATTTAGATATTCACTGAATTTACACTCACGGAATATTAACACTATATATATCAAACTAGAGTTTGAACTATTAATAGGAATTAAAACTAGAGATTGAAACAATTTGCACTAAGTCTAGAAATTGAAAACACGCTTATATTGGAATGAGACGACGCTCGCGCGGTGTTTACTATTCGACGACGCGCACAAGAGTGGTCGAGTATGGCCGCGCGTTGTAACGCGTGCCTGCGGCGGCGCTGTTGCGCAACATGGCGGTAGCGTGGGTACGCCAACGCACGTGGCGCAAGATGGCGGATAGCGTGGGCACGCCAAAGCACGCGGCGCAAGATGGCGAATGGCGTGGGTACGCCAACGCACGTGGCGCAAGATGGCGGATGGCGTGGGTACGCCAAAGCACGTGGCGCTCGCGGCGGTCATAGCCTATAAAGCTAGACTAGACGCACATATCTATAATGGTCGTTGGTCGGCCAATCAGCGCGCGGCTGACTGGAGATGATGTGCGCAACAGCAACGCGAGCCTTATTATAGTATTAATAATTTTACAATTAATTAGATTCATTGTTAGCATGATTTTATTTATTATTATTATTTAATTTTATTACTTATATTCATTATAGTGTATATTTATTGGCGGTAAGGCGCAACACGTGATATGTCAACGGCAGGAGAGCCGGTTGTTGCCAACTTTGGCGGCTTGAATAGTGGCGCTTCTGCGCAGGTGGGATAAAAGGGGAAGGAAAAAATTTTACGTTGGCTCTCCTAACGTTACAAAACCACTTTCCGTTATACTACCAAGCAAAAATTTGGTTGACGAACGAGCAAACTTTATGATAGATACAGGTTCTGATATTAATATAATAAAAGAAACCTGCCTTTATGAAAACATGCCCATCGATACCAAAATGGTGCTTGAACTAAGTGGAATAACTAAAGGTCGAACTCGTACGATAGGCGTAACAAAAGTACGCATTTTCGACGTCGACATACTATTCCATGTAGTCACGGATAAATTCCCTATTCGACAGGATGGAATTTTGGGCACTGAATTCTTTAAGAGCCAACGAGCAACCATAGACTACTCGAGGGCAAGTCTGATCGTAAATGGCAAGCCATATTATTTTCATAATGATGAGACCGTTATTCTTCCCGCTAGGACGCGAAAACAAATATTTGTACGAATCGCCAATCCAGAAATAAAAAATGGATATATTCCAAAGTTAAACGCAGGACCCCAGGTGTACTTAGATAACGCCGTCGTATCAAATCATCACGGAATAGCGCATTTATATGCTGTTAACTCGTCGGATGAGGATATAGAATTAGCGATCCCTACTGTAAAAATATATCCATTCGAAGAGATAAGAGAAGAGATTAAGGAAAATTTTAGTAATAAACGAGATAACGACGATGAACGTGTTAATAAAATATTGCAATTACTACGTCTCGATCATTTGAACGAGGAGGAAGTCACTAGTGCCACTAGCCTAGTAACATCCCATGCGGAAAGATTTCATTTGCCAGGAGAACCTTTAGGCGCGACAAATGTTTTTAAACACCGAATATTTACCACCGATGATCGTCCGATTAATGTCAAGCAATATCGTTATCCTCAAATACACAAGGAGGAAATACGAAGACAGGTAGACGAGATGCTGGATAAAGGTTATAGAACCATCAAGTTCGCCTTACAATTCTCCATTATGGATTGTTCCCAAAAAGGATGATTCCCTAGGAAATAAAAAATGGCGTCTAGTAATAGATTTCCGTGCCTTAAATGAAAAGACTATCGGAGACGCTTATCCTCTTCCAAATATCGTTGACATATTAGATCAACTCGGAAGTGCAAAATACTTTTCTGTATTTGATCTAGCATCTGGTTTTCATCAAATTCCTATGGATGAAACAGATAAACATAAAACCGCATTTTCAACGCCGTATGGACATTTTGAATATAATCGTATGCCGTTCGGACTAAAGAATGCTCCTGCTACATTTCAGAGACTAATGGATCAAGTTTTGACAGGATTACAAGGAATAGAGTTGTTTGTATATCTTGATGATATAATAATTTACGCCCGCTCACTTCAAGAACACGAAACAAAATTTCATAGACTTATGAAACGACTTACTAAAGCTAATTTATACTTGCAACCTGATAAATGCGAATTTTTGAAGAAAGAAGTAGCATATCTGGGACACATAATATCTGAAGATGGCGTACGGCCAGATCCAAAAAAGATAAGCGCTGTGTTTCCCTAGGCCCAAAACACGAAAAAATATTAAACAGTTCCTTGGATTTGCAGGATATTATAGAAGATTTATTGAAAATTTTTCCAAGATTGCTAAGTCTTTATCTGATTTAACAAAACAATCAGTTGCTTTTGATTGGCAACGGAAACAACAAGAAGCATTTGATGAGTTGCGGAACGCTTTATGTTCAGAACCGATATTACAGTATCCAAATTTTAATGAACCGTTTATTATAACAACAGATGCATCTGGATATGTAATTGGAGCTATATTAAGTCAAGGAAAAATAGGAAATGATCTTCCAATAGCATATACTTCTCGAGTTTTAAGCGACGCAGAAACGAGATACTCAACAACAGAAAAAGAATTATTAGCACTGATTTATGCAGTAAAACATTTTCGCCCCTATATTTATGGCCGAAAATTCACATTAGTAATGGACCATAAACCACTAGAATGGTTAAATTCAATAGCTGATCCTACCTCGAGATTAATGCGATGGAGGCTTAAATTAGCGGAATATGATTATCAAATAAAATACAAACCGGGAAAGAAAAATAAAAACGCCGACGCTTTATCACGAAACCCTACGGAAAATATTAAAAATATATTTCCTCTACAAGCAAAACATGCACGATCTTCAAGCGAAGGTTCCATGGAAGCTGATTATAAAAAACAAAAAATTTCACATCCAAAATTTAAAAGAATGTGGGAGAGTGAGGGATCTGGAAATCCCGCACCACACAAAAAATTAAGACCTGAAGAATTATCCCCTTATGAAGATTCGGATGATGAATTAAAAGAACCGCCCAGAAGTAAATTTATAGCTGACTTAGAAAGCAGCGACAGTGATAGTACAGCATCATATTATTATGATACTGATTATGAAATCGATGGCTCAGGAATTATTAGAAAGGGAGAAAAGAGAAAGCGAGAGAGTAGCTCATCGAATCTGGAACATCGCAAACTGCAACGAAGAAGAAAAAAACGGAAGCCTTCTAAAACTTCGAGTTCTGAAAGTATAGTAAAACACCACGACAACGTTAAGGAAATGGCGAGGCCTGTGAATACGGCAGAAGGGCGTGATTCGGTCAAGCGTCATACCGATGACGACGCCGCCACAGCGTCAGGAAATGGAAACGCCGATGGACTACAGCGCCGTTGCAGCAACGCGCAAGCGCGCGAGCGGAGACAATACAACGGGTGATCCATATAAAAAGAAACCTAATAAAAATACGCATAAAAATAAATATTTAGAAGAAGAACCTATGGATATTGCAACACATTCAAGCGATAGTTTTAAAGTTGAAAGAAATATAGAAGTGAAAGTTGATGTCCATTCACCTCCTAAAATTTCTATAGGAACGCAACACGAAAAAATAAAAAGGTCACAATCAAAATTAAAAAATACTGATTCTATCCAAATATTAGAGGAAAATATCCCTTTAAATAAAGATGAAATCCAAGCGATGGAAATTTCATCCAGTAGCGAACGAATGGAATTTGAAATTGAGAATAGTCCCATGAATTATCGAAATCCAAAAACGCCAAGCGATAGTACCGATAAAACCGAATCGGAAGAAATATTTTCACCACCTTCTCGTAAAGCTAAACCACGCTCATTAGAGAAGAGTAAGAATAAAAATAGAGAAATACAAAATTTATCTAAGCCAATGTCTTTTAATAAAAAGATAAATAAAAAGTCTGCGAAAAAGAATAAAATAATCAAGGAAAAACCAAAACCAAAAATCAAAGAAATCTCTGACGTTCCAATCAATATTTTAGAATCACGAGACCACATTTGGATGAAAAATAATAATATAATATGTTTTGTAAACACAAAAGGAGAACCGGTAGACGAAATAGGTCAAGAATTAATAGAAAGGAAATTATATCAAAGACCTTCAAATTTTAAAGGAATAATTGGACATGTATTAACTATGGACAGGAACAATAGAAAAATATTCGGATTAATAATTAAAGAAGAATTAAATAATAGAATAAGAGAAAATGATATTGTAAACGCCTTTAAAGAATTAAAAAGTGAAATGATACGATCGAATATTTTACACGCAGATATATCGCAGAGTAAAAGTAATATCAATGTGCCATGGTTTAGAATACGCAACATTATGCGATTAACATTCCTAAATACTAATATACAGATAACAATATGTAAAGGACAAATATGCATACCGAAACTAGAAGAGAGATTGCATATTATACGTGAATGTCATGAATCCAGTGTCGGAGGACACAAGGGAATCGCGAAGACAGTGGCGCGGATACGTCACAAATATTATTGGCATAACATGAAAAAACAAGTTGAAAATTATATTCAAGCTTGCAATAGCTGTCAAAAGAAAAAATTAGTACGCGTAAAAATAAAACAGCCAATGATAATAACCGATACACCTGTCGACGCATTCGACAAAGTTTCAATGGATATTCTAGGACCGCTACCTGTAACAGAAAATGACAATGAATATATTTTAACTATTCAGGATTTGCTAATAAAATATTCCATTGCCGTGACTCTCGTACAGACAAATTCAGAGGAAATTGCAAAAGCATTTACTCGACGCTTTATCTGTCAATTTGGTAGCCTCAAAGCAATATTGACGGATCAAGGATCAAATTTCACGAGTTCTATGATGAAGAAATTTGCAAAATATTTTAAAATTAAACAATATCGTACATCCGCCTTTCATCCGCAATCAAATGGTTCGATAGAACGAAGTCACCATGTATTAACCGAATATCTAAAGCATTATATTACCAACGAGCGAGATTGGGATAATTGGCTCGAGCATGCTATGTTTTCGTATAATACTAGCGTACACGAGGGAACGAAATTTACTCCTTATGAATTAGTATTTGGAAAAATAGCACGTTTACCTTCTCAAATAAAAAATGATGACGATTTTGAAACTTATAATGATTACGTGAATGAATTAATTGACAAATTAGCAGATTTAAGGAAATTGGCAGCATCAAATTTAGGCAACTCTAAAGAACATTATAAATACTATTATGATCGAAAATTAAAAACACAAAGATATAAGGAGGGAGATTTTATTTATTTGTTAAAACCGAAAAAGAGTCATAAATTTGATGATGAATATACCGGCCCGTACAAAATAATAGAAGTCTTAGAAAATAATAATATAAAAATTTTAATCTCTCGAAATAAAACCAAAATTATACATGTAAATAGAACAAAACCTGCTCGCATTCCAGATCAGGGATGACGGAGAACGAATATTCAATAACGGAATTAAAAAATAATCTGGGAATATTCTACGAGGCGTTAGGCGAGCTGCGCACGTCAGATATATCTTGGAAAATGATAATGTACATCAATTTTGATGATGTCATAGGCGTATCCGAAGGGCTTCAACGTGAAATAAACCGAACGAAACTGCAATGCGACCAAATTCCATATATATGTAGTACTGGTCGGAAACAACTCGCAGAATTAACAAGGAAAATTAATAAAATAAAGCAATATAAATTTCATATTCATGAATTGCTCATAGGATCACGAATGAAAAGAGCTCCCCTAGAATTCATCGGGCAATTGAGTAAAATTTTATTTGGAACACTAACTGCAGAAGATTTTTATTATATTAATAATGCGATAGAACATGTCGAAAATAAAACCAACGATCTTGCGACGCTACTTATCAATCAAACTATCGCAACGCGCTCACGTTTCGATGAACTGTACAACGTGACCCTGAAGATAAAAACGCAGCTAGCCGATCTTCGACAGTATATAGATGAAAAATATAAAAATGTAACCGACGTAATTATCCGAAATAAAATTAATGACGATATCGAACGAGTAATAGAGGATATAAATATAGCAATATTAGAACATGAAATCGATTTGAATATTCTAATAGACGGAATATTATTCGGAAAACAAGGATTAATACATCCACGAATAATATCGCCACAATATTTAATAAAAAATTCTAAACACATTCAAGAACAAATTCCGTATGCTGAATTTCCTGTAGCTATTAATAAAGAGAGAATCGATCGGTTAATAAAAATTTCTACCCTGCACGTTGCATATCTACAAGATCGTCTTGTTTATATTTTGCAAATTCCATTGATAACACCTGGAAAATATAAACTTTATAAATCAATACCATTACCCGTTAGACAGTCATTTGACACAAAATTTGCAACAATTGAAACCGAGATAACGCATATAGCATTAAATGAAGACGTCGATAATTTCTACGAATTCCGCCAAGGAGAAAGAGGAAAACACTAGCAATAATATACACAAGTATATGCATAAAAAAAAAGTATATATAATAAATAAAACATTAGTTATTATAAAGTTCGGAGACCGAACTTCTCCACGGATGGAGATGTCACGTCCCAGCGCCGAGAGTACCTCTAGTCATGTCTAATGTAAATTTTTTCAAAATTTTTAATTATTTATGACTGACTGTGTTAGGAGACAGCACCGTCAGGCCTTTAATATACACATAATAAAAGAATATACCGCTTAAAGTTATTTAAAAGCTTATACAAAATGGCCGCTCCTTACCACAACCTTATGGCGCTACTACAGCCTTAATGTTCCTAGTAAATTTTCCCTAGAACCTCACTAACAAAAAAACAGAACACACCGAAATCACTTCTCCAGATTGTTCAGTAAAATAACAAAGAAAATAGAGCTTAATATCGCATCCTTATCTAAGCATTTCAACATTAACAATAAAATCTTAACAAATTAATATGAAATAGTAAATAATGAATAAAAACAAATGTAGGAAATATAACCTCGCCCCACGTAATGCACGAAAACTATAACAAAACAATTATCGGTACATTGTAATATTTTTATTAATAATTAAGAAACAAAATCATATATTTATATAAATAACAAAATACAAATTTCTTTATATCGTCAAATATAACTTCAGAAACTAAGAAACCTTTGTATATCAAACCTTTCACTTTTGTTCCGTTCTAATAATAAATATAAAAGTTAATAACAAAATTAATAACAATAGAAAGAATGTGAATAAGGAATAAAAGTCATAACGACAATATTACAAAATCCATGACAAAACATTTATTCAATAGTTCACCTGATACATATCCTTATTTCAAGGATAAATTTTGTTGATGTCCTTATATGGATATATTTTCCCTGTATAAATACACTCTCCATCGAAAATCCTTTCGAAAACATAAATATAGTTTGTGGCTACGATTCTTAATTCTCAAGATATAAACAAATTAAGGGTATATGAAAGCACACACACACACACACACACACATGTATACATATATACGTACATTATACATTTCCTTATAAGATATAGTTTTCTTTATGAAATTATATAAACAACCCCGATAGAAACATATTTTATCTCAGAAAGGAAATTCTATGATTTAAATTTCGTTTAATAAAATTTATAAATAAACAAATTATTATATTAACAAATAATTATTATGAAAGATTTGGACAACACGCAGGAAATCCTGCAACTTATCTCATTACACATACCTACCTAACTCGCACCGTTTAGAAGATATTTAAACAATTATAAACTTGCTTACATACACTTACCTCAAAAACCCAAATCAGTTCAGCAGGCAAATCTCCATATATAAACCAGTTCAACTTCTAGAAACCTTCATCCTAGACTTATATTTATAATTGTTACTTCCCTTTTTTCATTAACACTAATCCTATGGCTATGACAAAAATCTTGAATATTAATATGCATGGAAAACTACTCTAACGATTCAACCAATCACAATCAGAAACATTTTGTACCTGAAAACATTTAATAAATGATGTATTACAAATGTAAAAAGAGTTATACTGATATATTTTAGATATACTAATTATACGATGTAATCATTATTATTATAAAAATTGTAAAGTATATTTAAAATGATATTGCGATGATTAATATTAATTATAAAAGCTTAAATTCAAGCAAACTATATGTTTGTTAATTATAAGAAAGGAATTATTATAACGAAGTATAACTCTTTGAAAACAAAAATAAGCCAACGTTAAATGTCTAGGCCGCCATAATATTTAGTCACAAGTGTGACTCATGGTCAGTTTATAAGCGAAAGTAGGCCAACGTTAAATGTCAAGGGCGCCATAATATTTTAATACCACGAGTCATAGCTGACTCATAGCAAATGTAGACTAAGTCGACCAATAGAAAACTATGTCAAGAACAACTAGAAGGTCTTAAATGCGTGAATCATCGCTGACTCATAGTGAAAGTAGACTAACGATAGGCAAACCGTGCCAAGGCTGTTTGGTAATAGGCTTTATTCAGACCTGTAGAATCATAACATTGGAATTTAGATCACCCCTACTTCCATGTTTTGGCAACATATAAAAACCTCAAGCGACGATACCTTTGCGCATTGTATTCGCACTTACGATTCACATCCACGGACACTTACATTTTTGCACTTGTACTTCTACTCGCATTCGCTAAATATATATATATATATCTATCATTTATAACAGTAAATAAATTCCAATTCAAATACCACAAATGTGATATTATATTATTCCTTATTCCCAAAATCGAAAACTCTTTTCTGAAAATAAAAGTCATTTCGACATTCCTGTTACTTACTTCCTTCGCAGTATCTAACCTGAGGTTTTACCCTCTTAACCGCATGGAAAAGAATCTCACAAATAACGTGTGAGTGTAGCTGTCGAGGATCTGTTGATTTCGGCTCCGTCCGATCTACCAGGACCTCCCACGACGTCACACCGGGCGAAATTTGATTCGATTCTATCGAACAGTATTCACACCGGGCTGTATGGGGGAAATTTCGTATAAAAATTTTTATTTTGGGAATGGTAAGGAACCTCGAGCGGCAAAGGTTCTGGATTAAAATTTTGCAGCGATTTTAATTAACGAGTAAATGACAGAGATCTCGAGCGGCAAAGATCCTGTTGGTTTAGTCGAAAGACTTTAGTTGTCTCGTCGAGTATTTTGTCTATGTAAATTATTTAAGAAGAAACTAAGTCTTCTGGAGAAAATAATTTCATGCGTTCTGATGCTGTTATCGACGTCTATAATTGTCGGATCTGGTAACGATTCAAACGTTTGATTTTCTTCTCGTAAATGGTATAGAAAGGCAATGAAGGCGTCTACGCATGCGTCGCAATTGTTTAGTTCGCGACAAATAGACAATTCGGTCGGGCAGTGCTCGCACTTTTGCGGCGGTGGATTATTTCCAATATAGATGAAATGTCTTAGTACCAATTGAAATTATTGTTCAGGATGAATTCGTTCACAATCTACCTTGCACTGATGGCACAAGAGTCCTGCGTCGTTATAATCACTGGCAATACCGAACAACTCATAACCGAATTCAGTGATGCAATGACAAAGACTTACGCGATGCGTATAAATTGCAGCGGGGGAAGTTTTCGATTTTCGCGATCTCTCGAGTCGTTCTCTGCACATTTGCGGTTTTCTAAATTCGAGTTTATGTGACAATAATATCTATCCTACCTTTTAGTAGTAGTTATAGAGAATTTCACTCCTAATTTCCATGTATCTCATGTATCATTTCCGTGGATCCGTGGCGAGCATCCGCAACGGCGGCAATCTCGGGGAACGGGGTACGGAAAATGATGGGGATCAGCTTCCACGTTGGAGGCGGCCTCGGTGATCAAAAGCTTCCGGAGAATAATTGTTCTGTGACGTCAGGAGAGCCGTCAGGTATATTTTCTTTTTTTCTTTCTTTTGTGACGTCAGGAGAGCCAACGGGTAAAATTTTTCCTTCTCCTTTTTATCCCACCTGCGCAGAAGCGCCACTATTCTAGCCGCCAAAGTTAGCAACAACCGGCTCTCCTGCCGTCGACATACCACGTGATGCGCCTTACCGCCAGCAAATATACACTATAGTAAATAATAGTATTATAATAATATAGGCAAGCCCATAGGTTGCAAATTATTAGATAACCGACAATAGTAAACATTTTTCCTAAAATAAGTAATAAAATAAAATAATAATAATAAATAAAATGATAAATAACAATAACAAATCATGCTAACAATAAATCTAATTAATTGTAAAACTATTACTATAATAAGCCTCGCGTTGCTGTTGCGCGCATTTCCAGTCAGCCGCGCGCTGATTGGCCGACCAACGACCATTATAGATATGTACGTCTAGTCTAGCTCTATAGTCTATGACCGCCGCGAGCGCCACGTGCGTTGACGTACTGTGACGTCCTGGGAGGTCCTGGTAGATCGGACGGGGCCGAAATCAACAGATCCTCGACAGCTACACTCACACGTTATTTGTGAGATTCTTTTCCATGCGGTTAAGAGAGTAAAACCTCAGGATTAGATACTGCGAAGGAAGTAGGTAACAGGAATGTCGAAATGACTTTTATTTTCAGGAAAGAGGTTTCGATTTTGGGAATAAGGAATAATATAATATCACACTTGTGGTATTTGAATTGGAATTTATTCACTTTTATAAATGATAGGTATATATATATATATATATATATATATATATATATTTAGCGAATGCGAGTGGAAGTACAAGTGCAAAAATGTACGTGCGCGTACAAGTGCGAATGCGAATAAAATGTAAGTGTCTGTGGATGTGAATCGTAAGTGGGTACGAATGAATGAATGCGTGAATGCCTGCGCGAATAAGGGCCCAAAGGTATCGTCGCTTGAGGTTTTTATATGTTGCCAAAACATGAAAGTAGGGGTGACCTAAATTCCAATGTTATGATTCTACAGGTCTGAATAAAGCCTATTGTTGGTCTACTTTCATTATGAGTCAGCTATGAATCACGCATTTAAGATCTTTTAGTTGTCCTTGACATAGTTTTCTATTGGTCGACTTAGTCTACATTTGCTATGAGTCAGCGTTGACTCGTGGTATTAAAATATTATGGCGCCCTTGACATTTAACGTTGGCCTACTTTCGCTTATAAACTGACCATGAGTCAGCGATGACTCGTGATACTAAAATATTATGGAGGCCTTGACATTTAACGTTGGCTTATTTTTGCTTTCAACCTGACCATGAGTCATACTTATGACTATTCGGTCGACCTATTTTGTTTTCAAAGAGTTATACTTCGTTATAATAATTCCTTTCTTATAATTAACAAACATATAGTTTGAATTTAAGCTTTTATAATAAATATTAATCATCGCAATATCGTTTTAGATATACTTTACAATTTTTGTAATAATAATGATTACATCGTATAATTAGTATATCTAAAATATATCAGTATAACTCTTTTTACATTTGTAATACATTATTTATTAAATGTTTTCAGGTACAAAATGGCTCTGATTGTGATTGGTTGAATTGTTAGGGTAGTTTTCCATGCATATTAATATTCAAGATTTTTGTCATAGCCATAGGATTAGTGTTAATGAAAAAAGGGAAGTAACAATTATAAATATAAGTCTAGGATGAAGGTTTCTAGAAGTTGAACTGGTTTATATACGGAGATTTGCCTGCTGAACTGATTTGAGTTTTTGAGGTAAGTGTATGTAAGGAAGTTTATAATTGTTTAAATATCTTCTAAACGGTGCGAGTTAGGTAGGTATGTGTAATGAGGTAAGTTGCAGGATTTCCTGTGTGTTGTCCAAATCTTTCATAATAATTATTTGTTAATATAATAATTTATTTATTTATAAATTTTATAAAACGAAATTTAAATCGTAGAATTTCTTTTCTGAGATGAAATATGTTTCTATCCGGGTTGTTTATATAATTTCATAAAGAAAACTATATCTTATAAGGAAATGCATAATGTACGTATATATGTATATGTGTGTGTGCTTTCATATACCCTTAATTTTGTTTATATCTTGAGAATTAAGAATCGTAACCACAAACTATAATTATGTTTTCGAAATGATTTTTGATGGAGAATGTATTTATACAAGGAAAATATATCCATATTTGGACATCAACAAAATTTATCCTTGAAATAAGGATATGTATCAGGTGAACTGTTGAATAAATGTTTTGTCATGGATTTTGTTATATTATCATTATGACTTTTATTCCTTATTCATATCCTTTCTATTGTTATTAGTTTTGTTATTAACTTTTATATTTATTATTAAAATGGTACAAAAGTGAAAGTGTTTGATATACAAGAGTTTCTTAGTTTCTGAAGTTATATTTGACGATATAAAGAAATTAGTTGGTATTTTGTTATTTATATAATTATATGATTTTGTTTATCAATTGGTAATAAAGATATTACAATGTACCGATAATTGTGTAATTGTGTAAATGTTTTGTTATAGTTTTCGTGCATTACGTGGGCGAGGTTTTATTTCCTACATTTGTTTTTATTCATTATTTACTATTTGTTGAGATTTTGTTGTTAATGTTGAAATGCTTAGATAAGGATGCGATATTAAGCTCTATTTTCTTGTTACTTTACTGAACAGTCTGGAGAAGTGATTTCAGTATGTTCTGTTTTTTGTTAGTGAGGTTCTAGGGAAAATTTACTAGGAACATTAAGGCTGTAGTAGCGCCATAAGGTTGTGGTAAGGAGCGGCCATTTTGTAGAAATCTTTAAATAATTCTAAGCGGTATATTCTTTTATTAAATGTATAGGAAGGGTTTGTTTGTGCTGTCTCCTGATACAGTCAGTCATAAGTAATTAAAATTTTTGAAAAATTTACATTAGACATGACCAGAGGTACTCTCGGCGCTGGGACGTGACAGTACCCACGCCATCCGCCATCTTGCGCCACGTGCTTTGGCGTGCTCACGCCATCCGCCACCATGCGCCACGTGCGTTGGCGTACCCACGCTACCGCCATATTGCACAGCAGCGCCGCCGCAGGCACGCGTTACAACGCGCGGCCATACTCGTTCACTCTTGTGCTCGTCGTCGACTAGTGAACACCGCGCGAGCGTCGTCTCGTTCATAAGCGTGTTTCAATCCCTAGATTTAGTTCAAATTGTTTCAATCTCTAGTTTAGTTCAAATCCTAATATTCCAAATACTAGTTTGATATATATAGTGTTAATATCCCGTGAGTATAAATTCAGTGAATATCAAAATATATCGATTTTATTTAACGCCACGTGTCCTTCATTGTCTCATCCCTTGTCTCCGAGATTCCGATAATAACGGATGTGTTCGCGAGGCTAAAGAGGCAACGGGCGTTCATCATAACTCAAGTCTTCTTTTACCGAATAATTAGCAGCTAAAGCAAGAATTCCGATCGTTTCTGGGGGCAAGGTGTTGTGCGTCATCCGCACTTATCACAAAGGAAACATCGGACTTCGAGCACGCGGTAGCTCATGCATTCCAACGCGACGCCGAACCGTAATGCGTAATTGGCTCGCAGCCGAATGTAATATCCTAACTCTAACCTTTTAATTAAATATAATATACGCCTAAAGCCTCTGCCGAATGCCTAAGGCACGGAAAAATCGCACGGGTCGTAACAACGCACTTCGGCGACTCGAATACGATCTCCACGTGGCCGCGATTTACGACCACAATGCGATCATCGGCAAAGAAGTGACTTACGATGGCGAGTACGAACTCCTCGTGCATGATCGCCTCTGGAGCGCCTTACCAGCCCCATCCGTGCCCGTAGCAGCTTACCAAGGAAGCAGTTTTCGACCACGTATCTCCCTCGAAGAGTATCTGCGCAGAGCAAACACCGAAAGATAAGTGAGAATCATGCATCGAGTTTTATTCCCGGTTGCTTTCGCGTTTTCCCATCGGGCATACGTTTACACCAGTGAAATATAGAGTATAAAGAAATTAGATATAAACGAATATAAGTGTACTCGTCGCGCTCAGGATTCTTTCGGGTTCCATCATTTGCTTTGTTCGCGTCGAGCGACCGCCGCATAGTTGCATCATCCGATCGGAAAGGTTTTACGATCGACCCCTTTTTTTTTGCCTCCCTTGCTACTTTTCCCTAAGGCATGTAGGGTTTTGAGCCGCTTTATCGTTGCGCATGGAAATATTCCAGTTTCGAAATACCATTTAACGTTGAATATTTGCCGCTGAGATTATCGGAGGGGTCCCCGCGGTTATGACGTAACACAAATTAATATGGCCAAGCGTGCCGCGCAATTACAGGCCGACGCCGACGCGTTGCAACGAGAGAAAGAGAAGATTAGGGCAGAGAGTGTCGCACTACGAAGAGATCGCGCAGACGCGGAACAAAGCCGAGCCGCCGTGCGCGAAATGAATAATATGCTCACCGCCATGCGCACCGAATTAAATAATATACGCCACGAGATTGAAACACGGCGCGATCCGCCACCACGAAGCCCTAGCCTCCCTGCCAGGCAGCGGTTTGCAGAGACACCGGCGCTTTTCGGTGAATTAAACGAGTCAAGAGCGGAATTACCCCCCGCACCAAAGATAATTTATCGCGAGGCTACCGAATTCGTTCCGATTTTTGACGGATATAACATCCCTTTGTCGAAGTTCTTCGGGGCCTGCAGCAAGCACGCGACATCTTGCCGCCCCATTTCGAGAGACTCCTCACACGCTTGCTGATAGCGAAATTGCGCGGCCACGCCCACTCAGCTGTCGCGCCGTGCGACACGGTAACGCAGCTATCCGACCTACTAAATAGCGCCTTCGATTCAATAAAAAGCGTTGCGCAATACCGCGGAGAACTGACCGCCGTGTACCTCCGATCGGGAGAACACATATTAGACTACATTGACCGCGTTAAGGAACTCCGAGCCTCGATAAGAGACGGAGAGCGCCGGGCACACGGCACTATAGATCCCGCAACGTGCCGGGAAATCGACGAACTTATCGCTTCGTGTTTCTGCGAGGGACTACCTACCCTCCTTCGTCTACAACTCAAACTCAAACATTTCTACCAGCCATTCGAGGCATTTGCCGCCGCAAAACTTATAGCCAAACGCGACGAGACAGATAACGCGGCAGCGTTATAGAATGCCATTTCGCCTAGGGCCAAGCCTGAATAGACACACCCTTAGCGCCAACCGTCGTCCCCTCGAAACGGATGCAAGTCCTAGCCTGCGTTATAGGCAGCCCGCAGCACCGGAGCGACGACGTTCACCTCCGCGACTCGACACGTACCGAGATCGCGATCGCAATTATTCGCCGCGTTACCTCCCGAATGGCCTGAGCGCCGCGACAAAGTTAGGCAAGCCGCTCCGCTCTACGAAAAAAACGAATCGTCAATGACGGTGGAAAGTGACAGAAGACCGCGTGATTTCGGACCGTCGCGAGATAACAAATGGTGCAAGTACTGCAAAAATCGCGGCCAAATTTAGGAGTGTCGGAAACGGCAATATAACAATAGCCATGAGCAGAGAAACGGTCGGGATCCGCCCCGCGGGACGGACGCAGCGCGCGCGGTTCCTCTGAAGAATACGCGTCCGGTAAACACGGTAGAAGCGGTTCGCGAAGAAGCGTCCGAATCGCAATCCTAAACTTACCTGAACATTCTCACGTCCCATCGGTAACTATCCGCTAGCGGCTTAATAAAAACAACCGATTTCATAGTCGACACCGGAGCCGCGCCTAATTTCATAAAGAAACGATGCCTGCGCCTAGACATCCCTGTAACGGAAAACGATAGGATTTATCTCACTGGTATCACGGACGGGAAGATAGAATTCTTAGGGTCAACGAAAATAGAATTCGGGGGCACGAGATAACATTACATGTCGTTCCTGATAGCTTCCCCATCGCACAGGAAGGGATCTTAGGATCCGACTTTTGTGACGTCCTGGGAGGTCCTGGTAGATCGGACGGAGCCGAAATCAACAGATCCTCGACTGCTACACTCACATGTTATTTGTGAGATTCTTTTCCATGCGGTCCAAGAGGGTAAAACCTCAGGATTAGATACTGCGAAGGAAGTAGGTAACAGGAATGTCGAAATGACTTTTATTTTCAGGAAAGAGTTTTCGATTTTGGGAATAAGGAATAATATAATATCACACTTGTGGTATTTGAATTGGAATTTATTCACTGTTATAAATGATAGGTATATATATATATATATATATATTTATTTAGCGAATGCTAGTGGAAGTACAAGTGCAAAAATGTACGTGCGCGTACAAGTGCGAATGCGAGTAAAAATGTAAGTGTCCGTGGATGTGAATCGTAAGTGCGAAATGGGAAAATGCGCGAGTGCGTACGAATGAATGCGCAAAGGTATCGTCGCTTGAGGTTTTTATATGTTGCCACATGGAAGTAGGGGTGACCTAAATTCCAATGTTATGATTCTACAGGTCTGAATAAAGCTTTTCATTATGAGTCAACTATTCACGCATTTAAGACCTTCTAGTTGTTCTTGACATAGTTTTCTATTGATCGACTTAGCCTACATTTGCTATGAGTCAGCGATGACTCGTGGTACTAAAATATTATGGTGCCCTTGACATTTAACGTTGGCCTACTTTCGCTTATAAACTGACCATGAGTCACACTTGTGACTAAATATTATGGCGGCCTTGACATTTAACGTTGGCTTATTTTTGCTTACAATCTGACCATGAGTCATACTTATGACTATTCGGTCGACCTATTTTTGTTTTCAAAGAGTTATATTTCGTTATAATAATTCCTTTCTTATAATTAACAAACATATAGTTTGCTTGAATTTAAGCTTTTATAATAAATATTAATCATCGCAATATCGTTTTAGATATACTTTACAATTTTTATAATAATAATGATTACATCATATAATTAGTATATCTAAAATATATCAGTATAACTCTTTTTACATTTGTAATACATTATTTATTAAATGTTTTCAGGTACAAAATGGCTCTGATTGTAATTGGTTGAATTATTAGGGTAGTTTTCCATGCATATTAATATTCAAGATTTTTGTCATAGCCATAGGATTAGTGTTAATGAAAAAAAGGAAGTAACAATTATAAATATAAGTCTAGGATGAAGGTTTCTAGAAGTTGAACTAGTTTATATATGGAGGTTTGCCTGCTGAACTGATTTGAGTTTCTGAGGTAAGTGTATGTAAGCAAGTTTATAATTGTTTAAATATCTTCTAAACGGTGCGAATTAGATAGGTATGTGTATGAGGTAAGTTGCAGGATTTCCTGTGTGTTGTCCAAATCTTTCATAATAATTATTTGTTAATATAATAATTTATTTATTTATGAATTTCATTAAACGAAATTTAAATCGTAGAATTTCTTTTCTGAGATAAAATATGTTTCTATCCGGGTTGTTTATATAATTTCATAAAGAAAACTATATCTTATAAGGAAATGTATAATGTACGTATATATGTATACATGTGTGTGCCTTAACTTTGTTCATACTTGAGAATTAAGAATCGTAACCACAAACTATATTTATGTTTTCGAAAGTATTTTTGATGGAGAATGTATTTATACAAGGAAAATATATCCATATAAGGACATCAACAAAATTTATCTTTGAAATAAGGATATGTATCAGGTGAACTGTTGAATAAATGTTTTGTCATGGATTTTGTTATATTGTCATTATGACTTTTATTCCTTATTCATATCTTTTCTATTGTTGTTAATTTTGTTATTAACTTTTATATTTATTATTAAAATGGAACAAAAGTGAAAGTGTTTGATATACAAGAGTTTCTTAGTTTCTAAAGTTATATTTGACGATATAAAGAAATTGGTTTTGTTACGTCATAACCGCGGGGACCCCTCCGATAATCTCAGCGGCAAATATTCAATATTCGTTAAATGGTATTTCGAAACTGGAATATTTCCATGCGCAACGATAAAACGGCTCAAAACCCTACATGCCTTAGGGAAAAGTAGCAAGGGAGGCAAAAAAAAAGGGGTCGATCATAAAACCTTTCCGGTCGGATGATGCAACTATGCGGCGGTCGCTCGACGCGAACAAAGCGAATGATGGAACCCGAAAGAATCCTGAGCGCGACGAGTACACTTATATTCGTTTACATCTAATTTCTTTATACTCTATATTTCACTGGTGTAAACGTATGCCCGATGGGAAAACGCGAAAGCAACCTTGAATAAAACTCGATGCATGATTCTCACTTATCTTTCGGTGTTTGCTCTGCGCAGATACTCTTCGAGGGAGATACGTGGTCGAAAACTGCTTCCTTGGTAAGCTGCTACGGGCACGGATGGGGCTGGTAAGGCGCTCCAGAGGCGATCATGCACGAGGAGTTCGTACTCGTCATCGTAAGTCACTTCTTTTCCGATGATCGCATTGTGGTCGTAAATCGCGGCCACGTGGAGATCGTATTCGAGTCGCCGAAGTGCGTTGTTACGACCCGTGCGATTTTTCCGTGCCTTAGGCATTCGGCAGAGGCTCTAGGCGTATATTATATTTAATTAAAAGGTTAGAGTTAGAATATTATATTCGGCTGCGAGCCAATTACGCATTACAGTTCGGCGTCGCGTTGGAATGCATGAGCTACCGCATGCTCGAAGTCCGATGTTTCCTTTGTGGTAAGTGCGGATGACGCACAACACCTTGCCCCCAGAAACGATCGGAATTCTTGCTTTAGCTGCTAATTATTCGGTAAAAGAAGACTTGAGTTATGATGAACGCCCGTTGCCTCTTTAGCCTCGCGACACATCCGTTATTATCGGAATCTCGGAGACAAGGGATGAGACAATGAAGGACACGTGGCGTTAAATAAAATCGATATATTTTGATATTCACTGAATTTACACTCACGGGATATTAACACTATATATATCAAACTAGAATTTGAAATATTAATAGGATTTGAACTAAATCTAGAGATTGAAACACGCTTATACTTGAACGAGACGACGCTCGCGCGGTTTACTGGTCGACGACGCGCACAAGAGTGTATGAGTATGACCGCGCGTTGTAACGCGCGCCTGCGGCGGCGCTGTTGCGCAACATGGCGGTAGCGTGGGTACGCCAACGCACGTGGCGCAAGATGGCGGATGGCGTGGGTACGCCAACGCTTGTGGCGTTCGCGGCGGTCATAGACTATAGAGCTAGACTAGATGTACATATCTATAATGGTCGTTGGTCGGCGCGCGGCTGACAGGAGATGATGCGCGTAACAGGAACGCGAGGCTTATCATAGTAATAATCCTACAATTAATTAGATTTATTGCTAGCATGATTTGTTATTGTTATTTATCATTTTATTTATTATTATTATTTAATTTTAGTACTTATTTTAGGAAAAATGCTTACTATTATCAGTTATCTAATAATTTGCAACCTATGGGATTGCCTATATTATTATAATATATATTATTATAATATACTTATATTTATTATAGTGTATATTTACTGGCGGTAAGGCGCATCACGTGGTATGTCGACGGCAGGAGAGCCGGTTGTTGCCAACTTTGGCGGCTAGAATAGTGGCGCTTCTGCGCAGGTGGGATAAAAAGGAGAAGGAAAAATTTTACCCGTTGGCTCTCCTGACGTCACAGTTTGTATTTTGTTATTTATATAATTATATGATTTTGTTTATTAATTGGTAATAAAGATATTACAATGTACCGATAATTGTGTGATTGTGTAAATGTTTTGTTATAGTTTTCGTGCATTACGTGGGCGAGGTTATATTTCCTACATTTGTTTTTTATTCATTATTTATTCATTATTTACTATTTGTTGAGATTTTGTTGTTATTGTTGAAATGCTTAGATAAGGATACGATATTAAACTCTATTTTCTTGTTACTTTACTGAACAGTCTGGAGAAGTGATTTCAGTATGTTCTGTTTTTTTGTTAGTGAGGTTCTAGGGAAAATTTACTAGGAACATTAAGGTGTAGTAGCGCCATAAGGTTGTGGTAAGGAGCGGCCATTTTGTATAAATCTTTAAATAATTTTAAGCGGTATATTCTTTTATTAAATGTATAGGAAAGATTTGACGGTGCTGTCTCTTAATACAGTTAGTCATAAATAATTAAAAATTTTGAAAAGTTTACACTGAACATGATTAGAGGTACTTCCGGCGCTGGGACGTGACATCTCCATCCGTGGAGAATTTCGGTCTCCGAACTTTATAACTTATTCAACATATTTTATATTTCGAGTGTTTAGGCTACATGTGGATGGGATATATAAAAAAAAAATTATTTTATTCGTGTGTAGGTTCACTATTATTTTTTATTATTAATTAATATTATTAATTTGTCATTTACGTAACTCGTATGTATATGTATATAATAGGATATAATATATAATATATGTATGTAATAGGATATCGTATTGTCTTCTTCTTCCTCCACTTTTATTGTTAGTATAATACTATCATTATTAAGATTGTTAAGGATTCTTGTGAAATGATTAAGAGTAGAGTATAAGTTACTTGCATAGATTTTATTTATTTAATTATGGTCTTCTATGTAAGAAAGATTATCTATATATATATAATGCTCTGCATTATTTGTTTTCAGAGTATATTTGTATATTTATTTCGAGTATGTTCGATTCATCATTTTTTTCTATTTTTCTCTCTTTTTTTTTCTAAGTCCTTGATTTCTCTATATATATTTCTTATTCGCTATCATTATTTCTATTATTATTATTATTATGGTTATTATTATTATTGTTATGAGGGATATCCTAGAGGATAGACTTCGGAGTGGTTTTGGTAGGGTTAATGTGCAAACAATCCTTTCCCATCACCTTTTCACGTTAGTGTTTTTATTTATTAGTATTTATTGAAAGAAAAGGTTGTATATATAATGTATGTGTATGTGTATTCACTTATGATATAATAGTTAAATGTGTAATAACAATGATTTATAACAAGTAATATGTGGTTATATAATTATGTAGTAATGCAAAAGAAGTTACTTATATAATAGTTTAGTGTCATTATATGTACGCGCGGACAATGACCGCTAGATAGCCTGCTAGATAGCCTTGCGTGTTATCGCGGTGCATGTTACAATATGAGATATGGAATAACTATCTCACATAACGTCGTATATACCAGGTGGTCAACTCGACCTTGTCGGTCAATCACATATTGTTGACATTGATAACAATCAATTGCACGTTTCGCTTGTAATAACAATTTATAACATCGTCCGCAATGCAATGTGGTATTTTGTAAAGTACGAGAAATCGCGTGCAACTGTCGCCAAAATGCGCGCGAGCGATTTAAGATACAAAATATATGTTCCGCTGTTACGCACTCCGCACAAAATATAACGTCGTTCGATACTTGCACGTACCACGCAGATAGACAATATAATTTATACGCCGGCATAGAATTTAGATTTAAATAATCGCGATAATAAGGGGGCACATGAATCTCTCGTGATCGCTCGAATGGGATTACTTTGCGGAATCGGGATAGCTCGCTCACCTACGGCGTGTTCTTGATGTCGTGATTTCAAGTTGTCATACATCCTCCTGGATTGCTTCTCCGGCCGTGTCATGATGTTGCGTCTGTAGTTACTCGGCTGTGGATCCATTTCCATGTATTCTGGTGATGCAAGGCCACTCGGACTTCCCGTCGCGGCGGCGGAAACAGACCGGTGATACTCGGCAGCTGAATCATCCTCACGTGGTCTCGGCGGTAGATCGGGTGGCGACCGCGGCAGATTGCCAGCGGCATCTATCCTTTCATCGATCTCATTCAATAAATCTCGAATGAGATCGGATGTCGGAGTAATGGTGTGAGGTTCTCATAGGGGAATAGCCTCATATTCCCGCCTGAGAAGTTGCACGGACTCCCTAGCGTAGACTTCTGAGTCAGTCGGCCCGATGTCCATGTTTGGTCCGATATCTCATCCTTCCGGCATAGGGGATGAAATTTCTTCGTTATGGCCAGATGGTGGATTTCTAGTATAAGAACGGCTGACTCGATAATATTGGTCCATGAGGATATCTGCGCTGCGATATAGTCGTCCTAGCACACGATGCCAACGTTGTCTTTCAGCGCTAATGCGTTTCTGCATCTGCTCTTAGTCCTTGTAAGCGGAAAACCAAAGAGTTAATAATAATATTTCTTACCCAATGATTTCGCACTTACGACTCGGCTTTATTTTTTTTGTCCTCATTGCGATTGTCTTCAGTGTTTCCATCCGGTGGTAGTTTTTCCGACTGACTTGGAAGATGCTCGGCATCAGGGTTTTTATTCGCAATCGAAGGGTAAGAGGGGGACGCTTTATTCCTTTGTCTTTTAAGACAGAATCGTCTGTATGCTTGTGATATTGCATTACAGATCCAAGAATTTCTGCAGGCCAAGGACAAGGCGAGCAGGAGGATCCCGAATAATCCAATACTGCATGCAGCTGGTGAAGCGTGAATTTTGCAACTTTCTTTCTTTGATCTGACGTGCCTTTTCTATAATATCGTTAAACGATGCCTCTATTGCTATGATTGGTTAGCAATCTTGATGACAGCGGTGGGATAGATAAATTTTTGGGTTCCACCACGCCGCTTATCGAACCCGGTAGACCGCTCTCGTCGGTTCGATTAAATTTCGTATCCGAATGAGTCGTAACATTACTATAAATCGGACGATAATCGTCATCGCTAATATTTCGCGCGCGTAAAAGAAGCAGTTACTTCTCACTTTAATTATTAATGCAACGGACACCTGTCAAGCCCGCGAAAAATATCGATATGAATACGCGACAAGGCCCAAGGAAATCTCTCTCGGAAGAGGAGCTGGAGCGTGTTCGCGTTGCGCAAGAAGAAACTAGCGCTAAATTACAAGCCGATTCGGAGGCTCTGGTTCGCGAACGAGCAGAATGCCAAGCGGAACTCCGCGCATTGCGTAAAGAGAGGTGCGAAGCCGAAAACAGTAACACGATGCTCCGCGAAATGATGGAAGCTCTTACCATTTTACGAGGTGATTTCAATTCATTACAACGAGAAGTAGATACACGCCGTGAACCTGCAGAATGCCCGTCGGGGCAACATTTTTCAGAACCGCCCGTAGTAAGCGAGCTGAATGATTCGATATCTGAGCTTCCGCCTGCTCCTAAAATTACGTACCGAGAGGCGACTGAATATGTACCATATTTCGATGGATATAATATTCCCCTTTCGAAATTCTTGAGCGCATGCCGTCAAGCCCGCGATATACTTCCTGCTAATTACGAAAAATCGCTGACGCTTCTTTTGATAGCAAAACGTTTGGGTCATTTAAAACAGTCGCGCAGTACAGGGGAGAATTAACCGCGATCCACCTGGGAGCTCGTGAACATATTCTCGATTACATAGATCGCGTCAAAGAATTACGTGCGGCCATCCAAGAAGGAGAACGTCGTGCTCGAAGCTTTCTCGATAATCAGACAACAAGGGAGATTGATGACCTCACCGCTCAGAGTTTTGTGAGGGACTCCTAACAGTATACAGATTACAGCTCAAACCCGAGCATTACCATTGTCCATCCGATGCTTTTGCCGCCGCTAAAGCAATCGCCAAGAGGGAAGAATTAGAAAAACAACGATATGGTAATCGGCCGGACGGAAGGCATAATAGCACTCGCTTATCGCCGATACCGCGACAAACATCCGGGCACTACACTTCCCGTACACAGCAAGATAACACGCAACGACACCTGGACCCACCGCATCGTGGAGAAAACAATTCCAGAAGGGCGTATGCGGATACTCCGCCCGTGATATCACAATCTAATACAAACAATTCTTACACTAACCACGCCGCCCGCCCGACGTATGCCGAAAGGACTGGCGTTTCAGCGAAGCAACGAGAACTCGCGCGTCATTGAAAATCAACAACAAACTAAATGGTGCAGATACTGTAAAAACCCGGGACACGAAATCGACGAGTGTAAAAAAAGGCAATACTATAACGAGCGCTAGTCGGGAAACGCGAACGATTCGCCTCGCAGACAGGATGCGACGAGGGCGGATCAGCCGCGACCAACGCGTCCAATAAACTTAATAAATCCGACGGAAAATATAACAAGCGCGAACAATCAAAAGTCAGAATAGCTACTTTAAATCCTAATTCAATCACGCGCCTACAATAAGCGTATCTATCGACGGGATGATACCCCGCGAAAGATTTATAGTAGACACCGGGGCCGCCCCTAATTTAATAAAGAAACGTAATGTACGGGATGAGAGAGAAGTAATCAAACATGACCTGCTGTTCCTTAGTGGCATAACAGAAGGTACCATCCCCACTTTGGGGTCAATCAATACGACATTTCTCGGAAACAAAATTAAATTACATCTTGTGCCGAACGACTTTCCAATAGAACAGAAAGGGATCCTAGGATCCGAATTCCTACGCGATAACGCCACGATAGACTTCGCAAAGAAAGTCGTAATATGGCAAGGGATTCCCTTGCCCTTCTCGCAACACGAATCGATAGTAATCCCAGCGCGATCCCGCGCTGCTTTCTATGTAAACATATTAAATCATGATATGCAAATAGGCTATGTCTCTCGCATCGCGACAAAACCGGAAATATATATAGGCGAGGCAATTGTTACGAATCGTTGTGGCCTACCTCCATGCGATTAATACGGGAAATACAGACCGCGAAGTGCCGGTCTCTACAATCGAGTTACAAGCTATCGAAGTATTGTCTAACAAACGTATTGTCTAACAAACGCGGAGGAAGCTAGACCCACCGCGCGGCGCTCCCAAATCAATTCAGTAGAAGCCACGAATTTCAATGATAGAATTGCCAATATCGAGAAACTACTCCGCCTAGAACATTTAAACGAATTTGAAGCAAGCCATGTCAAAGGCCTAATAAAAAACAACGTAGATCTTTCCAAGTGCCAGGAGACTCTTTAGATCACACAGACGTATGTTCGCACCGCATAGTTACCCGCGATGAACAACCAATAAACACTAAGCAGTATCGCTATCCCCCTATCCACAAGGAAGAAATTACGCGACAAGTCGATAAATTTTTGGCAAACGATGTGATTACACCTTCAAAATCTCCTTACAATTCTCCCTTGTGGATAGTGCCCAAAAAACCAGACTCCAAAGGCAATAAACAATGGAGGATGGTTATCGATTTTAGAGCGTTAAATGAAAAAACTATAGAGGACGCGTACCCCCTGCCTAACATCGAAGAAATATTAGACCAATTAGGCAGCGCTAAATATTTTAATATATTTGACTTGGCATCCAATTTCCACCAGATTCCCATGCACGAAGCCGATGCACCGAAAACAGCCTTTTCTACGCCCTGAGCACTATCACTTTAAACGAATGCCGTTTGGATTAAAAAACGCTCCCGCGACTTTCCAAAGGCTTATGGATCAAGTGCTGACCGAACTCCAAGGAGTAGAATTATTTATTTACCTCGACGACATCGTAATATATGCTAGTTCCCTGAAGGAACACGAAGCTAAATTTAATAAGTTGGCGAATAGACTACGAACCGCGAAACTGCGATTGCAGCCGGACAAGTGTGAATTCTTGCGGAAGGAGGTGACATATTTTGGACACGTAATCACAAAGGACGGGGTACGTCCTGACTCCGAGAAAACAAAGACGGTAGAAAGATTTCCGCGGCCAGCCAACGTTAAAACATTAAACAATTCCTAGGCCTTGCTGGCTATTACAGGCGATTTATCCCTGATTTTTTTAAAGTAGTGAAACCGCTCACTCAATTGTTGAAGAAAGACACACCTTTCCAATGGCTGGAATCGTAGGAACGCGCTTTTGATTATCTAAAAACAGCCCTGTGTACTGAACCGTTGTTACAATACCCTGATTTCACGCGCTCGTTCATTGTCACGACCGATGCTTCCAAAACCGCTGTAGGAGGCGTACTCAGTCAAGGCGAAATAGGAAAAGATCTACCTATAGCTTATGCATCGCGAATACTGAATACCGCCGAACAGAATTATTCAACTATCGAGAAGAAGTTGTTGGCAATAGTATACTACATAAATCATTTCCGCCCTTACTTATATGGGCAAAAGTTTAAATTAGTCACTGATCATAAACCATTGACCTGGCTTCATTCGGTAAAAGATCCGACCTCGCGTTTGATTCGATGGCGTCTTAAATTAGCTGAATATGAATACGAGGTAATCTATAAAGCAGGAAAGATAAATGCCAATGCTGACGCGCTCTCCTGTAACCCGATTCTCCCAGTTCGACCGCAGAAACATGCGACCCCGCTCAACGACGATTCAGACGAATCCCTCTTCAATAACATAAACAAAGATAACTCTCAAGAGTCGAACGGATCACATGCCGACATTCCACTGAGCGATAAAGACAGCATGGAACTAGATTCAGACAATGACGACCATGACGAGACAGACTCCGACGACGACTCTGAAAACGAACCGCTGGTAGACAGAGTCAATACCCCCTTCGAACTTAAGAGACGATTTCTAAACGAAACAAACGAACGATTGTCATGGAGAAAAGATAATTTGGCGATATTCGTTTCACAAACCGGTGACTCCCTAGACAAAGGAGCACTCGATCTAAAAGAAAATAACAGATATCCCTCCATGGATGAATTATCGATAGGAAAAGTAAAAGTAATACGCGACAAAAAACGTTACATAATCGCCATGGTAATTGAATAAGGAAGGGGAATTTCTGCGCTAACAGAGATGCAAGCCCTTCGAACTGCAATAGGCTCGTTAGTCAATGCAACTCGAGAATTAGACTTAGCGACATTATCGATTTGTAAAAGCAGTGTAGGCACGATAGAATGGCGAACAATATATAGAATGCTCAGGGATACCTTCTGGGATGAAGGAACGAAAATCACAATTTGTAATAATTTAACCAGTATACCTGATAACGAAAACCGCGACGAGATAATTAAAGAATGCCACGCCTCTGCAATGGGCGGACACAAAGTCATAACTAAAACGTATAATCGACTAAAAACGCGATATCACTGGCCCGGCATGAAACGAGATATACAGAACATAATAAATAACTGTCGGGAATGCCATATAAAGAAACTAGTCCGAATAAAACCAAGACAACCAATGATTCTAACGGATACACCCGATAGGGCGTTCGATAAGGTTTCTATGGATATTATGGGACCGTTGCTGACAACCTCCGCCGGAAACTCTTATATTTTAACTATTCAAGATCTGTTGACAAAATATTCAATAGCTGTTCCTTTAAGAAATCCCGCGGCAATCGACGTAGCCGAAGCATTTACGAACGAATTCATATGTATTCACGGCGCTCCGAAAGCTCTACTGACAAAGGGACACATTTCCTTAATAATCTAATGCGAAATATTGCACGGAAATTTCGAATAAAACATTACAAAACCACAGCGTATCGACCGCAATCAAACGGCTCCATTGAGCGATCCCATCAAGTTCTATGGGAATACTTAAAGCAATTCGTGAATAAACACAGCGACTGGGACTGTCATCTTAGGCTAGCAAACTTCTCATATAACACCAGCGTACACGAAGGGACATTATTCACTCCCCATGAGTTAGTTTATGGTAGGTTGGCGAGAACCCCTACTAGCGAACCGGCGCCAGACGACAATGAAAACGAAAATTATACGCTTATACGTTATATTACCTAACGGAACTATATAATAAAATTTCTGAGGCTCAGGCAATGGCTAGACGTAATTTAATAAACGCTAAAATAAAATCTAAGAAATATTACGACAAGCGAGCGAGTGCAGAGAAACTTTTGTATAGGCGATCAGATATATTTACTTAACGAACCAAAGAAGAATAAACTGTCCGACCAGTATTCTGGCCCGCATAAAATATTAGAGATTTTCAAAAATAATAATGTAAGAATTGCGTTAAAATCAGGAAAAACGCGCGTTGTACACATAGATAAGTTAAAGCGATCGGGGAATCGGAGCCCCACAACTGACTCCCCACTAGACGGCACTTCGAGGAGTAAGGAGTATGCTGCTTTAGTCAGTTACCGACGGACCCCAGACAAATCAACATGTCGATAATCGTTACCATCGCCTGCATCTTCTTAGCAGCAGTTTATGGCCTCACAGGATATGACTGTGGCGGAACGGGACTCAACATTACCACTCTCTCCCTCCTTGACGTAGGAGACTGCGACGTGGAAGATATCGAACCAGTTAAAACATCTGTTCATATACAACTACTTCAGACAGCCGAATACGAGACAATCTCTGCATACCAGTGCAAGGTTAAGATCGACCGAACAATATATTACTGCGGAATGCACTCACATGTCTCAATAGTAACCGAAGGTCGAAAACAATATGTAAAGGAAATTGGAGCATACAACTGCCAAAAGATACACGAAACCGGATTCTTGGCCATTGGCACCGCTTTCGTTGACCGGCTAATAAATAACGCCACCAACCATCGCAGCGTAACGCTGGCAGGACAAGCCTTTACTGATGGTCGCTACGCAGGCACGCAATATACGGACGGCTACGGAACCTGGGAGAACGTTGTGGTGCAAGCCGCCGTCGAAATAACTCTACGCACGTTCACGACTTTTAAAAGATCGATAAGTAAAGTGAATCTGCCTTCAGGAACCCAGTGTCCATCAGCGCAAGGAGGCTGCAATGACTGGGATGGCACGGAGACATTTTGGAATCTCCCCTACACAGACGGTTGCCATTTCAACAAGTATGATATTTTGTACGAGGGTACAGCAACGAAATTATCACCAAAGACATACGAGCAAGCACCCGAAATATATACAGTGACCACCAAGGATTCCACCTTCGCATTAGCCAAAACTACAGAGACAAATCTTTGCGGATACAAGTTATACCACACGGAACACCCCTACTAACTACTAATTTTCGAGACGCAACCTGAAAGATCCTTCCAGTCTAAAACTAAAACCTCTGTAGACAATCTAGATATCTTCTCATATGTTAACTCCAAGTTTGTATACGTAGAGAAGCATATTAAAACACAATTAACACGATTGTACAAGGATATAATGGAACAGAAATGTGCCCTAGAGAAACAAATCCTACAAAACACCCTCTCACTATCCAGCATCGCTCCAGACGAAATGGCATTCAGAATCATGAAAACACCGGGATATACTGCAGTCACTGCCGGCGAAGTTATTCATATAATAAAATGCATACCGGTGGATTGTAAACTACGACGCACTGACAATTGCTACAACGAACTCCCAGTGACTTATCGAAATCACTCACTATACCTACAACCAAGATCACGTATCCTCTCGAAGACGGGCACACCCAAAGACTGCAACGAGTTGCTACTCAATCTCTACAAGATTGATACCACCTGGTACAAATTGACAGGTAGTATAACGGAATCGCTACCCCCGCCAATCATACAACCACTCACCAAACCTTCGTGGAAGTATGTGAGCCCTGATGCATTAGCCAGCGGGATCTACACACCTGAAGACCTGGATCGACTCAGGAATCATATTATGTTTCCTGTAGAGAAACCCTCGATGCTTAATACAATTGCGCGTGGCGCAATGGGCCGAGAAATACCCAAGGGAACTGTAGCAATGCTTAACCTCTTGGACGAAGCCTCACTAGACCATATCGCAGAGAACGCAAGTAGAAAACTCTGGGATAGTTTTATCACATTTGGATCGGCGAGCGCTGGTGTCTTGGCGCTGGTGTCTTATTCATAATTGGCAGAACTATTAAACTGTTAGTGGATACAATAATCCATGGTTATGCTCTACACTCGATCTATGGCTGGAGTATCCATTTAATCGGAGCTATCTGGTCGTCAGTAACTCACCTCCTGCTATTCCTGGGAAAATCCAGCAAGACTAAAGTAACGAACGAGGAAGAAAGACGGCAAGAAGAAGCATCAGCGCCGACTCCTCAAGAAAAGAATAGTGAAATGAAAACAGTGCCGGAACAATCGTACACAGAATTGCGAAAATATCTCCACGAAAACGAACGAATGTAAGAAATACTAAGTTAAGCGTTGTTATAAAATAATGTAAAAATTGTATCTCCTAAAACCTTTAGGTAATATCTTAGTTAATATTTGATCATTTATGATTTATATCTTTATACCTTTTTGTACTTAGGATTAAGATGAGAAATGTCGGTCGAGTGCCTCCAATTCTATTATAAGGGGGGGAGGGTGTGTCACGTCCCAGCGCCGAGAGTACCTCTGGTCATGTCTAATGTAAATTTTTCAAAAATTTTAATTATTTATGACTGACTGTATCAGGAGACAGCACAAACAAACCCTTCCTATACATTTAATAAAAGAACATACCGCTTAAAATTATTTAAAGATTTATACAAAATGACCGCTCCTTACCACAACCTTGGCGCTACTACAGCCTTAATGTTCCTAGTAAATTTTTCCTAGAACCTCACTAACAAAAAACAGAACATACTGAAATCACTTCTCCAGACTGTTCAATAAAGTAACAAGAAAATAGAGCTTAATATCCTTAGCATTTAACATTAACAACAAATTCTCAACAAATAGTAAATAATGAATAAAAAACAAATGTAGGAAATAAAACCTCGCCCACGTAATGCACGAAAACTATAACAAAACATTTACACAATTACATAATTATCGGTACATTGTAATATCTTTATTACCAATTAATAAACAAAATCATATAATTATATAAATAACAAAATACCAACTAATTTCTTTATATCGTCAAATATAACTTCAGAAACTAAGAAACTCTTGTATATCAAACACTTTCACTTTTGTACCATTTTAAAAATAAATATAAAAGTTAATAACAAAACTAATAACAATAGAAAGGATATGAATAAGGAATAAAAGTCATAATGATAATATAACAAAATCCATGACAAAACATTTATTCAACAGTTCACCTGATACATATCCTTATTTCAAGGATAAATTTTGTTGATGTCCTAATATGGATATATTTTCCTTGTATAAATACATTCTCCATCAAAAATCATTTCGAAAACATAATTATAGTTTGTGGTTACGATTCTTAATTCTCAAGTATAAACAAAATTAAGGGTATATGAAAGCACACACACATGTATACATATATACGTACATTATGCATTTCCTTATAAGATATAGTTTTCTTTATGAAATTATATAAACAACCCGGATAGAAACATATTTTATCTCAGAAAAGAAATTCTACGATTTAAATTTCGTTTAATAAAATTTATAAATAAATAAATTATTATATTAACAAATAATTATTATGAAAGATTTGGATAACACACAGGAAATCCTGCAACTTATCTCATTACACATATCTACCTAACTCGCACCGTTTAGAAGATATTTAAACAATTATAAACTTCCTTACATACACTTACCTCAAAAACTCAAATCAGTTCAGCAAGCAAATCTTCGTATATAAACCAGTTCAACTTCTAGAAACCTTCATCCTAGACTTATATTTATAATTGTTACTTCCCTTTTTTCATTAACAGTAATCCTATGGCTATGACAAAAATCTTGAATATTAATATGCATGGAAAACTATCCTAACAATTCCAACCAATCAGAGCCATTTTGTACCTGAAAACATTTAATAAATAATGTATTACAAATGTAAAAAGAATTATACTGATATATTTTAGATATACTAATTATATGATGTAATCATTATTATTATAAAAATTTTAAAGTATATCTAAAACGATATTGCGATGATTAATATTTATTATAAAAGCTTAAATTCAAGCAAACTATATGTTTGTTAATTATAAGAAAGGAAGTATTATAACGAAGTATATCTCTTTGAAAACAAAATAGGTCGACCGAATAGTCATAAGTATGACTCATGGTCAGGTTGTAAGCAAAAATAAGCCAACGTTAAATGTCAAGGCCGCCATAATATTTAGTCACAGGTGTGACTCATGATCAGTTTGTAAGCGAAAATAAGCCAACGTTAAATGTCAAGGCCTCCATAATATTTTAGTATCACGAGTCATCGCTGACTCATGGTCAGTTTATAAGCGAAAGTAGGCCAACGTTAAATGTCAAGGGCGCCATAATATTTTAATACCACGAGTCATCGCTGACTTACAGCAAATGTAGACTAAGTCGACCAATAGAAAACTATGTCAAGGACAACTAGCAGATCTTAAATGCGTGAATCATAGCTGACTCATAATGAAAGTAGACTAACAATAGGCTTTATTCAAACCTGTAGAAACATAACGTTGGAATTTAGGTCACCCCTACTTTCATGTTTTGGCAACATATAAAAACCTCAAGCGACGATACCTTTGAGCATTCACTCCCTCGTACGCACTCGCGCATTTTCCCATTTCGCACTTACGATTCACATCCACAGACACTTACATTTTATTCACATTCGCACTTGTACGCGCACGTACATTTTTGCACTTGTACTTCCACTCGCATTCGCTAAATATATATATATATATTTTTATAAATGATACTTTTATAAATGATAGGTATATATATATATATATATATATATATATATATACCTATCATTTATAAAAGTGAATAAATTCCAATTCAAATACCACAAGTGTGATATTATATTATTCCTTATTCCCAAAATCGAAAACTCTTTTCTGAAAATAAAAGTCATTTCGACATTCCTGTTACCTACTTCCTTCGCAGTATCTAATCCTGAGGTTTTACCCTCTTAACCGCATGGAAAAGAATCTCACAAATAACGTGTGAGTGTAGCTGTCGAGGATCTGTTGATTTCGGCCCCGTCCGATCTACCAGGACCTCCCAGGACGTCACACGAAGACAAAGTACTTTTTGGTGGCAGCGGTGGGATCCCTTATTTGCTGGGATATCCAAAACTTGGCGAGATCCTTCACTATCTGGGATAACCGAATCTTGTGAAATATTCCTCATCTCACGAAGAATTGAAGAGGAGATTTTCAAGCAAGTGATAGCGGGGATTGAACTGCGATAAGAACTTTCGATTATGGAATTGCGTACGCTTGTCTTGCTTTATTTTCCTGCGACTCACATGTAAGTCAAAATTATCATTTATAATTGTAACAAGACTCGAAATCGTTCGGTATTTGTAAAAATCCGTTATAAAATTTTAATTACATAACAATAAAAATGGTTGATTGCGAGGTAGACTCTTTGACTCGTCAGATAGGCGGTATAAACGTTAATGATGACGTTAACACAAACCGACGTACGAATACGAATATGCCATACGAATATACCAGTTTACGTGATGCTTCCGAGACAATCCTCCCGTTCGATGGTAAAAATATGCCTGTATCGCAATTCGCTAATAGTTGTCTGCATGCTCGAAATATGGTTTCTCCAAGTGCGGAATATGGATTAGTTCAAATGATTAAAAATAAATTAGTCGGACCAGCATTGAGAGTGGCTTTAAGCGGAGAGTATAACGACATCGAATCCTTATTGGCTGTCTTGAAAACGCGATTCGCACCTGTTTATTCTACGTCACAATTGCACGGAGAGTTTTCTAAGATAACGCAATATCCGGATGAGACTGTGGTAGATTACGGTAGCAGAGTATCTATGATTTTACAACAACTAAAATCTTGCTACCAAACCGAAAATCCGAACCAAGCTATCCAATTCGTAAATTCGGCAGAAACCAATGCTGTGAGAAATTTCTTAACTGGATTAAAAACGGATATATATACGCGAATCCACCCACGAGAACCGGGAACATTAAACAATGCAATAGAATCTGCCATAAAAGCTGAAAGCGAATATAACGAGCATATGCAACGTATGAGAATAACAGAGGGATTAATGCAATCTATAAGGGGTAATAATTGTCTTGGATATGGCACAATTCTCAGTCGTGTAGTACTTTTAATCCCCTCGCTCATATTTCGCACATACAATGGCAGCCTAAGGTCTGTTCTTTTTGTAAAAATCTTGGTCATACGCGAGCTGAATGCAGAACGTTACAACCACGAATTCTAAACCCACGAAACCCGGGAATCAATGTAAACCCGCGAAATCAAAATTATAATATTAATCAAAACAACCGACAAAATTTCCCTACTTCAAGAAATATGGGATTAATTTGTCGATATTGCAAAATACCAGGGCATAGCTTGGAACAATGTCGAAAAAGACAGTACAACAATAATGTGAGAAATCAAGAAAATCGAATCGGAAACCGAATGTTGGAAAATCGAATTCTTGAAAATTCTTAACGGAACAGACCGCAAGAAGCTCCGGGAAACCAAGAGCGGGCACAGCAAGTCGGCGCAGCGCTGAACGAACGCCCACGAGTGCGCCTGGTAACTCCGAACGAGAACCGCGAGGAAACGCCAGTGTAATAAACGTCGCATGTAATAAAATTGGGAAACCACTTTCTGTTATACTACCAAGCAAAAATTTGGTTGACGAACGAGCAAACTTTATGATAGATACAGGTTCTGATATTAATATAATAAAAGAAACCTACCTTCATGAAAACATGCCCATCGATACCAAAATGGTGTTTGAACTAAGTGGAATAACTAAAGGTCGAACTCGTACGATAGGCGTAACAAAAGTACGCATTTTCGACGTCGACATACTATTCCATGTAGTCACGGATAAATTCCCTATTCGACAGGATGGAATTTTGGGCACTGAATTCTTTAAGAGCCAACGAGCAACCATAGACTACTCGAGGGCAAGTCTGATCGTAAATGGCAAGCCATATTATTTTCATAATGATGAGACCGTTATTCTTCCCGCTAGGACGCGAAAACAAATATTTGTACGAATCGCCAATCCAGAAATAAAAAATGGATATATTCCAAAGTTAAACGCAGGACCCCAGGTGTACTTAGATAACGCCGTCGTATCAAATCATCACGGAATAGCGCATTTATATGCTGTTAACTCGTCGGATGAGGATATAGAATTAGCGATCCCTACTGTAAAGATATATCCATTCGAAGAGATAAGAGAAGAGATTAAGGAAAATTTTAGTAATAAACGAGATAACGACGATGAACGTGTTAATAAAATATTGCAATTACTACGTCTCGATCATTTGAACGAGGAGGAAGTCACTAGTGCCACTAGCCTAGTAACATCCCATGCGGAAAGATTTCATTTGCCAGGAGAACCTTTAGGCGCGACAAATGTTTTTAAACACCGAATATTTACCACCGATGATCGTCCGATTAATATCAAGCAATATCGTTATCCTCAAATACACAAGGAGGAAATACGAAGACAGGTAGACGAGATGCTGAATAAAGGTTATAGAACCATCAAGTTCGCCTTACAATTCTCCATTATGGATTGTTCCCAAAAAGGATGATTCCCTAGGAAATAAAAAATGGCGTCTAGTAATAGATTTCCGTGCTTTAAATGAAAAGACTATCGGAGACGCTTATCCTCTTCCAAATATCGTTGACATATTAGATCAACTCGGAAGTGCAAAATACTTTTCTGTATTTGATCTAGCATCTGGTTTTCATCAAATTCCTATGGATGAAACAGATAAACAAAACCGCATTTTCAACGCCGTATGGACATTTTGAATATAATCGTATGCCATTCGGACTAAAGAATGCTCCTGCTACATTTCAGAGACTAATGGATCAAGTTTTGACAGGATTACAAGGAATAGAGTTGTTCGTATATCTTGATGATATAGTAATTTATGCCCGCTCACTTCAAGAACATTAAACAAAATTTCATAGACTCATGAAACGACTTACCAAAGCTAATTTATACTTGCAACCTGATAAATGTATTTTTTGAAGAAAGAAGTAGCATATCTGGGACACGTAATATCTGAAGATGGCGTACGGCCAGATCCAAAAAAGATAAGCGCTGTGTTTCCCTAGGCCCAAAACACGAAAAAATATTAAACAGTTCCTTGGATTTGCAGGATATTATAGAAGATTTATTGAAAATTTTTCCAAGATTGCTAAGTCTTTATCTGATTTAACAAAACAATCAGTTGCTTTTGATTGGCAACGGAAACAACAAGAAGCATTTGATGAGTTGCGGAACGCTTTATGTTCAGAACCGATATTACAGTATCCAAATTTTAATGAACCGTTTATTATAACAACAGATGCATCTGGATATGTAATTGGAGCTATATTAAACCAAGGAAAAATAGGAAATGATCTTCCAATAGCATATACTTCTCGAGTTTTAAGCGACGCAGAAACGAGATATTCAGCAACAGAAAAAGAATTATTAGCACTGATTTATGCAGTAAAACATTTTCGCCCCTACATTTATGGCCGAAAATTCACATTAGTAATGGACCATAAACCACTAGAATGGTTAAATTCAATAGCTGATCCTACCTCGAGATTAATGCGATGGATGCTTAAATTAGCGGAATATGATTATTGTTACATCAAGACCGCGGGGACCCCTCCGATAATCTCAGCAGCAAATTATTGAAAACGCTCTCGAGGAATTTCAGCAAATTACGCGGCTGACCTTGCGATTAACCAGACGTCGAGTAATTATTTGACCGTGAGCGGATCAGTGAAACGGAGAAATTGGTTAGCCGTCGCGATAAAATGCCGTTGGGAGCGGGATTCGTCTCGTCAAAGTAATATCGTCCGCAGATGTTTTCTATGGTGTTACCTAATTCCCTGAGTACTTCCAGAGATACCATAAAAACCTCGGTGCATTCAGGACAAAGCTCGATGTCGCGGACTATTATGAGACTGGTACGGCAGCTATCACAATGATCCCGGGCGGAAGTGTACCCAAACTGGAACGCGTGGGCCAGTTCCAAACGACACGTAAGCGTCCCTTCTGGTATTTCTTCCTTGCATCGAAAGCAACAGATATTCGGCACTGTTAGGGAACGATTCGGCGATAGCGTCGTCTACGCGTCGATATCCAAATGCGGTAAGGCAACGCACTGTACTCATACGATATTTGTATACGGCGCCTGGGTGAGTGCGTGGGTCTCGTGGCTCGAGGAAACAATGCGGGCACATTACGTCAAATAACGGGTGTTAACGTTACGCGGCGAATATTCAACGTTAAATAATATTTCGAAACTAGAATATTTCTATATGCAACGGTAAAGCGGCTCAAAATCCTGCATACTTTAAAGGAAAGTAGCAAGGGAGGCAAAAAAAAGGGTCGATCGTAAAACCTTTCCGGTCAAGTGATGCGACTGTACGGCGGTCGCTCGACGCGAACAAAGCGAATGATGTAACCCGAAAGAATCCTGAGCACGACGAGTATACTTATATTCGTTTACATCTAATCTTCTTATATTCTATATTTCACTGGTGTAAACGTATGCCCGGTGGGAAAACGCGAAAGCAACCGGGAATAAAACTCAATGCATGATTCTCACTTATCTTTCGGTGTTTGCTCTGCGCAGATACTCTTCGAGGGAGATACGTGGTCGAAAACTGCTTCCTTGGTAAGCTGCTACGGGCACGGATGGGCTGGCAAGGCGCTCCAGAGGCGATCATGCACGAGAAGTTCGTACTCGCCGTCGTAAGTCACTCCTTCGCCGATGATCGCATTGTGGTCGTAAATCGCGGCCACGTGGAGGTCGTATTCGAGTCGCCGAAGTGCGTTGTCACGACCCGCGCGATTTTTCCGTGCCTTAGGCATTCGGCAGAGGCTTTAGGCGTATATTATATTTAATTAAAAGGTTAGAGTTAGGATATTACATTCGGCTGCGAGCCAATTACGCATTGGTTCGGCGTCGCGTTGGACTGCATGAACTACCGCGTGCTCGAAGTCCGATGTTTCCTTTGTGGTAAGTGCGGATGACGCCTTGCCCCCAGAAACGATCGGAATTCTTGCTTTAGCTGCTAATTATTCGATAAAAGAAGATTTGAGTTTATTATGAACGCCCGTTGCCTCTTTAGTCTCGCGAACACATTCCGTTATTATCGGAATCTCGGAGACGAGGGATGAGATAATGAAGGACACGTGGCGTTAAATAAAAAACAATATATTTAGATATTCACTGAATTTACTTACACTCACGAACAAGATGGTACAGAATACTAATACTATATATATTAAACTAGAATTTGAAATATTAATAGCTAGGATTTGAACTAAATCTAGAGATTGAAACACGCTTAGACTTGAACGAGACAAGGATTTAGGAACGACGCCCGCGTGGTGTTCACTGATCGACGACGCGCACAAGAGTGAACGAGTATGGCCGGGCGTTGTAACGCGTGCCTGCGGCGGCGCTGTTGCGCAACATGGCAGTAGCGTGAGTACGCCAACGCTCGTGGCGTTCGCGGCGGTCATAGACTACAGAACTAGGCTAGATGTACATAGTGGTTGTTGGTCGGCCAATCAGCGCGCGGCTGACTGGAGATGATGCGCGGAACAGCAACGCGCCTTATTATAGTAATAATTTTACAATTAATTAGATTTATTGTTAGCATGATTTGTTATTGTTATTTATTATTTTATTTATTATTATTATTTAATTTTATTACTTATTTTAGGAAAAATGCTTACTATTGTCGGTTGTTTAATAATTTGCAACCTATGAGATTGCCTATAATATAATACTTATATTTATTATGGTGTATATTTACTGGCGATAAGGCGCATCATGTGGTACGTCCACGGCAGGAGAGCCGGTTGTTGCCAACTTCGGCGGCTAGAATAATGTCGCTTCTGCGCAGGTGGGATGAAAAGAAGAAGAAAAAATTTTACCCATTGGCTCTCCTGACATCACATTAAAATATTTAGCGCTGCCTAATTGATCTAATATTTCTTCGATGTTAGGCAGGGGGTACGCGTCCTCTATAGTTTTTTCATTTAACGCTCTAAAATCGATAACCATCCTCCATTGTTTATTGCCTTTGGAGTCTGGTTTTTTGGGCCCTATCCACAAGGGAGAATTGTAAGGAGATTTTGAAGATGTAATCACATCGTTTGCCAAAAGTTTATCGACTTGTCGCGTAATTTCTTCCTTGTGGATAGGGGGATAGCGATACTGCTTAGTGTTTATTGGTTGTTCATCGCGGGTAACTATGCGGTGCGAACATACGTCTGTGTGATCTAAAGAGTCTCCTGGCACTTGGAAAGATCTACGTTGTTTTTTATTAGGCCTTTGACATGGCTTGCTTCAAATTCGTTTAAATGTTCTAGGCGGAGTAGTTTCTCGATATTGGCAATTCTATCATTGAAATTCGTGGCTTCTACTGAATTGATTTGGGAGCGCCGCGCGGTGGGTCTAGCTTCCTCCGCGTTTGTTAGACAATACGTTTGTTAGACAATACTTCGATAGCTTGTAACTCGATTGTAGAGACCGGCACTTCGCGGTCTGTATTTCCCGTATTAATCGCATGGAGGTAGGCTCTGCCACAATTCGTAACAATTGCCTCGCCTATATATATTTCCGGTTCTGTCGCGATGCGAGAGACATAGCCTATTTGCATATCATGATTTAATATGTTTACATAGAAAGCAGCGCGGGATTGCACTGGGATTACTATCGATTCGTGTTGCGAGAAGGGCAAGGGGATCCCTTGCCATATTACGACTTTCTTTGCGAAGTCTATCGTGGCGTTATCGCGTAGGAATTCGGATCCTAGGATCCCTTTCTGTTCTTGGAAAGTCGTTCGGCACAAGATGTAATTTAATTTTGTTTCCGAGAAATGTCGTATTGATTGACCCCAAAGTGGGGATGGTACCTTCTGTTATGCCACTAAGGAACAGCAAGTCATGTTTGATTACTTCTCTCTCATCCCGTACATTACGTTTCTTTATTAAATTGGGGGCGGCCCCTGTGTCTACCATAAATCTTACGCGGGGTATCATCCCGTCGATAGATACGCTTATTGTTGGCGCGTGATTGAATTCGTTAGGGTTTAAAGTAGCTATTCTGACTTTTGATTGTTCGCGCTTGTTATATTTTCCGTCGGATTTATTAAGTTTATTGGACGCGTTGGTCGCGGCTGATCCGCCCTCGTCGCGTCCTGTCTGCGAGGCGAATCGTTCGCGTTTCCCGACTAGCGCTCGTTATAGTATTGCCTTTTTTTACACTCGTCGATTTCGTGTCCCGGGTTTTTACAGTATCTGCACCATTTAGTTTGTCGTTGATTTTCAACGACGCGCGAGTTCTCGTTGCTTCGCTGAAACGAACCAGTCCTTTCGGCATACGTCGGGCGGGCGGCGTGGTTAGTGTAAGAATTGTTTGTATTAGATGGTGATATCACGGGCGGAGTATCCGCATACGCCCTTCTGGGATTGTTTTCTCCACGACGCGGTGGGTCCAGGTGTCGTTGCGCGTTATCTTGCTGTGTACGGGAAGTGTAGTGCCCGGATGTTCGTCGCGGTATCGGAGATATGCGGGCGCTGTCTAATCTGTTGTCCGGTCAGTTATCATATCGTTGTTTTTCTAAACGGGAAGTGTAGTGTCCGGATGTTTGTCGCAGTATCGGCGATAAGCAAGTGCTATCAAGCCTTCCGTCCGGTCGATTACCATATCGTTGTTTTTCTAATTCTTCCCTCTTAGCGATTGCCTTAGCGACGGCAAAAGCATCGGACGGACAATGGTAATGCTCGGGTTTGAGCTGTAATCTGTATACTGTTGGGAGTCCCTCACAAAAACTCTGAGCGGTGAGGTTATCAATCTCCCTTGTTGTCTGATTATCGAGAAAGCTTCGAGCACGACGTTCTCCGTCTCGGATGGCCGCACGTAATTCTTTGACGCGATCTATGTAATTGAGAATATGTTCATGAGCTCCCAGGTGGATCGCGGTTAATTCTCCCCTGTACTGCGCGACTGTTTTAAATGACCCAAACGCTCCTACTGTTACGTCGCAGGCGAGACGTGCTACGCGTGGGGCGAGTCTGCTCGCACTGGGCTGCGTGTTAGTTTTTACGGCTGAATTTGACTGGATTATTGATATAAATTGCGAGTGTATAGACCGTGTAAAAAGGTTGATAGTCTCCTAGATAAAATAATATCATGCAGTCCTATCTCTGCATCTACGTCAATGACGATAGGATTTGGCAGTGCGTAAAAAGAAATATTTTCTTCGAGTAAATATTCTAAGAATGCCGCAAATGCTTCGGAGCAGGGATCGCAGTCGGTTACCTCACGCCAGAGAGCTAATTCAGTACCGCAAAAATTGCAAAACCTTTCTTTCCGAGTAGTCCCAACATTAATGTAATGTCTTAAGATAGCTGTGAATTGTAGTTGATCACAATTGAGATTATACCGGGATTTGCACTCTAGGCATATGAGGTTGGCGGAATTTGTATCGGTAGCTATGCCGACAAGACCATATCCGAATTCGACTACACACCGAGAGATACTTATTTGATGATTAAAGACGGCGGCCGAATGTGTTTTCTTTTGATGTGAGCCTTCCGATTGTCCTCTGCACATAACGCGATTCACAAATAGGAAATGGAAATTCACTTACCTTTCGTTGGCCCGATTCCTGGATTCGGGCTTTTAATTCTCGCTGTCGGCCTGGCGGGTCTCGGGATGCACACTAGGATGCGGGGCGTCTGGAGACAACGTTGCTGGATTCGGGGGACTTGGAGCCCACAGGCTATTCTTGAAATGTGCTTCGTATTCTGGTTGGTAGATTTCTTCACACCCGAGCAATTCACTCAAATCACTGGTGAGCGCGGATTTAATTTCATATAGAGTTCAACGAATCGCACGCTGACGTCCGGCACGGTTTTTGCGTTTATTCGGCATCGAGAGTGACCATGAAGGGAAATATTGCTTCCCTTATAAGTTACGAATAAAAGATTGAGCTTTCTATCGCGAGGAGAACCCGTAGCCCTCTGTGGAGAGTAGTGCGGGTGGACGCACAACTTGCTAGCCAAGAGGCGGGACAGGTTGTCAGATATCTTATAATTTAGCGAATTAAAATGCGTGAGAAGCGATACCTCTCTTGGGGAGTAGTGCGGGTGGATGCACAACTTGCTAGCCAAGAGAGCAAGCACGGCTTCCCGGGTCGCTTATTATTTGATTAAATTACGCGTGGTCACTCTACCTCGCGAACTCTGTCGATTGTACGTTTCGCTAGGATGGGTGGAAGGATTTATTAATTGTTTGACACACACTAATCACTTTTTACTTATATATATATATTGTAAGGTATTCAAATACAAAATTAATTAATACAATGATTGATTAAATTGTAAAACACGTTTAAAATTAGACTTATAAGAGCTTGAATTTGAATTGAGTGACGTTAGATTCACTAACACTACAATAGAATTGGAATTGATTTGAGATTGGATTCGAGTTACTTCTTAATACTAGAATTGGAGTTGAACTAGATTTGGAATCGAATTAGAAGAGGGAGTTCACGGACTGGAGGTCCTCTCCATTTTTCGCGAGATGAACTGCCTACAGTCGGCCGTGCACTGAAGTGCTTCGATTCGGCGCCTCGAAACTGCGGCGACGCTATGGTGGGGTGCGCGCTCGATGTGGGAGGCGCTGGTGGTGGGAGTGCGGCGCTCGCGTGGGAGGCTAGAGAATCGCCATGGTGGGGCTCGCGGTAGCCCAGGGACGTACCACGTCTGTTCTTTGCTTCATGTTATAGAGATTTATCATTGTAAAATTGAAAAGGGTAATATCCTTACAATAGGAAATAAAATTATTAATTATTCTGTCGCGACAGACGTGACACCCCTACCCTCTTATAATAGAAATGGAGGCACTCGACCGATATTTCTCATCTTAATCCTAAGTACAAAAAGGTATAAAGATATAAATCATAAATGATCAAATATTAGCTAAGATATTACCTAAAGGTTTTAGGAGATACAATTTTTACATTACTTTATAACAATGCCTAACTTAGTATTTCTTACATTCACATTTCTTACATACATCGTTTTCGTGGAGATATTTTCGCAATTCTGTGTACGATTGTTCCGGCTGTCACTCCCACCACCAGCGCCTCCCACATCGAGCGCGCACCCCACCATAGCGTCGTCGCAGTTTCGAGCCGCCGAATCGAAGCACTTCAGTGCACGGCCGACTGTAGGCAGTTCATCTCGCGAATCCGACTGGACAGGACCTCCAGTCCGTGAACTCCCTCTTCTAATTTGATTCCAAATCTAGTTCAACTCCAATTCTAGTATTAAGAAAGTTCGATTCCAATTCTAGTATTAAGAAATAACTCGAATCCAATCTCAAGTCAATTCTAATTCTATTGTAGTGCTAGTAAATCTAACGTCACTCAATTCAAATTCAAGCTCTTATAAATCTAATTTTAAACGTGTTTTACAATTTAATCAATCTTTGTATCAATTAATTTTGTATTTGAATACCTTACAATATATATATAAGTGAAAAGTGATTAGTGTGTGTCAAAAAATTAATAAATCCTTCCACCCATCCTAGCGAAACGTACAATCGACAGAGTTCGCGAGGTAGAGTGACCACGCGTAATTTAATTAAATAATAAGCGACCCGGGAAGCCGTGCTTGCTCTCTTGGCTAGCAAGTTGTGCGTTCACCCGCATTACTCCCCAAGAGAGGTATCGCTTCTCACGCATTTTAATTCACCAAATTATAAGATATCTGACAATCTGTCCCGCCTCTTGGCTAGCAAGTTGTGCGTCCACCCGCACTACTCCCCACAGAGGGCTACATGTTCTCATCGCGATAGAAAGCTCAATCTTTTATTCGTAACTTGTAAGGGAAGCAACATTTCCCTTCATGGTTACTCTCGATTCCGAATAAACGCAAAAACCGCCGGACGTCAGCGTGCGATTCGTCGAACTCTATATGAAATTAAATCCGCGCTCACCGGTGATTTGAGTGAATTGCTCGGGTGTGAAGAAATCTACCAACTAGAATACGAAGCACATTTCAAGAATAGCCTGTGGGCTCCAAGTCCCCCGAATCCAGCAACGTTGTCTCCAGACTCCCCGCATCCTAGTGCATCCCGAGACCCGCCAGGCCGACAGCGAGGATTAAAAGCCCGAATCCAGGAACCGGGCCAACGAAAAGTAGGTGAATTTCCATTTCCTATTTGTGAATCACGTTATGTGCAGAGAACAATCGGAAGGACTCACGTCAAAAGAAAACACATTCGGCCGCCAACTTTAATCATCAAATAAGTATCTCTCGGTGTGTAGTCGAATTCGGGTATGGTCTTGTCGGCATAGCTACCGATACAAATTCTGCCAACCTCATATGCCTAGAGTGCAAATCCCGGTATAATCTCAATTGTGATCAACTACAATTCACAGCTATCTTAAGGCATTACATTAATGTTGGGACTACTCGGAAAGAAAGGCTTTGTAATTTTTGCGGTACCGAATTAGCTCTCTGGCGTGAGGTAACCGACTGCGATCCCTGCTCCGAAGCATTTGCGGCATTCTTAGAATATTTACGCGAAGAAAATACTTCTTTTTACGCACTGCCAAATCCTATCGTCATTGACGTAGATGCAGAGATAGGACTGCATGATATTATTTTCTCTAGGAGACTATCAACCTTTTTACACGGTCTATACACTCGCAATTTATATCAATAATCCAGTCAAATTCAGCTGTAAAAACCAACACGCAGCCCAGTGCGAGCAGACTCGCCTCACGCGTAACACGTCTCGCCTGCGACGTAACAGTATTATATAGGCAATCTCATAGATTGCAAATTATTATAATTAATAATAAATTTAATGACAATAGTCAGATTAATAAATAGTATGTCAAATATAACACTTATGTAAATAATAAAATCATGTTAACAATAAATCTAATTAATTGTAAGATTATTACTATCCCAAAGCTCGCATTACTGTCACGCGCATCATCTCCAGTCAGCCACGCGCTGATTGGCCGACCAACGACCGCCATGGATATACACATCTAGCCTAGCTCTATAGTCTATGACCGCCGCGAATGCCACGTGCGTTGGCGTACCCACGCCATCTGCCATCTTGCGCCACGTGCGTTGGCGTACCCACGCTACCGCCATGTTGAGCAACAGCGCCGCCGCAGGCGCGCGTTACAACGCGCGGCCATACTCGTACACTCTTGTGCGCGCCGTCGATCAGTGAACACCGCGCGAGCGTCGTTCCTAAATCCTTGTCTCGTTCAAGTCTAAGCGTGTTTCAATCTCTAGATTAAGTTCAAATCCTAGCTATTAATATTTCAAATTCTAGTTTAATATATATGGTATTAGTATTCCGTACCATCTTGTTCGTGAGTGTAAGTAAATTCAGTGAATATCTAAATATATCGATTTTTATTTAACGCCACGTGTCCTTCATTATCTCATCCCTTGTCTCTGAGATTCCGATAATAACGGATGTGTTCGCGAGGCTAAAGAGGCAACGGACGTTCACTCAAGTCTTCTTTTATTGAATAATTAGCAGCTAAAGCAAGAATTCCGATCGTTTCCGGGGGCAAGGTGTTGTGCGTCATCCGCACTTACCACAAAGGAAACATCGGACTTCGAGCACGCGGTAGCTCATGCATTCCAACACGATGCCGAACCAATGCGTAATTGGCTCGCAGCCGAATGTAATATCCTAACTCTAACCTTTTAATTAAATATAATATACGCCTAAAGCCTCTGCCGAATGCCTAAGGCACGGAAAAATCGCGCGGGTCGTGACAACGCACTTCGGCGACTCGAATACGACCTCCACGTGGCCGCGATTTACGACCACAATACGATCATCGGCGAAGGAGTGACTTACGACGGCGAGTACGAACTTCTCGTGCATGATCGCCTCTGGAGCGCCTTGCCAGCCCATCCGTGCCCGTAGCAGCTTACCAAGGAAGCAGTTTTCGACCACGTATCTCCCTCGAAGAGTATCTGCGCAGAGCAAACACCGAAAGATAAGTGAGAATCATGCATTGAGTTTTATTCCCGGTTGCTTTCGCGTTTTCCCACCGGGCATACGTTTACACCAGTGAAATATAGAATATAAGAAGATTAGATGTAAACGAATATAAGTATACTCGTCGTGCTCAGGATTCTTTCGGGTTACATCATTCGCTTTGTTCGCGTCGAGCGACCGCCGTACAGTCGCATCACTTGACCGGAAAGGTTTTACGATCGACCCTTTTTTTTGCCTCCCTTGCTACTTTCCTTTAAAGTATGCAGGATTTTGAGCCGCTTTACCGTTGCATATAGAAATATTCTAGTTTCGAAATATTATTTAACGTTGAATATTCGCCGCGTAACGTTAACACCCGTTATTTGACGTAATGTGCCCGCATTGTTTCCTCGAGCCACGAGACCCACGCACTCACCCAGCCGCCGTATACAAATATCGTATGAGTACGGTGCGTTGCCTTACCACATTCGGATATCAACGCATAAACGACACCACCGCCGAATCGTTCCCTAACAGTACCGAATATCTTGCTTTCGATGCAAGGAAGAAATACCAGAAGGGACGCTTATGTATCGTCTGGAACTGGCCCACGCGTTCCAGTTTGGGTACACTTCCGCCCGGGATCATTGTGATAGCTGCCGTATTAGTCTCGTAATAGTCCGCGACATCGAGCTTTGCCCTGAATGCACCGAGATTTTTATCGTATCTCTGGAAGTACTCAGGGAATTAGGTAACACCATAGAAAACATCTGCGGACGATATTACCTTGACGAGACGAATCCCGCTCCCAACGGCATTTTATCGCGCCGGCTAACCAATTTCTCCGTTTCACTGATTCGCTCACGGTCAAATAATTACTCGACTCTGTTTAATCGCAAGGTCAGCCGCGTAATTTGCTGAAATTCCTCGAGAACGTTCTTAATAATTTGCCGCTGAGTTTATCGGAAGGGTCCCCGCGGTCTTGACGTAACAAGTCCCCTCCCCGGCACAGTGAACGCGGTGACTGGTCGGCTTTCGGGTGCCAGCGGGACTTGTCAATACCCGTTTTTAAGATCCAATGTGGTGAGATATTTGGCACCGCGCAACTTATCGAGTGTAGCCGCAATATGTGGTAAGAGATAGGCGTCCTTTTGCGTGTCGTTCAGTTTTCAGAAGTCGATGCAAAAACGATACGTGCCGTCCTTCTTTCTGACGAGCACCACCGGGGAGTGCCAGGCGCTTTGAGACGGTTCGATTACGCCGGCTTCTTCCATCTTCCACTTCCTGGTCTATCACGGCCTGCATGCCTGGATTACGCGGTCGGTGCCGTTGTTTAATTGGTTGGTCGGTCGTTAGGCGGATACGATGCTCGATACGATCGATCGGGCCGCATATTGTCTCAAAAGCAGCTAGCTCTCGGTGTAGAAATTCTCGTAGCTGCTGGTCTTCGTCCGTGGTACGTGGCGTTAGCCCGGCCGAAATCTTCCCTACCACGGGTTGATCGCGGTTCTTGGTGATCGGGGGTGCGGGGAGGGCGACCCCGAGTTTAGCCCAAAGATCAATGCCGATGAGGATCGGCCCGCTGAAGTTCGGCATGACTTGGAACGTGTGGGTCACGGTACGGTCGGTAATGGTGATCGGCAGGTCCACCGTGTGGGTGATGGGGACCGTGGTGTCGTCGGCCAAGTGACGTCCTGGGAGGTCCTGGTAGATCGGACGGAGCCGAAATCAATAGATTCTCGACAGCTACACTCAGCTACACTCAGCTACACGTTATTTGTGAGATTCTTTTCCATGCGGTTAAGAGGGTAAAACCTCAGAATTAGATACTGCGAAGGAAGTAGGTAACAGGAATGTCGAAATGACTTTTATTTTCAGGAAAGAGTTTTCGATTTTGGGAATAAGGAATAATATAATATCACACTTGTGGTATTTGAATTGGAATTTATTCACTGTTATAAATGATAGGTATATATATATATATATATATTTAGCGAATACGAGTGGAAGTACAAGTGCAAAAATGTACGTGCGCGTACAAGTGCGAACGCGAATAAAATGTAAGTGTCCGTGGATGTGAATCGTAAGTGCGAAATGGGAAAATGCGCGAGTGCGTACGAGTGAATGCGCAAAGGTATCGTCGCTCGAGGGTCGGTTTTTATATGTTGCCAAAACATGGAAGTAGGGGTGACCTAAATTCCAATGTTATGATTCTACAGGTTTGAATAAAGCCTATTGTTAGTCTACTTTCATTATGAGTCAGCTATGATTCACGCATTTAAGACCTTCTAGTTGTCCTTGACATAGTTTTCTATTGGTCGACTTAGTCTACATTTGCTATGAGTCAGCGATGACTCGTGGTATTAAAATATTATGGCGCCCTTGACATTTAACGTTGGCCTACTTTCGCTTATAAACTGACCATGAGTCAGCGATGACTCGTGATACTAAAATATTATGGAGGCCTTGACATTTAACGTTGGCTTATTTTCGCTTACAAACTGATCATGAGTCACACCTGTGACTAAATATTATGGAGGCCTTGACATTTAACGTTGGCTTATTTTTGCTTTCAAAGAGTTATACTTCGTTATAATAATTCCTTTCTTATAATTAACAAACATATAATTTGCTTGAATTTAAGCTTTTATAATAAATATTAATTATCGCAATATCGTTTTAGATATACTTTACAATTTTTATAATAATAATGATTACATCGTATAATTAGTATATCTAAAATATATCAGTATAACTCTTTTTTATATTTGTAATACATTATTTATTAAATGTTTTCAGGTACGAAATGGCTCTGATTGTGATTGGTTGAATCGTTAGGGTAGTTTTTCATGCATATTAATATTCAAGATTCTTGTCATAGCCATAGGATTAGTGTTAATGAAAAAAGGGAAGTAACAATTATAAATATAAGTCTAGGATGAAGGTTTCTAGAAGTTGAACTGGTTTATATACGGAGATTTGCCTGCTGAACTGATTTGAGTTTTTGAGGTAAGTGTATATAAGGAAGTTTATAATTGTTTAAATATCTTCTAAACAGTGCGAGTTAGGTAGGTAAGTGTAATGAGATAAGTTGCAGGATTTCCTGTGTGTTGTCCAAATCTTTCATAATAATTATTTGTTAATATAATAATTTATTTATTTATAAATTTTATTAAACGAAATTTAAATCGTAGAATTTCTTTTCTGAGATTAAATATGTTTCTATCCGGGTTGTTTATATAATTTCATAAAGAAAACTATATCTTATAAGGAAATGCATAATGTACGTATATATGTATACATGTGTGTGTGCTTTCATATACCCTTAATTTTGTTTATACTTGAGAATTAAGAATTGTAACCACAAACTATAATTATGTTTTCGAAATGATTTTTGATGGAGAATGTATTTATACAAGGAAAATATATCCATATTAGGACATCAACAAAATTTATCCTTGAAATAAGTATATGTATCAGGTGAACTGTTGAATAAATGTTTTGTCATGGATTTTGTTATATTGTCATTATGACTTTTATTCCTTATTCATATCCTTTCTATTGTTATTAGTTTTTTTATTAACTTTTATATTTATTATTAAAATGGTAAAACAAAAGTGAAAGTGTTTGATATACAAGAGTTTCTTAGTTTCTGAAGTTATATTTGACAATATAAAGAAATTGGTTGGTATTTTGTTATTTATATAATTATATGATTTTGTTTATTAATTGGTAATAAAGATATTACAATGTACCGATTATTGTGTAATTATGTAAATGTTTTGTTATAGTTTTTGTGCATTACGTGGGCGAAGTTTTATTTCCTACATTTGTTTTTTATTCATTATTTACTATTTGTTGAGATTTTGTTGTTAATGTTGAAATGCTTAGATAAGGATGCGATATTAAGCTCTATTTTCTTGTTACTTTACTGAACAGTCTGGAGAAGTGATTTCAGTATGTTCTGTTTTTTGTTAGTGAGGTTCTAGGGAAAATTTACTAGAAACATTAAGACTGTAGTAGCGCCAGGGTTATGGTAAGGTTATGGTAAGGAGCGGCCATTTTGTATAAATCTTTAAATAATTTTAATCGGTATATTCTTTTATTAAATGCATAGGAAGGGTTTGTTTGTGCTGTCTCCTGATACAGTCAGTCATAAATAATTAAAATTTTTGAAAAATTTACATTAGACATGACCAGAGGTACTCTCGGCGCTGGGACGTGACACAAGTTGATCTGTTGGGTTATCCCCCGAGGGGGGTGGTCGCAGTACCGGGCTCGCTTGGCCGTGGCGGGACTCACGAACGAGACCTCGGAGCCGGAGTCGAGCAGGGCCCACAGATGCCGACCGAGTAGCTGGATCTTCAGATGCGGCCTAGGCGTGAACTTTATGGCGTTCTGTCGGGACGGGCGGCGGCCGCTGGTTCCCCGTGTGTCGTTTCCCGACGGTGGGTGACAGTCTCGGGTGAATATGCCGTCCTTGCCACAGCGAGAGCAAAACTTGCGTGGTGGCTTCTTACAGTCGAGGCGTGTATATAACTGGTAACTGGAATTTAAATTGTTATATAGTCGGCGGACTTTCTCTTGTGGCGAATAGCCCCCAGCGCGCCTCATCATGGTCAGCAGGTCCGTGGCGTACTGGTCAAAGGGTTCCCCTGGTTTGCCTTTTTGCCTTCGAGCCTGAACATCCTGCCGTAGCTAGTCTTGGTAGTCGGGTGGGAGGTATTTCAATCGGAAGGCGGTGCAGAAGGCGTCCCAGGTGGTTCAGTCCTTGTAATTGTTGCGATACCACAACAATGAATTTCCGCGTAGCATCTCTGGTAGCCCTAGCAGGAACAATTCGGCGTAGCGGTAGGATCGCCTCAGCTCCTCTAGACGTTCGAACGGGTCTTTGCCATCGAAGCAGAGGCCCCACTTTCGGATTCGGTCTAGGATTGGTGGGGTCGAGTGGCATTGGCTCGACCCGGGCAGGGGCCGGCTCGGGCGGTCCCGGCGTCGCTTTTTCCTCGGTTGGCATGTCGGCGGTATCTTGTTCGACGAACAGCTCCGGGTTTTGGATTACGAATTGGCGTAATCAATGTCGTAACGTGTCGGTACCATCGATATTGTCGAGACCGTGCGTGGCTAGTTGAGCGAGCTGAACCTTCGAAAGACCGTATATCCAAGAGATTTTCATCGGAGTGCGCACGCAAGGAGTCTCTACTGGGCAGGTCCCTGTTCGGGCGCCATGTGACGCGGTCACCTCGCTCGAAGCTCGGATCGGCTCGTCAGTGTCCGGGTTCGAGAGCAGGGGAGACTCAAGCATACGCGAACACAAGTAGCGGCGAAAAGATCGCTTATTGGTGGAAAGGTAGATATAGAATAGTGCAGAGCCGGATGATGTCGCAGTGTCGCTGGTAGCAAAGCGGAGACGCAACCGGTTGGCGTAAGGCGATGAGATGCGCAGGACGGGTGCGGCATGCGGTCGACAACGGTCTATTTACACGGCGCGGTTACCACTAGGGATCTTAGGATTACTGACTTATAAGTAGCGGCCTTAATCTCTATCGCATGCACTTACGAGCTAATGTCAGGCGGTTATTGCGGGCAGGGTCGAGTGCCACGTCGAGCCCTGCCTTCGTAACGGAAACCGGTGAAACCCGGTGGAGCTGAGCGAAACCTCAGCCCGAGGAGCGGTGACAGGAGTCGGCGAAACCCGACAGAGCTGAGTGAAACCTCAGCCCGTGGAGCGGTGACAGGAGTCGGCGAAACCCGACAGAGCTGAGTAAAACCTCAGCCCGTGGAGTGGTGACAGGAGTCGGCGAAATCCGACAGAGCTGAGTAAAACCTCAGCCCGTGGAGCGGTGACAGGAGTCGGCGAAACCCGACAGAGCTGAGTGAAACCTCAGCCCGTGGAGCGGTGACAGGAGTCGGCGAAACCCGACAGAACTGAGTGAAACCTCAGCCCGTAGGTAGAGAAAGCCGGTGAAACCCGGCAGAGCCAAGTGAAATCTTGGCCCCGAGAGGTAGTAGGTACTGGTTAGGTCAGTATCGGGAGTCGGATCGCAGGATAGGATCTGGTCTCGATGTCTCGGCCGGCCGGCTTATATACCCGGCCGGCGTTCCCCACTGCGCGCCGTCGGTCCGGTGGCGGGGAGTCGATATCGCGTTGGGGCACCGCGAGCGAGATAGCGTGAGCGAGACGGCGCGTGCGCCCTACAGGCAAGCGAATGCGATAGCGCGAGTGGTGTACGTGCAAGCGGGATGGGTAGTGCAGGATAGTGAGCCCAGTGTTTGTATATATTTATGTATATGTATATGTATGTATATGTATATATGTATGTGTGCTCGTAACGGCCCTGCCGTTACAACCTTACAGACATTGAGTTCCCGCTCGTTGGGAAATTGTTAAACCTGCAAAGAAAAACTCTTCGCGTAAATTTTTCCTTTAAAATTTCAAAACCTAAGATCTCTCATGCAGAGAACGCCTGTCGCAATGAATACGCGATCGAATAAAAAGTCTCCCCTCGAGGAAGACGTTGAACATGGATGCATGGCATCCGCGGAACGCTCCGAAGCGGATGATAGAAACGATTTAAAGGCAGAAATGAACGCTTTTCGCAAAGAACGAGAAATAATGCGCGACGTCGTTGAAATGATCGCGACACTGCGTAATGAGGTAGCAGAATTACGAAACGTTACCGACCATCGCAATGAGCAAATATTAGAAGTCCCATCGGGACAACCTTTTCTAAATCCGCGAATCTCATATCCCGATATAAGTGAGGCCGCGTCAGATTTACCACCAGCACCGAGAATCTCATATCGTGAAACAACCGAGTTCGTCCCATATTACGATGGTTATAACATACCACTAAATAAATTCATAAGCGCTTGTAGACAAGCACGAGACATACTACCGCCAAATTATGAACGACCTCTTACGATTATTGATTGCAAAATTAAGAGGCAGAGCTCACTCTGCAGTAGCGGACGAACCGTGCGAATCAGTAACGCAGCTAACTGACTTATTAGTGAGTGCATTTAGCTCCGTAAAAAGCGTCGCTCAATATCGAGGAGAATTGACCGCGATCCACATAAAGGCGCGAGAACATATTTTGGATTACATAGATCGAGTAAAAGAATTCAGATCCGCAATAATGGATGGCGAAAGAAGAGCGCGAGGTAGATTAGATAAAGAGATAACGAATGAAATAGATATTCTGACGGCGGAATGCTTTTGCAACGGATTGCCGATTGTTTATCGCCTCCAGTTGAAACCCGAACATTATCTTAATCCCTTCGAAGCATTCACTGCCGCGAAATTGAAATAGCCAAAAGAGAGGAGCTAGAAAAATAATGGCTGGAAGTTCTGAAAGAAATGCCGAGAGATATCGGATGTCGCGGCATGCCACGCGATATTGTATGGCACAGTCGACGCCGCTGCCATTACAGGTGACGTCATCCAAAAATTATCAACCGCCTATCCGAGACACTCGCTATCAAAATAATTATCGCGAACCAACTAGGGTTCCCTTTTAGTCGCCGCGAAACGCAAACAGATACCGCGAGCCACCACAGGATAAATACGAAACTAGATATCGCGACGAACGCAGCTGCGCAAATAATCAAAGAACATTACATAGCCATAATACAAATCCGGGACACGAATCGCGTGAGAAAATATCCGATAAACCTATCGTGCAGACAAAAGAAAGTAACTACGAAGCAGCATTGAAATGGTGCCGCTATTGCAAAACGCGCGGACATGAAATAGAAGAATGCAAGAAAAGAGAATATTATAACAAACCCATAATCCGGTCGGGAAACGCGAAAGATCCGCTCCGAAAACCGGACGCGACACGAGCGGATCCCCAGTACGCCACGCGTCCAGTAATACGATAACCAATATAGAAAAAATGAATCAACCGAGCACAAGCAATACAACATCGCAACCTTAAATCCAAGAGAATTTAATCAGGCGCCACGTTAACGATAAAAGGTTTAATGCCAGACGTAAAATTTATGATCGACACGGGTGCCGCTCCGAAACTAATAAAGGAACGAAATATTCTTTCTCATACTTCAATATCTAAAGATGATATTTTATATCTTAATGGAATCACACAGGGAAAGATCGCGACCCTAGGGTCCACGCAATTAGACTTTCTCGGATATAAAATCAAAATGCACGCCTAATAACTTCCCAATCGTGCAGGAAGGGATCTTAGGATCGGACTTCCTCTGCGACAATACAACGATAGACTTTCCTAGGAAGCTTCTATTGTGGCAGGGAATAGAAATTCCGTTCGCTCAACACGACTCAATCGTCGTTCCTGCTAGATCGCGAACTATCTTCTATATTAACATCGAAAATCCTGAAATCAAAATGGGATATATACCGCGACTAGAAATTCATAAGGATATATATGTGGGTGAAGCTCTTGTTGAAAACCGCGACGGAAAAGTATATTTGCAAATAATCAACGCCGGAGAAATAGATCGGGAAGTAATACTGACTATCCGAATGCAGGAAGTCGAATTCATTGAAAATAAATCTTGCCACAACCACAGTCCTCTTCCATTTATCCCCAACGCTTCGTCAGTGAACTTAGTGTCACGAACTAACGCCCAGGAAAGAATAACTCGAATTCGTGACCTGCTACGCCTGGATCATTTAAATAAAGAGGAACAACACCATGTTGAAGGCTTATTAGAAAAAAATAGCGATCTATTCCATCTTCCGGACGATAAATTAAAATATACCAATGCAAGTGCGCATAAAATAATCACGCATGATGAGAAACCCGTCAATACGAAGCAATACCGTTTTTCACCAATTCATAAGGAGGAGATCACGCGACAAGTCAATGAACTAATAGAAAACGAAGTAATAGAACCTTCAAAGTCTCCATATAATTCTCCCTTATGGATTGTACCTAAAAAGCGAGATTCCAAAGGAAACAAGCGATGGCGTACGGTAATTGACTATCGTTCTCTTAATGAAAAAACGATAGGCGATGCATATCCATTACCGAATATTACGGAAATACTAGACCAATTAGGCAGCGCAAAATATTTTAGCATCTTCGATTTAGCGTCAGGATTTCATCAGATACCGATGCACGAGCCTGATGCACACAAAACTGCTTTTTCCACACCATTCGGGCACTATCAATTCAAACGCATGCCTTTTGGGCTAAAAAACGTGCCCGCTACATTCCAACGGCTCATGGATCAGGTATTAACTGGCTTACAAGGCAACGAATTATTCGTCTACCTAGACGATATTGTAATCTATGCGAGCTCACTAAAGGAGCACAATGATAAATTTATTAAGCTAGCAATACGTCTCAGGAACGCTAATCTTAAACTACAGCCTGATAAATGTGAATTCCTGCGTAAGGAAGTCACATACTTGGGTAATAGGCGAACGAGGTGTTCAGTCAGACCCTGAAAAGGTGAAAGCTGTGCAAGCCTTCCCAACTCCAAAGAACCAGAAAAATATCAAGCAATTTCTCGGCCTAGCCGGATATTACCGAAAATTTATACCCGATTTCTCTATAATCGCGAGGCCGCTGATGGCACTTCTAAAAAAGGAGAGCAATTTTTTTTGAGAAGAACAAGAGCAAGCTTTTACTTCGTTAAAAAATACATTATGTACGGAACCATTACTCCAATATCCAGACTTTACGCGACCGTTCATAATTATTACAGACGCATCTAATTATGCTATAGCAGGTATACTAAGTCAGGGAACAATAGGAAAAGATTTGCCTATAGCGTACACATCTCGAACACTTAACACTGCCGAACAGAATTACTCGACAATCGAGAAGGAATTACTAGCCATAGTATATAGCGTGAATTATTTCCGCCCATACATATATGGTAGGAAATTTACCCTAGACTGATCATAAGACCTCATAGACCTCTAACATGGTTAAACTCAGTAAAAGATCCAACCTTTAGATTGGCACAATGGCGACTTAAATTAGCAGAACACGAATACGAGGTAGTATACAAAGCCGGAAAAAGCAACGTAAATGCAGATGCCCTTTCCAGAAACCCAATAATCCAGACAGTGCCATTGAAACATCGAGAAAAGGCAAATTCCACATCCAGCAACGATAGTGATGAGTCATTATATCACGCTCAAGCAGCAGATAAACCGAATAAAGAGAGCGCTAAAGACAAAACAGCGATAAGCGATGACGACGTTGACAGTGATGACTCACGATCCGAGATGCGTAATTCTTCCGACGATGATAGCAATAGCTCAGATAACGAATCTCTATTCGAAAGCGCAAATATAATGGTACGACCCCACAGAGAATTCCTAACAGAAATTAACAGCCATTTAGTCCAACGAAAGGATAATGTAACAATTTTTGTAACAAACCAGGAAGAACCGATAGATCAAAGAGCGCAAGATTTAGCTAGACACAATCTAATACCCGAGATAGAAAACGCTGAGATAGGAAAGGCCAAAATAATAGAGAATAAGAAACGATACATTATTGTATTAATATTAGAAAAGGAAGTATCCGAAACCATTGAATGTGATAACTTGAAATTTGCAATAGGATCTTTATTCAACGCCACGCGCGAATTAAACTTAGAATCGATATCAATAAGCAAGAGAGCAATAGGAAACATACATTGGAATACCACATAAAATATTAAGAGATACGTTTTGGAACGAAATAACAAAAATTATAGTATGCACGCATAAGGTTAGCACACCACCAGTCGAACAGAGACGCAACATAATCATCGAAAACCATGCATCCACAATAGGAGGCCATAAAGGCATCACAAAAATGTATGAAAGAATGAAAGAAAAATACTACTGGCCTCAGATGAAAAGAGACGTACAGAATGAAATTAACAATTGTCGTGAATGCCAGATAAAGAAATTAGTAAGAATAAAACCGCGTCAACCTATGGTCCTCACGGACACGCCTGAAAAGGCATTCGATAAAATTTCAATAGATATCATGGGTCCGCTACCTGTGACAAATTCCGGGAACCAGTATATATTCACGATACAAGACTTGCTCACAAAACATTCCACAGCCATCCCTCTAAAAAATCCAAGCGCTATCGATGTGGCAAATGCTTTAATACATGACTTTATCTGCATTTATGGAGTGCCCAAAGCTATCCTGACTGATCAGGGTACGCACTTTCTGAATAGCTTAATGAAAAATATAGCTCGAAAATTTAAAATCAAGCAGTTCAAAACTACTGCATATCACCTACAGTCAAACGGATCGGTAGAACGCTCTCATCATGTACTATGGGAATATCTAAAACAATTCGTCAATACGAACAATGAATGGGATAAGTGTCTCAAAATAGCAAATTTCTCTTATAATATCAACGTACATGAAGGAATGCGTTTTACATCACACGAATTAGTTTATGGAAAGCTAGCTCATCTATCGATAAGGATAATTTAGACAACCAACAAAACGAGAGTTATGCAAACTATTTAGAAAAATTGTATGACAAAATTTCGCAAGCACAGAACATAGCTCGCGATAATCTGATTAAGGCGAAACAGATCTAAACAATACTACAACAAAAAATCGAGAGAACGTAGTTTAAGAGTAGGAGATAATGTATATTTGTTAAAGGAACCTATTAAAAATAAACTCGCTGACCAGTATACAGGTCCGTTCGAAATTATACAATTGTTGGAAAATAATAATGTAAAAATATTAATCAAACATGGCAAAACTAGAATAGTACACATGGACAAGTTAAAGAGGAAAGGGAATCGGAGCCCCCACCTCGCTGAACTCCCACCAGGCATCCAAGAAGACATCGTTGAAGACGAGCCTGAAGGGATCAGAACGCACTCGACCACCATAGCTAAAACATGGCCCTATACCTATAGCAATCTCATCTTACCAACCCTCATGGCCGCACTGACCGGCTATAATTATGAAGGAAATTGACTGAACATAACCACATTGTCACTCCTCGATATAGGGAAATGTGATTTGGAACATATTGAACCTATCAAAACGGATATATTCATTCAATTACTTCAAACCTCAGAGTTCGAAACCATCAATGTCTACCAATGCAAACTCGAAATAGATCGAAACGTTTATCACTGTGGAATGCATTCCCACGTATCAGTCATAACTGAAGGAAAGAAAGAATATGTCAAAGAAATGGGAGTATAATTGTAAAAAGCTCCACGAAACAGGAACAGCGACGTTGGGCAACGCCGTTGTTGATCGCCTCATCGTTAACTCAACCAACTATCGTAGTGTTACGTTAGCTGGAATCGTTTACAGCGACGGACGATGCGCCGGAGCACAATACACAGACGGATATGGCACATGGGAGGACGTAGTAGTCCAAGCCACTGTCAAAATTACCCTGAGAACCTTCACAACTGCACTAAAAAGAACAGCGGACAAAATTACGTTGAACTCAATGCACAGCATCCCAAGGAGGATGTAATGATTATGACGGTACCGAAACCTATTGGACCGTTCCACCGTACGACAGTTGTCATTTCAACAGATATGATGTCCTATATGAAGGGACAGCAGTAAAGTTGTCTCCGCGAGATAACCAAACAGCACCTGATATATACACCGTAACTACGGATGATACAACGTTTGCATTAGCTCAAACTACAGAAGTAAACGTATGCGGATATAAGCTCTACAATACAGAGCACCCCAAGTTATTAATATTCGAAACTCAAAGGAGAAGAACCTTTCAATCTAAAACCTTCATATCTGTAGACAATCTCGACATCTTCACATATGTAAATTTGAAATTTGTATATGTGAAGAAACAACGTTAAAACCCAACTAACGAGGTATAGAGACATCATGGAACAGAAATGTGCTATGGAGCAACAAATATTACAAAACGCTCTATCATTATCCAGCATAGCGCCAGATGAAATGGCATTTCGGATTATGAAATCCGCGGGATACACGGCAGTTACAGCCGGTGAAATAATCTACATTATTAAATGTGTCCCAGTACAGTGTCGAATACGACGCCCGGAAGAATGCTATAACGAGCTACGAGTAACATATAAAAATAGCTCATATTTCCTCCTACCTCGATCCCGAATACTTACAAAAACCGGGACGATCAAAGATTGTAACGAGCTCCTACCAAACCTATTCAAAATAGACGAAATATGATACAGAGCAACTACTAATATGGTGGAATCATTGCCGCCACCGGTTATACAACCACTGACCAAGCCTGCATGGAAATATGTGAGCCCAGATACACTGGCCACTAGCGGGATATATACAACGGAAGACCTCGATAGACTGCGGAACCATATATAGATACACATATTAAAAATAAAAGACGTGATGCGTCCCTAGATGAAAAACATCCCTACCACGGGAGCCGCTGATATCCTCCACATGACCACCGGGGCCCTACCATCAGCGCCTCCCACGCAAGCGTCGCCGCTCCCACCAGAGCGCCGCCGCACTTCGAGCCGCCGAAAACGAAGGAGCTGTCACGTCTGTTGCGTCAGAATAATTAACAATTTTATTTCGTATTGTAAGGATATTACCCTTTTCAATTTTACAATGATAAATCTTTATAACATGAAGCAAAGAACAGATGTGATATGTCCCTAGGCTACCGCGAGCTCTACCATGGCGATCCTCTAGTCTCCCATGCGAGCGCCGCACTCCCACCACCAGCGCCTCCCACATCGAGCGCGCACCCCACCATAGCGTCGTCGCAGTTTCGAGCCGCCGAATCGAAGCACTTCAGTGCACGGCCGACTGTAGGCAGTTCATCTCGCGAATCCGACTGGAGAGGACCTCCAGTCCGTGAACTCCCTCTTCTAATTCGATTCCAAATCTAGTTCAACTCCAATTCTAGTATTAAGAAAGTTCGATTCCAATTCTAGTATTAAGAAGTAACTCGAATCCAATCTCAAGTCAATTCCAATTCTATTGTAGTGCTAGTGAATCTAACGTCACTCAATTCAAATTCAAGCTCTTATAAATTTAATTTTAAACGTGTTTTACAAATTAATCAATCTTTGTATCAATTAATTTTGTATTTGAATACCTTACAATATATATATATAAGTGAAAAGTGATTAGTGTGTGTCAAACAATTAATAAATCCTTCCATCAATCCATAGCGAAATGTACAATCGACTGAGTTCGCGAGGTAGAGTGATCACGCGTAATTTAATCAAAATAATAAGCGACCCGGGAAGCCGTGCTTGCTCTCTTGGCTAGCAAGTTGTGCGTCCACCCGCACTACCCCCCAAGAGAGGTATCGCTTCTCACGCATTTTAAGTCGTCAAATTATAAAATATCTGACAACCTGTCCCGCCTCTTGGCTAGCAAGTTGTGCGTCCACCCACACTACTGATCGCCACCGCGGCCTCTCGGCCCCCAGTGAGGGTGGTTCTCGGGGATATAGTGTGTAGTGCGCAAGTTTTATTTTATTGGATATTCTCAGGACGCTTCCTTGGAACTCTATTTTGATGAGTCTTCTTTATTTCTATTTTTATTTAGTTTTAGTTTTCCGCGAATGCTTTCATTCGATTTGCATGCAATCGTACGGCAAGGTTATCGTACGGCGGCCCATTTTTATTTTGTAATTTATTTCGGACAGTTTTTCGATTATTATGTCCATTCCATTCCGATCCATTGCGCTTTTAATTTCTTTGAGCGTCCTCGTCTAACCATCTCGTCATACAGTAGAACCTATGGTCGCCTATTTGAAAAGTTTTCATTCTCGCGTTTCGATCGTACTTTCGATTTTATCTTTTCTTGCTTTACACATTCTCTTGCTACTTGGTTTTGCACAGATTTTCTCTCGTAATTCTTATATGTAATCGTTATACGAATAACTTATTTTCGGTGGTTTGGTTAGGGCTGTCGGTAGTTCCGCTTGGTGCCCGTAAATTAATTCAAATGGTGTGAATCCCGTCGCCGTATATGGCGTTATATTATACGCAAACATTGCGTAGGATAGACATTCGTCCCAATCTGTTTGGTTCTCATTTATGTAATGTCGAAGATATTTTACCAAAGTTCTATGTGATCGTTCTAATGCTCTATTACTTTCGGGATGATAGGCTATTGTTTGAATCTTCTCGATCTTCAATAACTTGCATATTTAACTTGCGTATTTTTAAATATTTCACTCATGAAATTCGTGCCTTGATCGGTTAAAATCCTTTTGGGAATCCCGTGTTCGGCAATTATTTTGGTGACAAAGGTTTTTACCACCGTACTTGCTTCTTGATTCTCTATCGAAATCACTTTACCAAATTTTGTTAAATTATCTTGAAAAGGGATATATTTGTTCGTAATGGGTAGTGGTCCCATTATACCAAGCGCACATTTTTCGAACGGTTTTTTCGGTAATGACCATTGATAGTTTGGTTTTTTGGTTTAGTTTATTTTTCTGACAGAGGTTGTATTTGTTAATATAATCCTCCACGTCGTGCGTTATACCGCGCCAATTATGTAATAGTTTAATTCGGTTCAGAGTTCGTGCGACTCCTTGATGTCTCCCTGTCGACGCATTATGATATTCATAAAGTATTTGTCGCTTTTCTTCTCGCAGTATATTCTCGTTTTATCTTTTCCTCTCTTTCGTCGATTCTCTCTTCGTATGCGACGTGTTTAACTGTGAGTCAAGAGTGATTTCTACTTAGTGCATCTGCGTTTATATTTCCTTTGCCTGCTTTGTGAATAATTTCGTAATCATATTCTTCTAGCTTGAATCTCCACCATATCAATCTAGATCCAGAGTCTGTAACGCTGAATAGCAAAACTAATGATCGATGATCGGTGATTATTTTAAATTTTGTTTCGTATAAATACGGTCGGAAGTATTTAACTCCCCATACTATCGCTAGAAGCTCTTTCTCGTATTATAATTTCGTTCTGCTTTATTTAATACTCTGCTAGCATAGGCTATTGGTCGATCTTGATGTATTCGCTCTTGTGATAATATTGCTCCGATGGCGTAATCGAATGCGTCGATAGTCACTAAAAATTTTTTATTAAAATTTGGGTAATTTAATATCGGCGCCGTAATTAATTCTTCTTTTAGTGTCTGGAAAGCGTATTGTTGCTCAATATTCCAATTAAATTTTTCCTTCTTTTTTGTTAGTTTTATTAGAGGTTTAGCAATTTTCGAAAAGCTTTGAATGAATTTTCGATAGTATCCGACCAGTCCTAAAAATAACTGTATATTTTTCACTTTTTTTAGTGTTTGGTGGAAATTTCTCTACCGCTTGCAATTTATGGGGATTAGGTTGTATCCCATTTTCCGTAATAATATGTCCTAGATAAGTAACTTTTTTTCTGAGAAACTCGCATTTATCTGATTGCAACTTGAGATTATGGTCACTCAGTTGTTGCATTACTTCAGTTAATCGTTTATTGTGTTCGTTCAATGTCACCATATATTACTATATCGTCAAGATAAACTAGACATTTGAGTCCTTGAATTCCGGTTAACACCGAGTTCATTAGCCGTTGGAATATCGCGGGCGCATTTTTAAGTCCGAACGGCATCTATTAAATTCATAGTGTCCATACAGTGTAAAAAAGCCGTTTTATTTTTATGTTCTTCCTTCATAAGAATTTGATGGTATCCGGATACTAGGTCTAATGTTGAAATGAAAAATACTTTGCATTTCCCAACTGATCTAGGATGTCTGTTGTATTTGTCTGTTGTATTAGTAGAAAAGAATCTCCGATTGTTAGATCGTTTAATTTTCGAAAATCCACTACGATGCGTAATTTTTGTTTCCCAGATGCATCCATCTTTTTGGGTACTACTAATAATGACGCATTCCATTAACTCGTACTATGACGTATTATTCCGTCATCTAACATCTTTTCAATCTGCCGATTTACTTCTGTTTTATGTTTCTCCGGCAATCTATAAGGTCGCACATTTACAGGCGCGCTATCGCTAATCGTGTATTTATTTTATGTGCTATTGTCGTAGTGAAAGTCAATGGATCGTTCTCTACGTGAAATACGTCTCAGAAGTCAGAGCATATCTGCATTAATGCTTTCTTTTCCTCGTGATTTAGATGTTCCATCCGTAACAATTTTTGTAAGCATTCCTGCCGTGACTGTACAGTACGGTTGTCGCTCTCGAGTAATGTGAGCATCTCCGCGGCGTCACCCAGCTGCACGGCGTCTAACGTTACACTCGGCGTCGTAATTTCAATAGTTTCGGTAGTTGTATTAATTATATGTAATGTCCGGAGAGCCGCTAGTTTTTTTTACCTCTTCGCGAACATGCAACACCGTTTTGATATTACTCATCGCCGATCTAAAGTCGAGAGCGATCATTGGCTCTTCTGCCGTTCCGCCTAATATGGCGCGCCCCGCCATGTTTATCTCTTTAAGACGTAATATATTATAATCATCTTCCTCAATAATTATAGATAATTAACAAACGTGTATCCCTACTATATTCCCTAATAATTACAAATAATAATACGTATTAAAATATACATCATTACAACAAAACTCTCAACACTGTTACTGCGCATTACTTCCAGCCAGCCGCGCTCTGATTGGCTGACTGACAGCCGCCAGCGCCATGCGCGCTACGCACCCACGCTATCCGCCATGACGGGACGCTGCACCACGAGGGTCAGCGTATCCCACGCCATCCGCCATCTTGCGCATTATGACGCGCCTTACCGCTACATATACACTATGCATTAGATATAAATTATTAAATAAATAAACAAATTTCTAATTTAGCCCACTCATTAGAGTATTAACTGTAAGTAAATTTTCTCGTTATCCATCGCTATATATTATTGTTATCATTATTGCTAAATACACTATCATTAACAATTACTATTATTATTATTATCATAACAATTATTATTAATTAGACTAAAGGTTAATAACCAGTGCGCCGATTATAATTATAACACATGTATTATACCAGCGATACTTTATTCCACCTTACAACATCCTATAATACCACTTACATTATCATCTCTCCGAACTACTATCCCTCTGAGTTACTACCTGAGTCTCTCTGTATTACCATCTCCCTGAATTGCCACGGTATCATGTTACCGACACATCACAATGCCATCTACATAAACACACTGCGATGCCATCTACATCAACATTCCATGCAAACGCCACCTACGCTACTACCAGACTGCCACGCCACCCACGCTAGCACAACCATCGCTCCATCATCTTCACTTCAGTGTACGTCGTGGAACAGACAACACGTGTCACAATCCTAATTCTTAGTTCCAATTCAACTTCCAATTCTATCGTTAAGTTCAAATTCTAATTAAGATTATTATAAGTTAGTAGTGCCTAGTTTAGTTAATGATTAAATGTTAAATATGCGAATGTAACTACAATTTCCAAATCATTAAATATATTCTTGTGAACAAAATCGCCACGTGTTCTCTCACCTCAAATCCCATCGCCGTATCGTCATTAATCGAAAGTGTTCGCGATGTTCGTGAGGCTTCTCGCGTAATAGAATCATTCATTGGAATTCGCTAATTGACAATTATACCAGAACGCGGAGCGTCTCCCGCGGCAGATGTTGTGCGTTCATCCGCACTTATCACAACGGAGTCTCTAAATTCTTGGTCGCGTTAAATTTTCTCGTTCTCACGCGACGCCGAAACACCACGTGAATTGGCTCGCCGCAGAACAATACTTCTTTGCTTAGCACTCGCAAATATTTGAACAAATAGGAGCCTCACCCGAATGCCGAAAGGCAAACGAAATCGCGATGGTCGAAAGACCTCTCTCCGACACCTGGTGTACGACCTCCTACGTCGCAGTCATCTATAATCATAATGAGGCCATTGGAGAAGAAGTCGAGTTCGACGCGTAATACGAACTCCTGGTGCCAGACAAACTCTGGAGTGGACAGCTAGCCCCGTCAGTGCCTGGCGCCCCGACAAGCGAATTCCGATTCCGACCCCGAATTTCTTTAGAGGACTTGCAATGGGCAACTTCAAGAACGATAAGTGAATTACTTTATCAAATAAAGCAAATTAAATTACGCACATGCGCATATTTTCGGACAACGCTCTGCGCGCTCAGAAATTTCCCGATTGCATCAGCCTAAATGTGCTTGCTTATCGCACAAAAAAATTAGGGAAAGCGATCCGGAAAGGTTTTACGACCGACCCTTTTTGGGGGTATAGTTTTTGCTGCCTGCACCGATTTCACTCGGGAAGTACATGCTTTTAAGATTTGTTTCGAAATCCTTGGTTTGGAAATATTACAAAATATGTAGATGCTTGCAATACATGCCGATAATTATTAATAATTAACGTGATGTGCCCACCTCGATTCGTACGTCACAGTCAACGTGCACTCACCCAGCCGCGGTTTTCCTCCATCGTGTTGGTCTAGTCAAGTGCGCTACCTCCTTCTGTTACCGCCGCGTAAACACTCAATTGATATTAACTTTTCTAATTGCGCGGACATCCTCTGTTATCGGTGCAAGGAATTGATTCTCGAAGGCACTCTCACCTTCCGTCTAGCGCTATCACATTCGTTGCAATTCGGAAATATCGAGCCGTTGGATTTCTGCAAGTGCTGTCACATCCCCCTTTCGATCGTTCGTGGGATAGAGCATTGCGACACATGTTCAGGAGTGTTCGTCGTCGCTTTACAACAAGCCCTTGAGGAAGAAGGTCAGACAATCGAAAATTTTAGATTTCGCTATTTTATCGACGGTGCTAGCGCTATTTCCGACGTCATCATCTCATGCCGCCTAACGAATTTCTCCCTTTCACTACTTAATGTGCTCGAAGAGCAGTAAACGGCTGAGATAGTAAGGCATATTTTTTTTTTATTCGATCCGATATGTTGCTGGCGATTTGCCGCTTGATTGCTGGCAGTGTACCGAACGGTAAGCGCGATCCCCCCATCAGTCCGGTGCCACGCCGCTACCGCGAAACGGCCGCCGCCGTGACGTAACATACATTTATTTGGCAGATATAATTATCGGGTTCTACCAGGCAACTACCAATAAATATTCCTGGTTCCGTTTCTTTAGGTTTCACTATTCTGATTTTGACTAGTAATAGCTTGCACGATAGTTTCACTGTGAGGCGTCAGAATATACTTCTTGTAAGGATGCAATTTTAAATTTACGCTTCCTATTCGCAATATTTCCTTTGTATGATCGTATTTTGCTCGATGTTTCTTTAAGAAATCTATGCCGAGAATTCCATAAGCGACTGGGAAGTCATCTTTTACCACATAGTGTGTCTTATCTTCTCATTTCCGAGGATGATCGTGGCTCGAATCTTACCAAGAATATGAATCTTGTGTCCTGTTACGCCGGTGAGGGCTATTCCTCTCGTACTGGCGTATTCCCTTTAAAATTTCCCACTTTAACAAGTGTCAGGGTAGCACTCGTATCCAACAAGAAATTCATTTTTCCTTTTCTTATTTTCTTTATTAGCAAGGTTACCAAATTTAGAGTAGCACTGACTCCCGTCTTGCCGGTTATTTGAGCTACTTGATGCTCCCGCGCGGCTCGCGTTAACCTTCTGTTTTTTTCCTCTTCTTCGCTACTGAATTCTGCGTCTTCTTTTTTCATATTTTCTTTTGCTCTTTTCGTAGTATTTACTTGTCCTCTTGTTTCTTTCTCTTGTCTCGGTTGTCTTACTTGGTTTCTTTCTGATCCATTGAGTTTTGACCAACATTCTTTTTTAGCATGTCCCACCTTTTTACAATTTACGCAATTTTTCCATCGCGTTTTTACGCCGGTTTTTCGGCTCTGGGTTAAGAAAATCGATTCGTGTATCTACTAGTTCGATAATCTCGTCCAACATGTCCGATTTTTCTGCATCTTTGGCATTGCGATATTTTATTTTCGCGGGCGGATGTGCGTACTGTATTCGTTTTTGCTCGCCCAAAATTTTCCATTGGTCCTTTAAATTTCTCTTCCGCGCTTGCGTCAGGCGCGATGGCGTCTTTCAGCATTGTATAATGTTGTGATCGTACCAATAATTTTATGTCGTCTAGTAATCCGAGCTGAAAATTGCATAGAGCCTGCTGCTGTATAATTTCCAAGATCGCTCGTTTACTTTTTGTTGTGTTATTTCGACCTTCTATTATGACTTCCATAGCTAGTTTGTTCGTACGCAATTCGAACGCTCTTGCCGATTCTTCGGATCTTGTTTTAACATATTGAATTCTAGTTGCAAGAGTGTAGTACTTTTCTTGCTAAGATAGCAAACTTCTAGCTCTCTTTTTAACTGAACAAAATCATGTATATCTCGAGTTTGAAAATCAGTTATAACTCTGCCTTTTAGTTTAGTACATAATATTGCTTCCAATAGCGTTCCTTCTTCCATCGGATTCGTATTTTTCATAGCGTATGATGCGGCACTTAAGAATTCCGGCAGCTTATGAGAGGTTCCATCGAATTCCGGAATCATATCGCGAGCTTCTTTTAATCGTAGATATCCCGCTACGATCTCGGGTCGGTTTCATATGTTTTCGAGTGTTCGTCCGTAGATTATGTCTAACGGCTCGCTACGGGATTGTTCATTAAGTACTTGTGCGAAGTCGGTTTTCGTTATGGTCGAAAACCGTAATTTTTAGTCGACCTATTCGTTCTTGTAGCGCGCGAATTCCTTCTAGCAACGTCTACACGTCTACATGTCTAATATTGATTCATTGTTCGGTTTTGATTGCTCTACCCTTCTGCGCGAGGGGCCTGCCGAAGCTCTGAGACGTTCTATTTCCGCGTCTACTTCTGCGCGGGTTACCTCCGGTTCTCTAGGTTTCCTCGCCACGAGGTGTACGTAATTATCATTCCGCCATGTTTTTATGCTCGAGATGTGCGGAGTCGTGTAATGTTCTTCCGAAAATGCTATCGTCATAAGATGTTAGCGAGAACTCTCTTCGTTCTGAATTTTGGCTCTCGCTTCCTTCAGAACGTCGTTCTGGGATGCAGTCTGTGTTCGTCCACTGGTTCCGGTATTAGATTCTCGTCAATGTCATTGAGCGAAAATACTCGCTCGATAACTATGTATGGATGAAGCACCGGCTCAGGTGCCAGCTCTCATCGAGTGTCTAAATTTTGCACGCTACCCAGTAGCGCTATCGCGTACGGCTTCTTGGACTACACGCACCAGGGTGACAGAACTTCGCGCTCTTTGTGTTCGCTCACCGTATAACCACGATATATTTCTAAGGGATCGATTTCTATTTATTTCGCCGTCCGACATTAATGCTATCGCTTGTTTACCATTTTTATTGCGATACGATTTTTTCACTTATCGCTGCTAGCTTCATGCTGCTTCGTTATCGCGAAGTGTCTACGCGTGTTGTCGTCGGTCGGTGCCTTCTCCGGTGTCGCTGATATGCGCTCGTTGGATACTGGGTATTCTTGTTGACTGGTGTCGATGTACTTGGGTGATGCTTGGGGATAGCTTGGGGATGCTGCCGCTGATAATTGTAGGGTTGTTCTAGAACGGCTCAGCTATCTTTTTCATACTGTTTCGATTATAGGCTTGTTATTTTCTGACGGAGTCTTTTTCGTCCGCCTGTTTTTCACAGGTCTTGTAATTTGAGAAAGTTTCTCTTTTGCCTGCAGCCTTGGGGCTAATTTTATGCAGGTCTTATGAAAGTTGCCAGAAAAGTTTTTTCTCTTTCTGTCCGTTTTGTTTGCTAGGGCTTACCCTCGATTTCTGCTGATCCGATTAGCGATTATCCTTTCAGAACAATCTGAATACAAATGAATCGTGGGGATAGTGTCGACAATCCCACCGCTGCCACTAAAATATTGTAACCCGGATTGGGTTACAAGATTATAATTAGGGAAAGTCGGGTTCGCCGAAGAGTTAGAGCAGGATCGTAGGTGGAAGATTTTTCTGGTCAAATATTGTTACTCACTTTTGTTAAGTAGCTGATTTATTTGTACGGTTTCTTGACAATGTTTCGTGTGAATCTCGCTATTACTGATAATGATTGGCCGTGACGAAGTACAACTGTTTTGTTACGTATTATGACTGCCCGTTCTCAGTGATACAGCGACCGTTCTTATAGTATTCTAGTAGTGTCATCTTATAATTCTAAATCGGACCGTATATGATCAAAATGGCGCGCTCTCGCAAATTTCTTGTTCGCGCTTTGAAATTTGCGGACTTGCTTTTGCATACTTGCATTTCCGGCCGGCTATTTCGATGCTACGGTTTCCTATTTCGAGGTTCGAAAATGATCGTGAGAATAAGTATAATATGGCAAAAATAATATAAGGAGTAATTCGGGCTACAATAAGTTTAAAGTACAAAGTTGTGTTATTTGCGATCCTCTAGATCTATAGAACACGAAAATAAGAAAATTTAAAAATGACCTTGAAAAAATTTCAAGGTCGTACTATGCCAAAATCATAATTTCAAATGAACATATATAAATGTTGAATTGGAGGTCTGTAGCATTAAAAATAAAACTTTTCAAATGGCAGCGGCAAAATTTTTTACATTAAGGTACAAAGTTGTGTTATTTATGATCCTCTAGATCTAGAAAACACGAAAACAAGAAAATTTAAAAATGACCTTGAAAAAATGTCAAGGTTCAACTATGCTAAAGTTTTAAATGAACATATATAAATACTGAATTGAAAGTCTGTAGGATTAAAAATAAAAATTTTCAAAATGGCAGCGTTAAATTTTTTAGTTTAAGGGGATCCTTAACGAAGGACGAACTCCGACGGCCGTCCGTTAATGCCATCTAAACGGAATTAAAGAAATGTCGATAACGATCGACAATTTAAAAAGTCGATAATATCGACAATTAAAAAAGTCTATATTATCGACATGACTAATTCCGTTTATTCATATTAATTTTTTCCTTATCATTTTACTATTAGGTGTACAAAAAAGTTCTGAGCTTTAGATTTCATACAACCGAAATAATAATTTAAATTTTATATATCTTCCCGCCCTTTTGCGGTTTTAAAGCGTTGACATTTGGCTTTCTAAAATGCTATACGATTTGGCGTTTGATGCACATAACTTCAAAAATCAGTAGTATTCACGATAGCAATAACAAAAGAGCATATTCGATTTTCCATCCACTTCGCGTTTCATCTGAAGAAAAATGCTGCTGAAGCCACTGCAATGATTTGTGCTGCATAGAACTGCATGAGAACGCTGTAAGTTATACTACATGTAAAAGATGGTATCAAAAATGTCACCAAAGAGATTTCAGTCTTGAAGATGAACCGCGTGTTGGACGCTCTCAAAAAATTGAAACGAACCAATTGCAAGCACTGCTGGATATAAACTCTGCGCAAATTGAAAAGGAGCTTGCAGAACAGCTTGGCGTTACGCAGCAAACCATTTCCGTACGTTTACATACGATGGGAAAGGTTCAGAAGGAAGGCAGATCGGTTCCGCATGAATTGTCCGAAGACAACAAAAATCGTCGGCGTGACACTGCACTCACTTTGCTTTCAAAGTTCCGGAAAAAAGATTTTCTGCATAAAATCATTACAGGCGATGAAAAGTGGATTCTTTATGATAACCCTAAACGTAGAAAATCATGAGTTGACCCTGGTCAACCTTCGACATCGACGCTAAAGCCCAATATCCACGCTAAGAAGGTTTTGCTCTGTATCTAGTGGGATTGGAAAGATGTGTTATATTACGAGTTGTTACAACCGGGTGAAACAATCACGGCAGACCGCTACCAACAACAATTGACCAATTTGAGCGATGCATTAGAAGAAAAGAGGCCATTTACTGGCCAAGAACGTCGTAAAGTGATCTTGCTTCATGACAATGCTCGACCACATATTGCGAAAGCGACTCAGGACCATATCTTTGCGTTAGGCTGGGAACTTCTCCCGCACGCGGGCTATAGCCCAGACATGGCACCTTCCGATTACTACCTATTCCGGTCACTGCAGCATCATTTGGCTGATACACATTTCGTGAGATTTGAAGAGATACGAAAATGGATTGATGACTTTATCGCTTCGAAGCCGGTTTCTATCGTAAGGAATTCGCAAGTTACCCGAAAGATGGCAAAAGGTCTTTGATGCAAATGGGGAATATTTCGCTAATTAATATTTTTTTGTTTGTTTTTGAATAAAGATTGAATTTTACAAAAGATTGAATTTTACTCAGAACTTTTTTGTACAGCTAATAAATAAATAAAAACACATGTGTATATTGTATACATATATTGTCAATGTAGTAATTATTCTTCGCGACATTTGTTATGTTCAATATCCTTATAGGTCAGGATATGAAGGACATTACATATATTTTTCTCAAAGAGAACATGTATATTTTTCACATACGTAGTGAAGCGACTCTTCTCTATAGAAAGACATGGAACTATTGCTGTACTATTGCTATTGACCAGTTGTCTACGATATCTAGTACAAACATGTATATAATTTTATGAGATTTTGCGATACATTGCATACTCTTCCACTACACACACACACACACACACACACACACACACACACACACACACACACACACACACACACACACACACACACACACACACACACGTGTATATAAATATACACGAGTATATATATATATATATATATATATATATACATTACATATTAGATTTATATATATAATTTTAGAAGACGAGTATATGTGTGTGTGTGTGTGTGTGTGTGTGTGTGTGTGTGTGCGCGTGCGCGCGTGTGTGTGTGTGTGTGCGTGTGCGTGTGTGTAGGTATCTCTCCAATTGTTTACAAATAATGCATTAGTAATAATCGGTGTCGTTCGGGCATACATTTTTGCCAGTAACATCAAACAGACGCTTCTGATTATAATTTTTATCAGTACCATCCAAATAAACGCTTCTGATTTTTATTATTCGAATCATACTATAATACTTGCAAATTCGACAAGACATTTGTTGAATGATAGATGAAATAATGAAATTATATTATTTCTTTTTTCTCTCTCGTTTTTATTTGATATAAGCAAAAATATGCTCAACTTGTTAAATTTATAATTAATTATCTGAAATATAAATTTTCCATTTCTAAGAGTCGGAATATATAAAATTGTAATAAGATTGTAATAAGAAAATAATTTCGTACTTATTCTCACTCATTTATTAGACTCTTTAGTTATTATAATTTTATAAAATTATATAACAGGTCATTATGAGTATGATAAGTAAAGCATATAACAATTTTTGAATTTTTTTCATACATTATTTTCATATCTGCTTACTCTTTTTAATTCATACTATATATATTAACAATAACGAGCGGTGACCAGGTCACGGAACGTCGACGACCGCATGGAGCGCGAAAAAGTACGATAATATTTCTATTTCCTTCTCATACGCGTCAAAAGCGCGAGAGAATACAACGATATTTCTATTCTTTACTCACAGCGCATCGATGCGAGAGAGTAGGATGATTTCTGTTCTCTTCTGCTAATCCAATGTTGCCGAGCGCCGAGCGCACATGCACATGTACACGCACCGGCAGGAATGATGTCCTGCGCTCGGCGCGCGGCCACATACACGCGAAGCGCGTACGTCCGTGTCTCTATGGAGGCACGAAGGAGATCGCGGAGTGAGGAGAAAAAATAGTGGGGGCAATTTGATGTTGCATCCTTAATGCGCGCGATCGAGAGAAAAAGCATAATCACATGTGATGCCGATTTCGGTGTCTCCCTTCGCTGTCTCATTCGACACTAGCGCGGTGTCTCTATACGTCGCGCTTTCCTTTCTTTCCCTCTCGTTCTGATTAATTATTGATTATTTAATGATTATTTATTTATTTAATTGATTATTTAAATATGATTATTAATTGTTTAAATATCGCGTAATAATTCTTTTGTTATATATTTTAAAAAAGTTATATGTAAAATTATAACTATCATTTAGACATTGAATGTCTTATAGCTATCTCAAGCAACCGATATTAAAAATTATTCAATAAAGTAATGAATTCGCGAAACTGTATTAAAAAATAAGGAAGATTACATTCAATAATAAAAAGTTATTATAAATAAAAATGTGAAAATAATATGAAAATAATTATTAAAATAACTATTTTCCAAATCAATATTATGTTATAAATTTAAAATTTGAATTTGCAATAATGTGATTATAAAATGTATTATTTTTATACATTATTTTACGTTCAATTATATCATTTTTATACTTTTACATACTTTTAATTGTAAATGTAATTCTACAATCTTACTTACGATACAAGAAGTTAATTATTTCAACTACATATTTATAAATGCGCGGAAAACTATTACTACTAATGAAATAAAACTATTAATGAATTTTCAAACCCACAATGACAGTTGTAATTTTACATATAACTTTTTTTTAAATGTATAATAGAAGAATTATTACGCAACCATAATTAAATAATCAATTAAATCAATAATTAGATAATCATTAAGTAATCTATAATTAATTATTTAATGATTATTTAATTATTGATTTAATTAATTATTTAATTGTGATTGCATAGTAATTCTTCTATTATATATTTTAAAAAGAAGTTATTCGTAAAGTTACAGCTATCATTGCTAATTTAAAGACTCATGTAACAGTTTTACGCGCATTTTTAAATTTGCAACGTGTAAATAAACTTCTTGTGCTATAAGATTGTAGGATTACATTTACAATTAAATGTAAGTGTTGACCATCATCTCTCTGGAGTACCGGTCGTGGGGATTCGAAAGAATACATGTATATATGTATATTGTAATATATATATATATATATGTATCATTGTATTGTTGACGTGTTATTCTAAACATGTTATTTGCGATAAATATCATCACATGCCTCGGTAGTCGAAAGGATAAGATGCCTGCCCGGTAAGCAGGAGATCCAGGTTCGATTCCTGGCTGAGGTGGTATTTTTTCGCAAAATAATTACGAGTTTTCACGACTGGTTCGTGGTCGGGCCCCGCCGTGACGCACACCCTCCCTTCTTATTCGGGGGCTCGAGCCATGCTTGATGCAATCTCTCCTGTCGTGCTCCGGGAGGATTATTTGTATATTTGCCAATGGCGTTGGAGGGTGTCGCCGCTGCAGTCCGACCTGCATCCATCGAGAGAATAGGACCATCATCTCTCTGGAGTACCGGTCGTGGGGATTCGAAAGAATACATGTATATATGTATATTGTAATATATATATATATGTATCATTGTATTGTTGACGTGTTATTCTAAACATGTTATTTGCGATAAATATCATCACATGCCTCGGTAGTCGAAAGGATAAGATGCCTGCCCGGTAAGCAGGAGATCCAGGTTCGATTCCTGGCTGAGGTGGTATTTTTTCGCAAAATAATTACGAGTTTTCACGACTGGTTCGTGGTCGGGCCCCGCCGTGACGCACACCCTCCCTTCTTATTTGGGAAATGATATAACGTGAAATATAATACTTTTACGTCTAGAAATAATACTTTTCATAATTATATTATTACAAATTTAAATTTTAAACTTACTAATATGATATTCATTTCGAACATATTTATTTTAATTTTTACATTTTTATTTATTAATAACTTTTTATTGTTATTGAGTATAATCTGCCTTATTTTTGAACTACAGTTTATATGTCTCAATCAATTATAGCTAGATCTACAACTAATAATAAAAGTAGTCCGCATGGCACCAAAATTAGTCCGCATGAAATTCGGAAAAAGTCTTTCGATGGACGACACAAATGCGTGATCGCCAAAATTGCGATCAGTCTTTCGAAAGACCGCAGAAATGCATCGCGCGAGAATATTGCGAAAAGTCTATCAGCAAATTCCTCAATTCCAAGCGTGATATTGATCAATCAACATCACGATCAATCGACGCAACCGATCAGAATGCTGATCGGGCATCGACCAGTCTATATAATCGACCATACAAGGCAGAGTCGGCAGAGTCGAAAATTACGTGTCGTCCGGAATCGGACTTATAATAATCGCACGAGATATTACCGAATCTCGTAGCGAAGGTCCCGCGAGCCGTACTATCAGGTGACATATTCGGTCGTCGGCCGCCAGAGTAATGCGATACGCACCGAGTCACCCGACGACGTTTAACCGTGTGTAAAATATAATCATTAATATATCAAGCATCTGTGCACTTGTGAGAATAAATCAATTAAAATAAAGAAAGTGTGTGTTAGTGAATTCAAGAAGATCACATTACATGTAGTAACATTCTTACATCCTTTTGATCCTGCTCGGAGGTCCCAATTCCTTAGGCTTAACGAACCCGACTATCCCTAATATTAATGTTGTAGTCCATCCGGAGTATAACACAACCATGCATCGCTTCCACCCGTCGCTTTCGCGCGTTTTTTCTTTCTTTGTTTATTGTTGCTGCTAGGAGACCGCGATTGTTTTTCAACTGTTTTTCTCGACTTCTCAACTACTTTTTTCTTATTGAATCACTTATCGTGATATCATAGCATTGAACGGACGCGATTATTGCGATACGAATTGTGAACGATGCCTCGAAACTTGTGTCCGGAAATACGAGGTCGTATTGTTGGACAGGCTCAGGTCGGAAGATCAGTAGCAGAAGTTGCTGCTGAAATTCCATGTTCTGAGAAGACTGTTCGATGATGGATACGACGATTTGCTGAAGGCGGTGAACATGCTTTGCATGATCATCGTCAGCATTGTGGCCTTCGTAGAACCGGGCCGAACAAAATTCAGGCTATCATCGCTGCAGTTGCTGATCAACCATTTGGCACCGTCCAAGAGTTCATCAATGCAACGAATGTTCAAGTATCTGAAAGGACCGTCCGACGACGTCTCAACGAAGCCGGGTATCGCTGTTACCGTTCAGCTCACAAAATTCCGCTGACTCATGTTCATCGGGAGCAGCATGTTGCATTTGCTTTGGAAAACCTGGCAAACGTGCCGTGAGGTGTGGGAGGCAACGATCTGGACCGATGAAAAGGTCTTCGTATCGTCTGTCGACCGCAAACCTCATGTATGGCGTCTAAGGGATCAACAATTGCGTCCAAACCATGTTGTGTCTATCCACAGAAGTGGAAGGATTTCTTATGTGATGTGGGATTGGATTTCTGGCACTGCAATCGGTGAACTGGTGGACATTCCCACACGCATGACTTCTGCGGAGTATATTCGCATACTGGAAGAAATCTTTCTTCCATTAATACGCGCAATTTACTCTGTAGAGGATATGTCAGTGATCCGACTAAGTGCAGGAGTCTAATAAATGAATGAGAATAAATACGAAATTATTTTCTTATTACAATCTTATTGTATATATTCCGACTCTTAGAAATGGAAAATTCATATTTCAGATAATTACTTATAAATTTAACAAATTGAGCATATTTTTGGTTATATCAAACAAAAAGGAGAGAGAAAAAAGAAATAATATAATTTCATCATTTCATTTATCATTCAATATTTGCAAGTGTTTTGCACGTAACGAATTTGCAAGTAATTACTCAAAACTGTGAACTGAAACTGTGAAACTGAATTTCTTAAAGATTTTCGAAATATATATTATACATTTATACTGAGAAAATAATTTCATAGACATTCTTATTTATTACACAATTATAATTTTTATATATAAAATTATATACAATTATATATAGCGATTTTCATTTCTCTTCATGCATTGTTAATATCTGTTTATTCTTTTTAATTCTTTTGCTATACTACGTTAGCAATAATGAACGATAATCAAAAGACGCTGGATCATCGCACGGCACATACTGCGCGAAAGAGTACGATAATATTTCTATTTCTTTCCATACGTGTTGCGAGCGCGAGAGAGTACAACGATATTTCTATTCTCTACTCACGGCGCTTTGGCGCGAGAGAGTAGGATGATATTTCTATTTTCTTCGGCCAACCCAACGTTGCCGAGCGCCGAGCGCACATGTATGTCTCTCGTTTTTTGTGTGCGTGCCTCGCACACGTGAACCCGCCGCGGTATGGTCAAAACAATTAGAATCGAGACAGAGCGTGACACGAAGTGCTCAGAAGAAAGCGCTCTTTTCATAACTATTTTATCCACAATTATATTCTTATAATTAGTGCAATGGTAAAAAGTGTTTCGTCAATGTCAGAAGCGTCTAGTTGGACGGTACTGATAAAAATTATAATCAGAAACGTCTGTTCTGACGATACTTGCAAAATAAAATGAATGCCAGAAGCGTTCTGATAGTACTGGTTATTTCAAATAAATTATTTGTAAACAATCGGAGAGACAAGAAAAAAGTCAAAAGTTATCAATTGCATTTTTATGAGAATGAAGAAGCCCATTCGATATTTTATATTATAGTATGAATCGAATAATAAGAATCAGAAAAATTATAAAACTGATAAAAATTATAATCAGAAGCATCTGTTCTAACGGTATTTGCAAAACGAATGCCAGAAGCGTCAGTTCTGGCAGTACTGGTTATAACAAATAAATAAAATTTGTAAACAGTCAGAAAAACAAAAAAAATATCAATTGCATTCTCATGAGAATAAAGAAGTCCATTCGATTTCATACTATAATAGTATGATTCGAATAATAAAAATCAGAAGCGTCTATTTGGATGATAAAAATTATAATCAGAAGCGTCTGTTTGACGTTACTGGCAAAATGTATGCCCGGACAACACCGATTATTACTAATGCATTATTTGTAAACAATTGGAGAGATACCTACACATATGCACACACGCGCGCGCGCGCGCGCGCGCACACACACACACACACACACACACACACACACACACACATACACACACACACACACACACACACACACATATACTCATCTTCTAAAATTACATATATAAATCTAATTTATGTAATGTATATATATATATATATAACTCGTGCGCGCGCGCGTATATAATGTCCTTCGTATCCTGGCCTATAAGGATATTGGACATAGCAAACGTCGTGAAGAATGATTTTTGCATTGACAATATATGTATACAATATACACATGTATTTTCATTTATTTAGTGAAATGATAAGGAAAAAATTAATATGAATAAACGGAATTAGTCATGTCGATAATATAGACTTTTTAAATTGTCGATATTATCGACTTTTTAAATTGTCGATCGTTACCGACATTTCTTTAATTCTGTTTAGATGGCATTAACGGACGGCCGTCGGAGTTCGTCCTTCATTTTAGGATCCCCTTAAATTAAAGAATTTAACGCTGCCATTTTGAAAATTTTTATTTTTAATTCTACAAACTTTCAATTCAGTATTTATATATGTTCATTTGAAACTTTGGCATAGTTGAACCTTGAAATTTTTTCAAGGTCATTTTTAAATTTTCTTATTTTTATGTTCTATAGACCTAGAGGATCGCAAATAATACAACTTTGTAGCTTAAACTAAAGAATTTAACGCTGCAATTTTGAAAATATTTATTTTTAATCTTACAGATATAACACAACTTTGTACCTTAATCTAAAAAATTTTGCCATTGCCACTTGAAAAGTTTTATTTTTAATCCTACAGACTTCCAAAGCATTTATATATGTTCATTTGAAATTATGATTTTGGCATAGTTTGACCTTGAAATTTTTCCAAGCTCATTTATCAATTTTCGTTATTTACTTATTTTCGTGTTCTACAGACCTAGAGATTCGTAAATAACACAACTTTGTACCTTAATTTAAGAAATTTTGTTGCCGCCATTTGAAAATTTTTATTTTTAATCCTACAGACTTCCAATTCAGCATTTGTATATGTTCATCTGAAACCATGACTTTGGCATAGTTTAACTTTGAAATTTTTCCAAGATCATTTATCAATTTTCCTATTTTCGTGTTTTATAGACCTAGAGGATCGTAAATAATACATCTTTGTACCTTAATGTAAACAATTTTTTTCCTGTCATTTGAAAATTTTTATTTTTAATCCTACAGACTTTATATTCAGCATTTATATTAAATTTATATTAAATTATTTATTTAAAAGAAAGCATGAAGGAGGAAATTCAAGATGAAATTCTAATCGCTTTAGTGAAAGAGAACCCAATATTGTATAACAAAAAACATCCGGATTATAAAAATCACGAAGTAAAGAAAGATACCTGGAATATGATAAAAAGTATAGTGTGGAATATCATCAGGTTATTGCTGTTTATGTATATGCTAAAATGTGTAATTTATAATTTATTTATTCTAATCTCTTTGTTATTCATATAGTCGAAGAAATAGAGAATAAATGGAATCAATTACGAAATTATTTTGGGAAAAAATTAAGAGAAATGAAAGTAAAATCAGCCAGTGGATCAAGTGGAGGCATTAATGCTAAAAAAGTGGAATGGTGTCTTATGGGAGCTATGTCATTTCTAATTCTACATATTAGTCACCGAAGGTGAATATTTTCTAAAAAAAATTAATTTGATCAATAAATATGTATGTATCATATGTATTTATTATAGAGATCGTAGTTCTATGAGAAACGTATATTTTTTTACATCATCTACGTTATCTACGTCATCCGAGATTTCTTCCCCTACATTACCACAGCCATCTATAAGTAGTATGCAAAGTATGCAACATTGATTTTGTACAAAATGATAGTGTAGATATTGTTGTTGACGATAATACTAGCTCGATAAATGAGAGTACTGCTTGTTTTGATAGTTATGATTCAACAACTGTTGAAATAAAGCCTGAAACTAAATCTGTTCTTTTAAAAAAGAAGAAAGTCATTCCTGATTTAAAAATTTTTGTAAAAAAAAAAAAAACAAAAAAATGATGTAGAAAACCTCCTAGCATAATCCTCAGCCTTAACCAATCTTGCAACAGTTGTGCACAAATCCATTTCTGAATCTGTTCCTAATAAAATAAATGAACATAAATATAAGTCGAATCCTTATGCTGAGAGTATTTTAGTTGCATTTGATCAAGTACCAGATAAAACAAGTAGATTGTTTAATTGCTACATTGAATGTAATCAAAAGTTATCAAGCTCTACAAGCTGATTTAGTACAACATTAATTTGTCTTTACGTTTGTTATTTGCCTTCGTTTATTTGATGTTTTCTTTATTTTAATTTTAATTTTAATTTATATTTTATTTTACATATTTAATTTTAATGTCTTAAAAAATTTTTTTTTTAAATAAATACTGCATTTGGCTAAACACAGCTAATATTTATTAATATAATAAGATATTAAAACCTTTGCATAAATAAATATATTTTTTTATGAATGTAAATATATTTTATTCATAACACATAAAAAATTTTTTTTTAGTTAAGGTTTGATGCAAAAATAAATACTTATGTTTGTTACAGTTGTTATAACTAAATATATTTTTTTATTTTATTTTACTCACAAAATGTGTAATAAAAAATTATTTTTTTAAGTTAAGATTTATTATACATGTGATATACAAATAGATACATATGTTTATTATAAATGTAACTAAATATGTTATAATTGTAAGATGCAATAAAAAAATTATGTTTATGAGTTGAGGTTTATTATACATGAGCCAAATATGTTATTATTATAGTAATTAAAACTGTATGCTTAGAACTATATGTATATACACTATATGTTACACTGAAATATGTACATATTTAAGGAACATTAATATTATAGCCACGGAAAACAACCATTCTTTGCCAAGGAACTTGACCTTCTTCGTGGTTGGTAAGATAATCAGCAAGTGTATTTCTTAAATTAACAGCTGCAACAGCTGCACGATTTGCACCTATTCTGTGCAAGTTTTGAATATTAGGTGCTGCAACATCTCTCCTCCATTCTCCTGGAATCATAATTCTATTATCATCCTCTTGATCAACGTACGCAGAAGAACAATATTTCTTAAATCCTTGTTGATGTTCTTCCTTCTTCATTATAAAGTTATGTAAGCTTACTGTTGCATATACAATATTTTCAATAGATTCTGGAAGTTGGGCTAATGAAGTCCGAAGAACACGCCACCTGGAATATAAACACAGATGTTAACAATGATACTTTCCGGATAAGATTAATGTCATATTTTATTTCCTTTACTATACCTTGTTGATAAAATTCCAAAAGCATTTTCTATTGCTCGTCGAGCTCGAGAATGTCTGTAATTAAAAATACGCTGGGTCTCAGTCAATGGATTTCGTTTAGAGTATGGGCGCATCAAATTGTGACGTAAAGGGAATATCTCATCCCCTACAAAAAAATAAGGCATCATAATATTTGTGCCGGGCAAAGGGGATGGCGGCGGTATATTCAGTGTATCATTTTCCACAGCTTGACTAAATTCTGTAGCACTGAACACACTACTATCAGAAAGCGATTCTATAAAATGATGACATGAAATATAATATTGTATTTATATCACTACTCATGCAAATCAACTCACCATAATCTCCAATATGGATTGATGTAAAGCAGTAATTTGCATCACAAGTTGCCATTAGCACTATACTAAAATACTGTTTATAGTTGAAAAATTGAGATCCAGTATTTGCTGGACATTGAATTCTTATATGTTTACCATCAGGGGCTCCGACGCAATTGGGCAAATTCCATCGCTGCCAAAATTTATCAGCAATTTCTCTGTATTCTTGCTGATTTGAGGGCAAGAGACAGGTTGCACCTATAGTATTAGAAATAACGCGACAAGTTTCCTGCACAATGTCGTAGGCAGTAGACTTTCCAATTTGCCAATAATTAGCCAAAGAAGGCAAGCTATTTCCTGAGGCTAGATAGCTGAAGTAGACAACCATTTATAAAAGATTTTTCTATAACTATATAGAAAATATATTTTAATAAAATTAACTAATAATTATGGAATCTAACTTATCAAATAGTGCTAGCCGAAATTCCGGAGATAAAAATTCTCTGTAACTGGCCTTTTGTAGATGTGGACCAACTATTTCTAGTAATTCGTCAAATAAATCGACTGTCAGTCTTGTCAGGTTGAAAAACTTTTCGTGGTCTGTATATTTGTATTTCAAGAACACTATTGTAAAAGAGCCCTCGATATAGCGGCGTCGATTTTGATATTTTCGTCGATTACATGGACGCACCTACCACCGTCGATTTTGATATTTTCTTTTTTGTTTTATTATATATATTTGCAACAAGTGCACATTCCACAAACAAAACAATGTTGTTAATGTTGTTAACAGAAAAGTATTACGCATATCCATCTCGCCATGTATAAACAAACGCGTCTTTGCTACAGCGCAACTCCATTATTTTTTTTCTAATTGGCTGATATACATTACATCTTACGCTTTACATCTTGCATTGTGGATTACCATCTTTAAAGAGTTATTTAACGATTACAGTTTATGGCTCTACAGCTTCCGTTTAAAGACAACGGTTTAGTCTTAAAGCAAGATTGTGGACCGACACTAACACAACTTTGTACTTTAATCCAAAAAATTTAGCCGCCGCCATTTAAAAATTTTTATTTTTAATCCTACAGATTACCAATTCAGCATTTATATATGTTCATTTGAAACTATGATTTTGGCTTAGTACGACCTTGAAATTTTTTTCAACGTCATTTTTAAATTTCTTATTTTCGTATATGATCATTTGAAACTATGATTATTACATATTTTGAACTTGAAAATTTTCCAAGATCATTTTTCAATTTTCTTATTTACGTGTTCTATAGACCTAGAGGATCGTAAATAGCACAACTTTGTAACATAATCTAAAAAATTTTGCCGCTATCATTTTGAAATTTTTTATTTTAAATCCTACAGAATCCCAATTCGGCATTTATATATATTCATTTGAAATTATGATTTTTGCATAGTTTGACCTTGAAATTGTTTCAAGATTATTTTTAAATTTTCTTATTTTCGTGTTCTATGGGCCTAGAGGATCATCAGTAACACAACTTTGTTACTGATGATCCTCTAGGCCCATAGAATCTTAACTTAAAAAATTATTATTTTTAAACCTATAGACTTCCAATTCAACATTTGTATATGTTCGTATGGAATTATAATTTTGGCATAGTTTAACCTTGAAATTTATTAAAGGTCATTTTTAAATTTTCTTATTTTCGTGTTTTATAGATCAAGAGGTGGTAAATAATACATTTTTGTTCCTTAATGTAAAGAATTTTATGCTGCCATTTGAAAATTTTTATTTTTAATCCTACAGACTTTCTATTTATATATGTTCATTTGAAACTATGATCTCGGCATATTTCAAACTTGAAATTTTTCTAAGATCATTTTTTAATTTTCTTATTTTCGTGTTCTATAGATCTTGAGGATTGCAAATAACACAACTTTGTACCTTAAGGGCATCCTAAAACGACGGGAATTACCGACACAATTACACATTACAGTGCACCAAAGAACTTTTTATTGGCTTGACAGATTGCAAAATCCTTTCAGACAATTAAAATACGCACAAAAAGAATATGCGGGACAATCGATTTAACAAGTAAATAAAAAAAAATTAAAAAATTCACGAAATTTTAGCTCGTACAGCTGTTATATCAGATCTTCGTTTCCTTAATATTAGGTGTACAAAAAAGTTCTGAGCTTTAGATTTCATACAACCGAAATAACAATTTAAATTTTATGTATCTTCCCGCCCTTTTGCGGTTTTAAAGCGTTGACATTTGGCCTTCTAAAATGCTATACGGTTTGATGCACATAACCTCAAAAATCAGTAGTATTCACGATGGCAATAACAAAAGAGCATATTCGATTTTCTATCCACTTCGCGTTTCATCTGAAGAAAAATGCTGCTGAAGCCACTGCAATGATTTGTGCTGCATAGAACTGCATGAGAACGCTATAAGTCATACTACATGTAAAAGATGGTATCAAAAATTTCGCCAAGGAGATTTCAGTCTTGAAGATGAACCGCGTGCTGGACGCCCTTAAAAGATTGAAACGGATGAATTGCAAGCACTGCTAAATATAAACTCTGCGCAAACTGAAAAGGAGCTTGCAAAACAGATTGGCGTTATGCAGCAAACCATTTTCGTACGTTTACATACGATGGGAAAAGTTCAGAAGGAAGGCAGATGGGTTCCGCATGAATTATCCGAAGACAACAAAAATCGTCGACGTGACACTGCACTCACTTTGCTTTCAAAGTTCCGGAAAAAAGATTTTCTGCACAAAATCATTACAGGCGATGAAAAATGGATTCTTTATGATAACCCTAAACGTAGAAAATCATGGGTTGAGTCTGGTCAACCTTCGATATCGACGCCAAAGCCCAATATCCGCCAAGAAGGTTTTGCTCTGATGGGATTGGAAAGGTGTATTGTATTACGAGTTGTTACAACCGGGTGAAACAATCACGGCAGACCGCTACCAATAACAATTGACTAATTTGAGCAATTAGAAGACAAGAGGCTATTTACTGGCCAAGGACATTGTAAAGTGATCTTGCTTCATGACAATGTTCGACCACATGTTGCGAAAGCGACTCAGGATCATATCTTTGCGTTAGGCTGTGAACTTCTCCCGCATGCGGCGTATAGCCCAGACATGGCGCCTTCCGGTTATTATCTATTCCGGTCGCTGCAGCATCATTTGGCTATACACATACACATACACATACACATACACATACACATTTCGTGAGATTTGAAGAGATACGAAAATGCATTGATGATTTTATCGCTTCGAAGCCGGTGAGCTTCTATCGTCAAGGAATTCGCAAGCTACTCGGAAGAGGTCGTTGATGCAAACGGGGAATATTTTGCTGATTAATATTTTTTTGTTTGTTTTTGAATAAAGACTGAATTTTACAAAAAAAAGCTCAGAACTTTTTTGTACACCTAATACAAAAATTCTACAGCTCATATATACAAAATGAGTACGTTCCGTACTTCGGACTAGATGAATAAACAATATTGTTATTTTTGGATTTATGATTTAAAGCTTAGAAAAAAGGTTTGAGATTTGAACAGATTGTGTATGATTTTACGCGTATATATATATATATATTTAGCGCAGGTATAAAATGATAAGTAGAGCATTAATTGTAATTGACAGATCTTGCAATAGATGGCGTTGCAGAAGAAAGATAAAGACAAATGATCTATGGGATCGATAAAACGTTCAATAAGCTTGCTTGCTAAAATAAAGTGAATTTAATATTTTATCGAAATCGATCCCGCACTTCTTTTTTGTATCATGTTTCAATTGCACACAAGGATTTTGTAATCTGTAAAGCCAATTCAAAGATGCCAGTTGTAATGTGTCGATAATCCCGACAGTATTTTCAATAAAAACAGTAAACATATAATTTGTGTTTTTACTTTAGATATATATATATATATATATAAATTCCTATTATATATATATATATATATATATATATATATATATATATATATATAAGTTTTACAGTCTCGTATGAACAAAATGATATAATTCCGCAGTTTGAATTACTTTAAAGAACAATACTGAGCTTGTAAAATTATAATCCGAAGCCTAATAAAAAAGATCTATGCATCAACAGTATGTGTATAATCATTTCTCACTTCGACGGAATGAGAATGAAGGACTCTGATTGGTCCATTCTTTCATGCCTTATATGTTATGCAAGGGAAAAACACGATGTCTTATTTTGACGAATATAAAAGTTTTGCAGCTTTGTATGTACAAAATGATACAGTTTCGCACTTCAGATTAGTTTAAAGAACAATAGTGAGCCTGTAAAATTACAATCAAAAGTCTAACAAAAAAGATCTAAGCATCAATAATATGCGTATAATTATTTCTCATTCACCATCTACCAAAAAATCACTGCGCTGCAATCTGATTCTGATGAAAGACAAGGATGAGTACACGAAAAGAAAGATGGACGATGTCGTCGAAATGAAAAATAATTATACGCATACTGTTGATGCTTAGATTTTTTTTGTTAGGCTTTTGATTGTAATTTTACAAGCTCAATATTGTTCTTTAAACTAATACAAAGTGCGAAACTGTATCATTTTGTACATACAAAGCTGCAAAACTTTTATATTTGTCGAAATAAGATATCGTGTTTCTGCCTTGCATAACAGCAAATGTACAAATTGTAACTTAGAAAAGAAATTTTCGTAAATATATCTGTCGTACGTTTTGTTAACTATTTTAATCATGTATACAATAGAAATATCAGAATCGAAACGGTGATCGACGAAGTTCTATGTTGATAGAATGGCAACGTATGAGACTTGTGCGAAAAGCTCGGGTTTCGATCCCCAGCCATTCGCCGCTAGGAGATTATGCTATCCGCTCCTTTTTTTTTTATCTTTTTTACAACATAAAATATACGACTGATGTCTGAAAAATTTAATTAGAATAAAAAATTTTTAATAACATTTTATTTGCAAAATAAAAACGTTATGGCGCTGTATATTTGTGAATTTTTATCATGGTGCGGGTGTATCTTTAAAAATATGAACATTATACATTATTTATATATATAAATATAAATATATTTTACATATTTGTAATGTCCAATGATATATAAATTGTTCATATTCTTAAAGATATAATATAAGGAATAATAGATAAGAATAAGATGTAATATAGGACCGATGCGAGGCGTACACGCACCAACAAGATGTCCTGCGCTCGGCGCGCGGCTGCTACACATACACACGAAGCGCGTACGTCCGTGTTTCCGCGGAGTGCGGAGGAGATCGCGAAGCGGGGAGAAAAAATAGTGGGGACAATTCGATGTTCCTTAACGTAAGATGCGCGATGGAGAGAGAAAGCATAATCGGACGTGATACCGATTTCGGTGCTCTTCGCTCTCACACATTCGACGCTAGTGCGAATGAGAGACCGCGGTGTTTCTATACGTCGCGTTTTTCTTTCTTCCATCTTAAAAAAGTTATGTGTAAAATTATAACTATTATTGCGGGTTTGAACATTGAATGTCTTACATCTATCTGAAGCAACCGATATTAAAAAAGAATAATAATCGTTATTAAAAAGAATAATGAATTCGCGAAATTCAAAAATAAGAAAGATTATATTCAATAAAAATAGTTGAGAAGTTAAGAAAACAGTTGAAAAACAATTGCGGTCTCCTAGCAATAAACAAAGAAAAAAGACGCGCAGAAGCGACGCATAGTTGATTGAGACATATAAACAATGGTTCAAAAATAAGGTAAATTATATTCAATAACAATAAAGTTATTAATAAATAAAAATGTAAAAATTAAAATAAATATTTTCGAAATGAATACTATAAATGTAATGTAAATTACATACTATAATGTAAATTTAATTTTCTTTATTTTTGAATACAATTTCGCGAATTCATTATTTTTTAAAATAATTTTTAATATCGGCTGCTTCAGATAGATGTAAGACATTCAATGTCCAAACCCGCAATGATAGTTATAATTTTACATATAACTTTTTTAAAATATTTTTAAAATATATAATAAAAGAATTATTACGCGATAATTAAACAATTAATAATCATATTAAAACAATTAATTAAAGAAATAAATAATTAATCATTAAATAATCAATAATTAATCAGAACGAGATGGAAGAAAGAAAAATGCGATGTATAGAGAACGTGGTTTCTCATTCGCACTAAGGTCGAGTGTGTGATACAGTGATGGGACACCGAAATTCGATATCACGTCCGATCATGCTTTCTCTCTCTTTCGCGCTCCGCGGAGACACGGACGTACACGTTTCGTGTGTATGTGTAGCGGCCGCGCGCAGAACACCATTTCTGCCGGTGCGTGTACACACACACACACACACACACACACACACACACACACACACACACACACACACACACACACACACACACACACACACACACACACACACACACACACACACACACACACGCACACACGCACGCATTACATACAAGTGAGGCACGTACATATGCACTCGGTGCTTGGTACGTTTGGTTGACTGAAGAGAATAGAAATATCATCCTACTCTCTCGCACCTGAGCGCCGTGAATACAGAATAGGAATATTGTTGTACTCTCTCGTGCTCGCGACGCGTATGAAAAGGAAATAGAAATATTATCGTATTCTTTCGCGCACCATGCAATGGTCCAGCGTCTCTTGATTATGGTTCATTATTGCTAACGTAGTATAGCAAATGAATTGAAAAGAATAAACAGACATTAACAATGCATGAAGGGAAATGAAAATCGTTATATATAATCATATATAATTTTATGTATAAAAATTATAATTATATAATATCAGGTGTATGCATAAGTTTTTTCCGGTTTTTTAGTAAAAAAAGACACATAATTTTCAAGGGAAATTAATTTTTTTTTTATTCAAAATATTGGCCATCGGCTTCTACACATTTCGCCCATCTTTCAGGTAATTTATGAATACCATGCCAGAAAAACTGCTTGTCTTTTGCGGCAAACCATTCGTCGAGCCATTTTCCAACTTCCTCGAAATTGCTGAAGTGCTGCTCTGCAAGCGCGTGCCCCATTGATGCGAAGAGGTGATAGTCAGATGGTGCCAGGTCTGGAGAGTACGGCGGGTGCGGAAGGATGTCCCATCCAAGCAATTTCAAGGTGTCTTTCACTGGTTTTGCTGTGTGAGACGGCGCATTGTCGTGTAACAAAATCACTTTGCCATGTCTTCTGGCCCATTCCGGTCGTCTTTCGATTAATGCGTGGTTTAAATTAATCATTTGTTGGCGATAGCGTTGTGTATTAACGATTTCGCCGGGCTTCAAGAGTTCATAATACACAATACCGCTCTGGTCCCACCAGACACAGAGCATGGTCTTCTTGCCGAAGCGATTTGGCCTTGGTGTTGATAGACCGGCTTCGCCAGGTGAAAGCCACGATTTTTTCCGCTTCGGGTTTTAAAAATAAATCCATTTTTCGTCACTCGTCACAATTCGATACAAAAATGATTTCTTTTCGTGGCGTTGAAGCAGCATTTCACAAGTGATTTTGCGATTTTCCATTTGACGTTCATTCAAATCGTGTGGGACCCATTTACCGAGTTTATTGATCTTTCCCATTGCTCGTAAACGTCTGCTGATTGTTTCTTGTGATACATGTAATGCTTCTGCTAATTGCCGTTGAGTTTGAGTTGGGTCATCATCCAATAACTCCTGCAATTGCTCGTCTTCGCATTTTTGTGGTCTACCAGAGCGCTCACTGTCTTTCACATTGAAATCACCACTTTTAAATTGTCGAAATCATGTCTCACATGTTCTAATCGATGGAGCGTGTTCACTATATGTTTCTACCAGCAAACGATGACTTTCAACAACCTTTTTCTTTTGATTAAATAAAAAAAGCAATGCGTGCCGCAAATGTTCTTTTTCAGGCACAAAACTCGACATGATCACTGAACGATAAAACAAAGACGCTAGTTTTTGGCGAACTCAACTTGTGTGTGTTTGTAGTTTTAAATGTCAGACGAACAAAATGATGTATGTGTCAAATTAATATGCTGCGTACTTTTCGCTGGCGACATCTCTTAGTTAAACCGGAAAAAACTTATGCATACACTTGGTAAATAAGAATGTGTATGAAATTATTTTCTCAGTATAAATGTATAATATATGTTTCGAAAATCTTCAAGAAATTCACAGTTTTGAGTAATTACTTACAAATTCGACAAGACATTTATTGAACGATAAATAAAATAATCAAATTATATTTCTTCTTTCTCTCTTCTTTTTATTTGATATAAGCAAAAATATGCGTAATTTGTTGAATTTGTAATTAATTATCTGAAATATAATAAATTTTTTATTTGTAAGAGTTGGAATATATACAATAAGATTGTAATAAAAAAATAATTTCGTACTTATTCTCACTCGTTTATTAGACTTCAATTATTATAATCTTATAAAATTATATAACAGGTCATTATGAATATGACAAGTAAAGCATATAACAATTTTTGAATTTTTTCATACATTATTTTCATATCTGCTTACTCTTTTTAATTCATCCTATACCTATCGTGATCCAGTAAATTGACGGCAAGTAGATATTGCGTATAAAAGCCCCAAGCAACAGCATCGCAGCGCATCTCCAAATAAAAGACGCCACATTATAATGCAATGTAAAGTCACAATTAAGGATCGATTGTTGATCCTCACCAAATAAAACAATATTGACTGGTGAAAGTTGACCAACATCAAGAGAATAATTCAAAAAATGACGATAACGTATAGAAAATCAGAAGAGATGTGATAGGGATAAAACCAAAACTGTGAAAAAATAATTATATTACCTTGAGATCGTCAAAATTACGGATTAAGCAAATCAAAAATTACAATGCAATAATGTCAAAATGCATGTCAGTCATGGACGAATTCTACGAAGGAATAAAACAATACTCGACCGTGTACAAACTAAAAATTAAGTAATATGATTAGGAAGGGATGTGATGTTAAGAGGAGGGAGTTCTTGTTGGGGGAGGGTGATAAATTGAGGCTGGGGAAGTAGCAATTAGGCAAAAGATTCGTATCACTTTGTTTGTTTAAACTATAGACTTGTTTTTTGATGTGAATTATTTCCGACACTATTCTTTTATTCCAGGACGATTCTTTGTCCAAAATTTTAATGTTGTTCCAATTAAATTCGTGATTCAATTCTGTGAATCGAGATGACGGAAGAGGAACCGTTGCTTTTTTTAATATCTCGGAAATGCTCATTAATTCTTGTTTTTAATTGTCTTTTTGTTTGGCTTATATAAGTGGCATCGCAATCATTGCAGCTAATTTCACCACTTATTACACCACTTCAGGACATGATAGCGAATCTAATGTATTCTTGCCTGTTTTAATAAATTTGCTCAGGAAATTTGTTATCGAATATGCTAATTTTAGATTGTGATCTATTAGTTATTGTTGAAAATTTTTCGAAAATGTTTTTAATGTAAGGAACTAAGAAAAAAGGTTTGAGAAGAGTAATATTATCCGTATTTTTATCGATTGCTTCACGAAGATTAATACTCGAATTTAGATCTTAAATGTGAAATGTGTTTAATTCGATTATTTATCGTCGCGAAAATAAATTGTAGTGGATACAAGTTATTTAAGAGAATGTTGACAAAGTTAATTAGAGATCAAGATGGTTAGGAGAAGAAGCTAAAATGTCATCTATCTAATGTAGAAAGGGAGATCAATTGGAATTCTGGCAATAGCAGCTTCCTCAAGATCCTGCATAACTATATCCGCAATCACCGAATGGAATTTGAAAATATTTTTATTATCTTGAAGATATTTTACAGAAGATATTTTACTTTTAACTCATTTCATGATAGATTACAATTTACTATGGAGATCGAGAATGATGGTCGTATCAACTTCTTTGACACTCTCGTAATAAATAAAAAAGGAAGAATACTTTTCGATCCGACAAAAAACCCACCAACTCAGGCTGATACCTTAATTTCTACTCTCATCACCCGATAGCACATAAAAGAGGCGTTGTTTCCGAAATGGTTGACAGAACAATTTTTCTTTCCCATCCTGAATTCCACAAAAAGAACCTAGTTAACTTTGTCAACATTTTCTTAAATAACTCGTATCCACTACAATTTATTTTCGCGACGATAAATAATTGAATTAAACACATTTCACATTTAAGATCTTTGAATTCGAGTATTAAACTTTGTGAAGCAGTCGATGAAAATTCGAATAATATTATTCCTCGCAAACCTTTTTTCTCAGTTCCTTACGTTAAAAACATTTCCGAAAAATTTTCAACGATAACTAACAGACACAATCTAAAATTAGCATATTCGATAACAAATTCTCTGAGCAAATTTATTAAAACAGGCAGAAATACATTAGATTCGCTATCATGCCCTGAAGTAGTGTATGAAATTATCTGCAATGATTGCGATGCCACTTATGTAGGCCAAACAAAAAAACAACTAAAAACAAGAATTAATGAGCATTTCTGAGATATTAACAAAAGCAACGGTTCTCCTTCCGTCATATCGATTCATAGAACTGAATCACGACTTTAATTAGGACAACATTAAAATTTTGGACAAAGAATCATCCTGGAATAAAAAAATAGTCGGAAATGATTTACATCAAAAAACAGCCCATAGTTTAAACCCATAGTTTAAACAAACAAAGTGATACGGATCTTTTGCTTAATTGCTACTTCTCCTCAATTTACCATCCCCCCCGAACAAGGAACTCCCCTCTCTTAACATCACATCTCTTCCTAATCATATTACTTAGTTTTTAGTTTGTGCACGGTCAATTATTGTCTTATTCATTCGTAGAATTCCGTCCGTGACTGACACGCATTTTGACATTATTGCATTGTAATTTCTGACTTGTTTAATTCGTAATTTTGACGATCTCCAAGGTAAAGTGTTTTTTCACAGTTTTGGTTATCCCTATCACGTCTTTTCTGATTTTCTATACGTTATCATCATTTTTTGAATTATTCTCTTGATGTTGGTCAACTTTCACCAATCATTATTGTTTTATTTGATGATTCAGGACCAACAATCGATCCTTAATTGTGACTTTGCATTGCATTACAATATGGCGTCTTTTACTTGGAGATGCGCTGCGATTGCTGTTGCTTGGGGCTTTTGTACAATGTCTACTTTGCCGTCAATTTACTGGATCACGAGACACTTTGGTTTCCCGATTAGTATTTTATCACTGAGGACTGCGCCAAATACTTTATAATTTATGTCTGCATGCAATTTTAATTTGTAGAAAACTATGTTTTTTAATTTTTAATTTTATACAATTTTACAAACGGAATTATTCTGACTTAAAAATTTTGCGAAATTTTTCTTATATATCGACGTGTATGTTCAAGATCATTTTGTTTTATTCAAGTCTTGTTTTTTATTAATTTCAATTTTATTATACTGAAGATGACCTAAAAAAAGGTCGAACCGACATATTGTCTTATTAGTTATGTATTTATTTTTGAATAATTATAAACATTATTTGCGGCGAACACATTGTATTCGCTTATATGCTCTTGATTATTTATTTATTTATAGTTTGTGTTTTATATATATGTATATTTTATTTTATATGTCCAAAATGAGAATTTTTATGTTTTATATAATTAACGAGTTATAATTAATAAAGCTTGATTCATTTATGTGTAATGCATTTTTAATAAATAATTGTTGATAATCCTGACACAGTCCTGAAACGTATTCTGAAAATACCATAATGACATATTCTGACCCAAGTAGCAAGATGATGTCATTATGATGATTTAAGGTCATTTTTCGTCATTTGTCGTCAGTGTACTAAATAATGACGTAAAATAAATGTAACATTTGTCACGAAATATTATCGCCATAAATATATCGTCATTTAATCACCATTTTGTAGATATTTTTAATGAATAAATAATAAAACATTATTAATTACTATCTTTCTTAATTAATTATAACATATAAATAAGAAAAATATTTCCTATATTTAATATAATTATTAACAAATTCATAAACAAGTAAGTAAAATATATACAACAATTTTAATAAGGAAATTGATTCTCATTAAACATAATATAGGTTCATGGCTCTATATATGTATAATAATTAAATTATCTACAAGAATTATATGTGCAATCGAGATTTTAAAATTGAGACTATTTATACAATAATATAGTAACATTCATTAACCAGATTTATTATATTTTAAGCCAAGATCTCTAATTACTTATTTCATCATTTCAGTAGCAGGTTTCATCCCAATACAGAGATTAAGCGATATCGAGCAGGATCTCCAACTAGATGGGTGACCGGTTTTAGAAACGGTGATACGAGATAAAAGATGTTTCATCACTTTTCCTTTTTTTTTCATTTTTTAATTTTTTTTCGCTTATTTTTCGTAAGAGGTGTCACGTATAGATTTTCACTACTAGCAGTCAATATCGGAACGCGATCATTTTTAGGATGTCCCTGAAGTCATCCTAAAGTCATCCTAAAGTCATCTTAAGAAAGTCCTTAGGATAGCCTGAGGCTGAGTAGAGAACGTCCTGAGGACGTCTCGAGGGCGTAATGAAGCTTATTTATTAATTCACAGGACGTCCTGTTTACGTTTCAGGATAGATAGTCTTTAGGATATCCAGCTTGTCTAATAGTATAATATAATAAGGACGTCCTAAAAATGTCCTTGTGTTATTAGGGTATTATATACAAATAAACATAATCTTGTATACAAAAAGAAGAAGACAGAATAGACAATATCTGTTATCTATACATATTCTTTTTCATTAAATGATTTCGAGATGATATGTGCGTCCAAATTTGTTAAAATATAAATTTAAACGTTCGAGATGGCCCAAAACGGAACGAGCTGAGTATATATGTATATAATTCTTTTCGTGAATGTTCTATAGTTATGACATAATGTTACAACATATGTTTAGAATGATGGAGAGGAAAGAAAGACGGATCGCACATTACCGTATGTTAACAAAGACACAGATTCATAAATACATATAATTAAATTAAATTTATTGAACATGAAAAGCATCTGAAATATTATGAAATGTGCTGTATAAGAAATAAACAAATTTAAAACATGCAAAACTTATCACTTGCATATCCATAATTTTTGTCTTGCATCCTCCTTTAGTGGGAATCTAAATAAATGTATCCCTGTAGAGTCCATTGTGACAATTTTTATACGCACATTTATCATAAATTGTTTCCATTTTGTTATTAATTACAACTGAGTGTTTATTACACTATATTTATGAGACGTTTAATATAATTAATACTTCACAAAACTAAAAATTATATATACTAAATATTAACGAAAATAGAATATAAAATATCAAGAAATTTTTTAAAAGGGTTAATTATGATGCAAAACTGCGCAAAATGTTAAATCGTAAGATATATGTGAAACGAAATGAATCACACTCATTGCACTGAGCGAAGCTTGTTGTAACTTTATTGTGTTTTTATCGAGATTGCATAGTTCATTTATTTTGTTATACACGTATGTCACAGAAAAAAACCGACTCGCGCTAGCATATGATCTTGGCGACGACCGTGTCTCTCAACGTGTAAAATTATAATTCTTTCAAAGTATAGATAAAAAAATATAAACTTAATATTTTGATATATGTTATATATATTGCAAACATATATTGCTAATAATTTTCGACTTAAAGTTTTCTTTGCAATTTGTTATATTAACTTTTAAAGCATATTATTTCTATTACCAGTTTTCAATATCATACTTTTGAATATTAAAAAAAATATAAAAATATTTTTTAGGAATATAATAAATCACTAGAATATAATAATTAATAAGATCTAAAATTAATTTATTAAACTAATCTAATGTTCAATTTAATATTAATAAATAAAGAATACAAAGTAAAAAATATAATTATTAATTAAAAATATAATTATTAATGCCTGATAAGAAAAATAAAAGACAATAAAAATTTGTACCCGAGCGTGGATTGAGTTACGACTTCCATAATTTTATGTATATCGTGATGGACACGAATTGTCATAATCATAAGTAGTCAAAATATATACACTCGCGTGTAAGAATTGTACATTACATTTTAACTTAAAAAAAAAAGAAAAAAAAGAAAAAAGAAAAGAAAAAGATCGGTCATCAGGAGTCGAACCAGCGACCTCACGGATGCAAGACACGTTGCCGCCTAGCCACGACGACTTTTACGGAGTCTGTCCAAAAAGTAATGAGAATCATTTTTTCTCAACCGCTAAGAGCGTTGGGAGACAAATGTTTCGGCTTGGGCGAGTTGTGGGGGATGTCAGGTATATAGCCAGACCAGTGAATCGGATTTTTCACGCATGCGTGACGAAAGCAAAGATAGCGACATCGTGACATTGCGATGTTGAGCGCAAAAGCTTGGTGTGAAATGGCGCGAAAGTTTTAACAGGATCGCCGAATAAGTTAGATACAGGTAAGGTAAGTATTTTACACGTAATACTTATATTTTTGCATGATAAATTCTTCTTAAATTAGAAAAATTTGTATGTGATTATGTATGGGCAATGTTACATAATTTTACTCATATTATGTTACTGATAGTTTATTCGCCTCGATGAATGGATTCACAACACTGAGCCAGATCAACTCAAATCAATCGCCTGTGAGCTTTCGCAGAGTGTAAATGATAATTAGATAAGATGCTGTTTCAGTGACGCATCATGCGCCAAAATACAACGTAGTCTTGAACAACATTACGCGATAAAGTTTTGTAAAACTCGGAAAAACTGACACGAAAATATTTAAAAGGTTACGGCAAGCCTATACAAAGGAAACTCTGTCCTCTGCACAAGTTTTCCGATGGCATAAGGTCTTCAAGGATGGATGAGAAGACATCGAAGACGAACAACGTTCTGGACCGATCGGACAAACAATAAACACAGCATTTTATGTCCATACTTGATTATTTGAGAAAAAAAGTCGCGCGCATCCGCGAAATCTAGGATGCTTGGATCCTTCACGACAATGTCGAGCCATACTGCCTTAACAGTGAGGGAGTTTTTGGCTACAAAGAATATTCCAACGCTTCCCCAACTACCTTATAACCTAGACATGGCCACGTATGATTCTTTTTGTTCCCTCGCATCAAATTTGACCTGAAAGAAAATTTTGGGACCATCGAAAATGTCCAAGCGGCTGTGACAAGGACCTTGAACAGTGTCTCCGTTGAAAACTTTCAGCGCTGTTATGAAGAGTGGCAGCAACATTGGATGTAGTATATAGATTCTCAAGAGGACTATTTTGAAAATTATTAAGTGTATTTAAACCTGATTTCAATAAAAGTATTTTTCCAGAATTATTCTTATTACTTTTGGGACAGATCCTGTATACGGTAATTCGTAAAACTTACTCATAAATAACTCAGAATTTTTGAACTTCTCTCGAAAATATTTGAGAAATATGTTTCCTTCTTTTATTCATTAAAGTCCGTATCTATAAAATTAAACTTAGATATAAGGAAATTTATTATAAAATCCTTGTGTGAAGAACACGTCATAATGTTCTCTTGTAAAATATTTCAGATTTTACCAATATACCTTCGGTATTTTATATTACATTAAATTTTATTATTTATTTTTTTTTTGCAAATTCTGGCTAGTCTGCATGATATGTCGTAACAACTACTGAAAAGCTTTATTGAAACAGATAGCAAATCATTACGCAAAACCGTTACTAAAAGATAATTACATTCAGATATCTGTATTCATAATATTGAACACATGCATACTTACAAATATATATTACTGTGATCAAATATAAACGAGATTTTTGTTATAGAGTGAAAAATCTTTATTTATTCTTCAAAATCAAATTCGTCGCCTTCAAAATAATCCCCTCCCGATGCAATACACTTATGCTAACGCTTTTTCCAATCCTCTGAAACACTCTCAAAACTCTTCTTCCAGAATGGCCTTCAATACCTTCTTCAGTTCGGTTTGTATCTCCTCAATCGATTCAAAACGGTGTCCCCGGAGCGGTCTTTTGAGTTTACTGAATAGCCAGAAGTCACGGTGCTAAATCAGGTGAATACGGTGGTTGTGGAACGATATGGGTCGAGTTTTTGGCGAAATGGTCACGAAGAACCAGTGCAGTATGAGATAGCGCATTATCGTGGTGCAAAAACCATGAGTTGTCTGCTCATAAATCTGGCCTCTTCGTCTGGACTGATCCAAATGAAATGTTTAAAATATCGGCAAGTTCTCTAATTGTCAATCGACGATTTTGGAGCACCAAATCCTTCATTTGCTTCACGTGTTGTTCATCAGTTCATGTTTTTGATCGTCTTTGATATGGTTCGTTTTCTACGCTTTCTCGACTATCTTTCAACATTTTATACCAGTCAAATACTCTTAGTCTTGATAGAGCCTGGTCACTAAAAGCCTTCTGCAACATTCTGAACGTTTCAGTAGCAGAAATTTTATTCCGCAAACAAAATAAAATACAATTTCTTTGCCCAACAGAATCACACATCGTAAAAATCGAAAAAAATACTTTTAGATATTCATAAAAACGAGCGTTCACTATTAAACAAATGAAGAGAATGACATGAAATTTCACACAAATGTCAAAGACAGTACTACCAACTTAATCAAAAAAATATTTGTCAGAATCGATGAACCTGAGCAGTTTAAATTTAAAAATCTCGTTTATATTTGATCACAATATATATATATATACATATGTATATATATATATATATATGTATATATATATATATATATATATGTATATATATATATATATATATATATATGTATATATATATATATATATGTATATATATATGTATATATGTATATATATATGTATATGTATACATATGTATACATATGTATATGTATACATATATATATATGTATATATATATGTATATATATATATATATATGTATATATATATATATATATATATATATATATATATATATATATATATATATACAGTGGGAAGAGAGGGAAGTGTCGTGATGAGACAAGGACGGACGGATTGATTGTTCGTCTTTATCTAAGTATCAACCCCACTCTTGCATCTAGCACGGAAAAGAACTGTGTACCAGGTGTATGCATAAGTTTTTTCCGGTTTAACTAAGAGATGTCGCCAGCGAAAAGTACGCAGCGTATTAATTTGACACATACATCATTTTGTTCGTCTGACATTTAAAACTACAAACACACACAAGTTGAGTCCGCCAAAAACTAGCGTCTTTGTTTTATCGTTCAGTGATCATGTCGAGTTTTGTGCCTGAAAAAGAACATTTGCGGCACGCATTGCTTTTTTTATTTAATCAAAAGAAAAAGGCTGTTGAAAGTCATCGTTTGCTGGTAGAAACATATGGTGAACACGCTCCATCGATTAGAACATGTGAGACATGATTTCGACAATTTAAAAGTGGTGATTTCAATGTGAAAGACAGTGAGCGCTCTGGTAGACCACAAAAATGCGAAGACGAGCAATTGCAGGAGTTATTGGATGATGACCCAACTCAAACTCAACGGCAATTAGCAGAAGCATTACATGTATCACAAGAAACAATCAGCAGACGTTTACGAGCAATGGGAAAGATCAATAAACTCGGTAAATGGGTCCCACACGATTTGAATGAACGTCAAATGGAAAATCGCAAAATCACTTGTGAAATGCTGCTTCAACGCCACGAAAAGAAATCATTTTTGTATCGAATTGTGACGAGTGACGAAAAATGGATTTATTTTTAAAACCCGAAGCGGAAAAAATCGTGGCTTTCACCTGGCGAAGCCGGTCTATCAACACCAAGGCCAAATCGCTTCGGCAAGAAGACCATGCTCTGTGTCTGGTGGGACCAGAGCGGTATTGTGTATTATGAACTCTTGAAGCCCGGCGAAATCGTTAATACACAACGCTATCGCCAACAAATGATTAATTTAAACCACGCATTAATCGAAAGACGACCGGAATGGGCCAGAAGACATGGCAAAGTGATTTTGTTACACGACAATGCGCCGTCTCACACAGCAAAACCAGTGAAAGACACCTTGAAATTGCTTGGATGGGACATCCTTCCGCACCCGCCGTACTCTCCAGACCTGGCGCCATCTGACTATCATCTCTTCGCAGAGATGGGCGAAATGTATAGAAGCCGATGGCCAATATTTTTGTCGCGAGCGCCGAGAACGCAATCACGCTCACCGCTGACAAAGCGGATTGCGGCAAGCGATACTTTACGACGAATTATTATTTTACCAAGCGATAGCGATTCCCAACGCTACCGTGCTAATCGCGCAAATATTGTGTAATCGTTCCACGTGAAGCAACTGCTAACCGGGTTGCGCGGCCCTTACGCGGAAAACCGCCGCGCAACCCAGAAATATACCGCGAACGCTGACGAACATGTTGATGACACGGCAAGGACCGGCCGCCTGGAACAGGATAAAAACGGGAGACCGATACCAGGAGAGGACTCGTCGAGATCCGCCGTGCCGTCACGTCTGTCGCGGTCCGAATTAAAAAGGACAATCTGTATCAAGTGTTAATAAAATTTATTGATTATCAAACAAAGTGGTGAGCGCCTCCTTCCCGCCGATTCCTCGATCGAAACGACCCGCACAACAATTTTGAATAAAAAAAAAAATTAATTTCCCTTGAAAATTACGTGTCTTTTTTTATTAAAAAACCGGAAAAAACTTATGCATACACCTGGTTCATAGCATGGAGCATTGAGCTCTATAGTATACTGAAATGAACTTTCAAGGAGTGAGGATATCTCACTCACTTATTCTACTACATAATTAAAAACATAGATTAGAACTTTCTTTTTAGCTGAACTTCTTGCACCGTTCAATCTTTTCTCTTTTTCTCTTTACTTCACTCACTTATTCTACTACATAATTAAAAACATAGATTAGAACTTTCTTTTTAGCTGAACTTCTTGCACCGTTCAATCTTTTCTCTTTTTCTCTTTACGTTGAAAAAAAGATGAATAAATCTTCTAATGTGTTTTGACTCGTGTACACAGGTTACGGAAACGCATGCTGCGATAGAAAACAACGCGATCTACATTAAATAAAAAATAAAAATAGATTAAATGACAATAATAACAACAATATTAGATATAAATGATTATATTATTTGACATTACTATGACAGAATAATAATAAATATGTAATAATATTATACAATAGAGAAATTCCATTTAAAAAAACTCATCAATTTTAGATTACTGCTAATGTACAAAAAATAAAGAAAAAACATATAATGTACAAAAAATAAAGAATTCCTTTTTGCAAAAAATGAAAAATTAATATAATAACATATTGTAGAAATATTTATTATTTAAGCAAAAATACTAATAAAAAATTGACTAATAATATAACTTATATTTGACTAATTATAAAAATACATTTTTATATTTCGGTATATACAATTTACTCATATATATATTACATCATATAATTTACATTAAATAATGGAAAAAATATATATATATATGTATATACAATTAAAAATTGTATAACAAGAAATAAAGGACTGTAATCGCTTTATGTAAGTTAATTATGTATTATGTAAGTTAATTAGAAACTATTAGCCATATAAATTGATTTTATCTTATTACTGATATATTAGGTGTACAAAAAAGTTCTGAGCTTTTTTTTGTAAAATTCAATCTTTATTTAAAAACAAACAAAAAAAATATTAATCAGCGAAATATTCCCCGTTTGCATCAACGATCTTTTGCCATCTTTCGGGTAGCTTGCGAACTCCTTGACGATAAAAGCTCACCAGCTTCGAAGCGATAAAGTCATCAATGCATTTTCGTATCTCTTCAAATCTCACGAAATGTGTATCAGCCAAATGATGCTGCAGCGACCGGAATAGGTAGTAATCGAAAGGCACCATGTCTGGGCTATACGCCGCGGGAGAAGTTCTCAGTCTAACGCAAAGATATGGTCCTGAGTCGCTTTCGCAACATGTGGTCGAGCATTGTCATGAAGCAAGATCACTTTACGATGTCCTTGGCCAATAAATGGCTTCTTTTCTTCTAATGCATCGCTCAAATTGATCAATTGTTGTTGGTAGCGGTCTGTCGTGATTGTTTCACCCGATTGTAACAATTCTTAATACAACACACCTTTCTAATCCCACCAGATACAGAGCAAAACCTTCTTGGCGTGGATATTGGGCTTTGGCGTCAATGTCGAAGGTTGACCAGGGTCAACCCATGATTTTCTACGTTTAGGGTTATCATAAAGAATCCACTTTTTATCGCCTGTAATGATTTTGTGCAGAAAATCTTTTTTCCGGAACTTTGAAAGCAAAGTGAGTGCAGTGTCACGTCGACGATTTTTGTTGTCTTTGGACAATTCATGCGGAATCCATCTGCCTTCCTTCTGAACCTTTCCCATCGTATGTAAACGTACGGAAATAGTTTGCTGCGTAACGCCAAGCTGTTCTGCAAGTTCCTTTTCAGTTTGCGCAGAGTTTATATCCAGCAGTGCTTGCAATTCGTCCGTTTTAATCTTTTGAGGGCGTCCAGCATGCGGTTCATCTTCAAGACTGAAATCTCCTTGGCAAAATTTTTGATACCATCTTTTACATGTAGTATGACTTACAGCATTCTCTCCATATGCAGCACAAATCATTGCAGTGGCTGACTTCAGCAGCATTTTTCTTCAGATGAAACGCAAAGTGGATGGAAAATCGAATATGCTCTTGTTATTGCCATCGTGAACACTACTGATTTTTGAGGTTATGTGCATCAAACGCCAAACCGTATGGCATTTTAGAAGGCCAAATGTCAACGCTTTAAAACCGCAAAAGGGCGGGAAGATATATAAAATTTAAATTGTTATTTCGATTGTATGAAATCTAAAGCTCAGAACTTTTTTGTACACCTAATAAATTGTAGATATTTCAACAAGTTTTTTATATTTACTCAGTGGGATTCTTGTTTTTAAGCTAGTTAATTCTAGCTTAAAAACTAGCTAAAAAATTCTAAAACTACTGAAACAATTATATAATAACAAAATAGTGATGTATATTGTTCAGCGTCAGCGACATTTTGCTTAATGGATTGCAATAAAAAATAAATGTATTATATAAATAAATTGCAATATAAAAAATACATTCATTATATAAGTACTCAAATATCTTTACATAGTTTTTGTATTTTAACTCATTTTACATATGAAAAAATAACATATGAATAAAATACATATAATACATAATATAATACATAAAATAAAACTAACTGAAATAAAACATTTTTAATTATTCTAACATTTTTAAAAATATCTAACTCTTATGAAAAAAATATATAATTTATATCATAAAATAACACAGCCTTTTATATTGTAAAATAAAACAGTCTTAAATGTTGTCTTGAATTTATACGATTTCCAATATAATTTTCAGTACTTATTTTGGTATAAGATCAAATGCGACATTTACTGTAAATTAATACTAATGCCTTTAAAAGGCAGTTGTATTTCATGTAAATCTTTCGCATCGGTATTATCAAGGACTGAATGTTTTGTTTCAGAAAGAACTGTATGTTCAAATTTATCAATTATGATGATTATTATATTTTTTTGAGATGAAGCATGCTCATATTTCCAAAATGAATTTCATTTAAGAATGCTTTTTCTGCTGTTAATATAATCTTATATACAATATCAGATGAAAAACAAAGTTTTCCTCTATTTATAAAACTATAAAAGTAGAATATTTATTTATTTATTTCTTTATCATCTTGAGCATAACAATGGTCAATATTATTATATGTGTCTTTTAATAAAAATTTATGATAGTACTCACATTCAATTTTTATCAAAAGTCTATGAACAATACAACCTGTTATGTAATACAGAATATTTTGTTAAAGAAAAGAAATCATAGCTATTCATTAAATCAGTTTTTTTAAATAAAATTTATTTTCGGTATCAGCTTCTACAATAAATCTTATTATTAGTTTCCACAAGTTTTTCAACTTTCTAACCGGTATTAATTCATAATAATCATCTATTGAACAATTAGCATGACTACTAGGTTTGATACTACCCAAATAAGAAGGGAGGGTGTGCGTCACGGCGGGGCCCGACCACGAACCAGTCGTGAAAACTCGTAATTATTTTGCGAAAAAATACCACCTCAGCCAGGAATCGAACCTGGATCTCCTGCTTACCGGGCAGGCATCTTATCCTTTCGACTACCGAGGCATGTGATGATATTTATCGCAAATAACGTGTTTAGAATAACACGTCAACAATACAATGATACATATATATATATATATTACAATATACATATATACATGTATTCTTTTTCGAATCCCCACGATCGGTACTCCAGAGCGATGTTGGTCTCTCACTCGATGGATGCAGGTCGGACTGCAGCGGCGACACCCTCCAACGCCATTGGCAAATATACAAATAATCCTCCTGGAGCACGACAGGAGAGATTGCATCAAGCATGGCTCGAGCCCCCGATCTAAAAAGAAGCTGACGAAGTACCCATTTCAATTGTAAACAATTCGGATTATTATTCCATCCTCCCCGATTTCGAATAAAAAATGTTAATTTCAAGTGGTCTTAAGAACATTTATATGTCAGGAAGAACTTTTAAAGATTATGTATAAAAAGATCTGATGTTAAATTATAGAAGCTGAAAGTATTAATGATAAAGCCTAAACCAAATTTTCTTTTAAAATCAATATCATCAATTTTCAAGTTTCGAGTATACTGTCAATAAGAAGAAAAAACTTCTTTAAAATAAAATAAATTATTTTGACAAATAGGCGATTTGAAATGTGTTCCGTGAGAATTTCGTGTATTCATAATATCAAACAAATGATCAAATATTTGTATGAATTCTACGGTTGCTTCACTTCCAATAAAATCTGAATGATTTTGACAGTTTAGGACCTTTATAGCGTCCGCAACGCCACTACTAATTGTTTGTACAGTCAGACGAACATTCATTTCTCTTTTAAAATAGAATATGTGCTCATTTAACAATTTTTTGCAAATTTAAAATCAATTTTTTGTTGTAAGGCATGCAACCTTCGTACACAGATGAGAAATTTTACCTGTTAATGAAGTAATGTAAGTTACTTTTTTCCATAAAGGTATTACGGCATAATTTTATTATATGAGCCGAATCAACAATAAAATATATCTTTATATCTTGTTGACAGGGATAGAAAAAATATGTTTTCATAGTATCATCTTGATTAAAAATTAAATCACATCCTAACATTCGCATAGTAGCGAAATTTGCTTCTATATCATCACAAGTAATTGAATGGGCTTTAATTCCAATATCATATAATCGTTTAATTGCTTCTAACAAGAAGACACTTTGTATTTCAACACGTATATTATCAATTAAAAAATATTATATTAATAATTTGAATTTTTGGCTATAAGACACAATTTGCAAAAATAACGCTGGTATCGCGAATAAATCCTTATCTTCATTTATAATACCATCATAATTGATTTTATCATAAATCTTATCATAAATATTTTCTTTCATCATCCTTTAATTGAGATCGTATTGACATAGCATCTATGATTAGCCCTACATTTTCTAAATAACTATTTTTTTCTTCTTTAATTACTTTTTGTAAATATAACGAAGAACCTTGTAGAAAAGCACAGATCACAATTATAACAAGCTAGCCATTTTCATATTGTTGCATTATGAGGTAATTTTAATCTTTCTCTTACAAACTCGTATGCTTTTGAACTATAAAAGTACAATGTCATCGCAAACTGTTTAATATTCACTATAAGTTACTTTTAGTGAAGTATAGTACAACATTTCGTTCCTCAAGAGTTCTTTTTTATTCTCCGACAGAAATTTATTTATAATCTCTTCCAATAATTGCTGATTACTTTTCTGCTGATGTTTTTCTTCTTCTAATTTCTTTATTTTCATTTTACATCTTTTTAGACGTTTACCAATTTTTTATAATCATTTAGTAAATAGTTCTTATATACATTTGTAGTACAAGTTTGACTGTCAATAGTCTTTATTAATTTATTTTCTCTCTAATAAAATAAATAAATAGCAAACATGAATTACAATACATAAATACATGAAAAAATATATTACTTATTTCTGAAAAAAAAATCAGATGTTTCACTAACTTTTTGCATTTGTGTATTCACATTTTCTTTCAATACATCTTTCTTTTCTTGATTTATATAATTAGTCTTATCCTGAAATATTATTTATTCTCTAATTACATTTTAATAAATAATAAAATATAAAAACTTATGTATATATATATATATATATATATATGTGTGTGTGTGTGTGTGTGTGTGTGTGTGTTTTTATATTTTATTATTTATTAACATGTAATTGGAGAACAAATAATATTTCAGAATATATATAATAATATTATTCAATGATTTAAATGCAGCAAACTTTTGTAAGCTTCAATACCTGCAGAACTATTTTCTTATCGAATAATATTAGAAAAACTTTTTTGTGCAAATAATTCCGATCACTATGCTGTTCCATCAAAACAACGCACCTGCTCACACTTATAAATTTCTTAAATGATAGTTTAAAATGTATACTGCATATTTTTGTGCTTTTATTAATATGTTTATCTAATTTTGATGTCCAAATTGTGTCTAACCATAATTTAAGCATATCTTCATTTTTAGGAAAACTATATAATTATATAGTTGATTTGAAAATTATATAATTACATAACAACTATATATATATATATATATATATATATACTAGATATCTATATATATACTAGATAGTAGATATATATATATATATAAATTCCTATTTTTTATATAGATAAATATATATATATATATATATATATATATATATTGTTGTAGCCAGATCTACAATCAATAATAAAATAACAACCAATAATAAAAGTAGTCCGCATGGCAACAAAATTAGGTCGCATGAATCTCGAAAAGTCTTTCGAAAGACGACACAAATGTGTGACCGCCGAAATTGCGACCAGCCTTTCGAAAGACCGCAGAAATGCATCACGCGAGAATATTGCGAAAAAGCCTATCAGCAAATTCCTAAATTTGATGATCAAACCGAGCGTAATATTGATTAATCAATATCACGCAACCGATCGACGCAATCGATCAGAATGTTGATCGGGCATCGACTATATAATCGGTTACACAAGTCAAGAGTCAAGAGTCAAGAGTCAAGAGTAAAGAATAATGTGTCGTTCGGAATCATTATTATAATTATCGCACAAGATATTACAAAAGAGCGGCGAAGTTCACGCGAGCCGTACTATCAGCGTCTCAGGTGACATATTCGGTCGTCGGCCGCCAGAGTAACGCGATACGCGCCGAGCCGTCCGCCGACATTTAACCATGTGTAAAGTAATAAAATAAGAAATACTAAACTCAAGAATTTGTGCATTTATTAAATAAACCAATTAAAATAAAGAAAGTGTGTTAGTGAATTCAAGAAGATTTCCTTCCATTCTTTTGATCCTGTTCGGAGTCCCAACTCCTTAGGCTTAACGAACCCGACTATCTCTAATATTATCGTTATAGCCCATCCGAGGTACAACAATATATATATATATATATATATATATATATATATATATATATATATACATATATACGAGAGTAGTCTGAAAAGTTTTGAGCCTAACATAGAAACAAGTATTTTTTCGGTCAAATATACTTTTATTTTTCAACATAATCTCCTTTTAAGTCGATACACTTTTCCCATCGATACTCTAACCTCTTTAATTCCTCCAAATAGTAGTTGGCATCTTGCTCCGCAAAATAAATGTTTACGTATGCGATGACCTCCTCCAAGCAAAACTTTAAACTTAGGAAACAGGAAAAAGTCGCTGGGGGCCAGATCTGGTGAATACGGTGGGTGGTCAACCAATTCGAAGTGCAGTTCATGAATTTTGGCCATTTTGGCCGGGCGACCGCCGAAGCAGGTGCGTTGTCTTGATGGAACAACACTTTCTTTTTCTTCAAATGCGGCCATTTTTTTTACTATTTCTGCCTTCAGCTTATCAAGTAATGATGCGTAATACTCCCGTTATTGTTCCACCTTTTTCAAGATACTCGATACACACAATTCCGTAACTATCGCAAAAAACAATCGCCATTACCTTCCCAGCTGATGGAACCGTCTTCACCTTTTTCGGAGCAGGTTCATTCTTTGCAGTCCACTGTTTTGACTGTTTTTTTGTCTCTGGAGTGTAATGGATCCAAGTTTCATCTACAGTTATGAATCGACGCATAAAATCTGACTCGTTTCGCTTGAACCGCTCCAACAGGGCCTTGGAAATGTTCATTCGAATTCGTTTTTGGTCCAAAGTGAGCAAGTGCGGCACCCAATACGCGGATAGCTTGCGCATATCCAATTCTTCAGTCAATATATGACAAACGCGTTCTTTCGATATGCCCATAGCCTCTGCTATCTCTTTAACCTTGATTCGATGATCGTCCAGTACCATTTGGTGAACATCTTCAATCAGCGGTGGTCGCAGTTTTTGGTCGTCCCGAACGCTCATCATCAGCCAAGCTAGTACGACCACGTTTAAATTCAGCTGCCCATCTTTTTACGATGGCAAATGATGGGGCAGAGTCCCCGTAAACAGCGTCCAATTCGATTTTAATTTGCGCAGGCGTATTGCCTTTCAAATGTAAGAACTTAATCACGGCACGATATTCAATTTTTTCCATTTTTACAAAAACATTGACATCGACTGACACAAACAACTGTCAAACAACAACTGAGCGTCCAAAATGGCTGAAATTTTCAAAAGTCTTTCAAAGCATATACTATTGTAGTAGTAGAATGGTTTTGACGAGTAACGTCATCTTCATGTTAAGGCTCAAAACTTTTCAGACTACCCTCGTATATATATATATATATATATATATATCTATATCTATCTCTATATATATATATATATATAGATATATTTATCTATATAAAAAATAGGAATTTATATATATATATCTACTATCTAGTATATATATATATATATATATATATATATATATATATACTATCTAGTATATATATATATACTAAATATATATCTGAGATATATATCTAAACGAAAATGTGATGTGACAGCTGAACGAGCTAAAATTACGTGAATTTTTTAATTTTTTTCTTATTTACTCGTTAAATCGATTGTCCCGCATATTCTTTTTGTGCGTATTTTAATTGCCTGAAAGGATTTTTCTGTCAAGCTAATAAAAAGTTCTTTGGTGCACTGTAATGTGTCGGTAATTCCTGTCATTTTAGGATCCCGTTAATACAAAATCTTGCAGTCGACTCCCAAGCCGATCCATTCCCGAAACGACCCGCACAACAAATTATAAAGTTATACAATTATTTTTTATTGTATTAATAATTAAAAAATGTATTTTCTGTTTTTATTAAAAGCTTTTATTAATTAGTAAAGCACAATTATAATATTACAAAAATAAAAAGTGTTGTAGCCAGATCTACAACTAATAATAAAATTAGTAAATTTCGAAAAACATTTTTGAAAGACATCAGAAGTGTAATATTGCAAAAATGCGATCAATTTTTTGAAAGATAAAGGAGCGCGCCACATGTCATTACGCAAAGCCGATCAACAAATTCCTCAATTTGTTGATCGAACCAGGCGTGATATTGATCAATCAATATTGCGCGACTAATCGATGCAATATTGATCGAAATGCTAATTGACCAGAATGCTGATCGAACATCGATCATTATTATATCAAGAGACACGAGTGATATCTCGACGCCAAGTTCACGCGCAGCGAAGTTCGCGTAGAACGGTGGCGAGATGCCCGTGGCTCTATTTATGCGAGACTCCGGGATGAACTCGGTCTACATTTTCATATCTCAGCAATGACTGCATCGATTAAGTTTCAACTACGCTTAATCAATAGCTGAGTATTAAATTATATCAGAAAAGTGTTACATTTGGCGCGTCAAAACAAACCCCCACCACCTTCTCACTGGCGCCAGGGGCGTGGCCCCCGACGGTCAAAAACTGGCAGCCACGTGGAAATGGAGCGTTCTGATTGGTTGGTGGGGATGGGAGATGATAATTAGGTAATTAGTGGGAGCGTTCTGTTTGGTTGGCTCCGTAGCTGCCCGACGCGTGATTGGCTCTACCCATAGTGCCTCATGTGTGCGATTGGTTGTCGAAGTGCTAAACGAGGGGGAAGGGTGAGAAAGCATCTGGGACCGATCGGAGTCCGAAAACAAAATGACGACTGCGAAAAGAAATAAGGCGAGACTGTAAAAGGAATATACTTGTTGAGAATGGAATGCGATTTTTTGTTCACGTGGGATGGAGCGAAGAGAAGAAAACCAATTTTTTGTGGAATTTACTGGTTGTATATGGGATATGAAGAATCACATTTTTCTTAGGGCGAAAGGTTTCTCGGCGTCTCATGGTGAATTTAGATAAATTTCTCGACTCGTTTGACATTTTTTGTATGGGGGAAATATAAGTTACGAGTGGATATAGGTTTTGAAGACATGAGATTTTCGGTGTGTAATAACCATTATTTACCAGGTCGTACGGTATTTGGGAGGAGGAAAACGGGAACGGACAGGTTCGCACTATATATATTTCTGACGTCGATGACGTCGAATTCGGAGTTATACGAAGCTTTTATTCTAAGACAAACACGCGGATTGAAAAAATTTTCTAGATGTAAACTCTAGATTTTTCTAACATTTGGAGTTATACTGGCAAGGTTATGTTCCTTAATTCTATGGTAAACAAACGAAAAATATTTAAAAAACGATTAGATATTTCTAGCTTGGAATTATGTGACTAAAATTGGTTTTAAATCGGTGGGAAAGGAAGTAAAATGGACAAAGAATTTATGTTTATTACAAAAATTTTTTTTATTACAAAAATTAGATTTATTGTTATATCATTATACAAATTATACCATAATAGTGTTTTTTTAATGTTTAATTGTTCTTAAAAGTACAAGTTTATATATGACAGCACGTTACATGAGATTTTTCACATTTCTTTTTTCCATGAAGAAAGATTTTACGAAATAATTGTATGATTAGCTTATCATTATCTTCGTAATCTTCGCTGAATATTTTGAGAAATTGTTTAAGCTTATAACCGCGAGACAAATAATAAAGAAATACGCAGCAATATTGTCCACAGGTCTGAGAAAATGTGTCTTGTAATCACGTGATGTTCCATTTATGAGTAGTAGAGTTTCGTCGAAGTCGTAGATTGAATCTGGAATCCAGGGGTAGTCCGTAGCTATCGAAATACGTGCCTTTTTCGTGCTTGTCTAGGTAGAAAGCAACCCAATGTTGTCCAGGATGATCGTGATTATCAGTGTTCGCGACGATGGCCGTCGACTTCGTCCACACCCTCGGGATTCTGTCGGCAGGATACACACCCGCATGTTCGATACTGAGATGATGCAACGCTCGTAAGATTTCGAGCGAATTCATCTTCCGCGGTGTGGAATGATGTTTGACTTGTTTTTTGGCTCGTCGGTGTCGTTATATTTTTATCCTCTTGCGAGGATTGTAGGGTAGAAGTTTCCTTTTTTTCACACTTGAGTTTCGATAAATCTTCTTTCTCAGCTTTTATTTGTTCGCACCTCGCCTGTTCTTTTTCTAATCTCTTATTTCTCCACGTAACGAGATTCGGAAAATTTCGTTTTATTATAAAAACCTCGCTTTCTGTATCACTGTCATCGGAACTTTCAATGATAAAAGAATTAGCGCTGCTTATGTAGCAGTTCCCTTCTTGAGATTGCATCCAGTATCTCAATTTGCATGCATTGCGTAACGCGCAATGAAATTTGTCGGAATTTCGCTGAAACCCGTGATGACCGCAGCGCAATTCATGCTCTTCGCCTTTCGACAGGTTTTTGAAAGCAGGAGAGATTCCTTCTAGATTATATACGTTTCTTGCGAGTGTATTTTCCAAATAATGTATCTTCTCTCGACCTCGGGTGTATATGTAACGCGCTTGCCGTGCAATTTCACATAGTTCCGCCATGAAATGTTTGGAATTGACTGTTCCGTCAAACCACTCGATCCCATGGAAGTTTCGAGAGAGCCAGTTGTTTTCTCGTCTGTATTTTTCGGTAATTCGACAAATGGATATGGAGGCATCATAATGCAATGACTTATGAATGCTTCGTTAATGGCGACAATCGCTACTTTCTTTGGCATAAACTTTCCCTCAGTGTCGCGGAAACCTTGTATATCGATAACTATATCCATGATGCATAGAATATACTTTCAATTTATTTTGCATGAAGTGACGACGTTCGCGTCTAAAGCAAAACTGCGGCTACTTTTTGTTAAGCTTTCGAAGAAATAGAAGTGAAAAATAGGTAACGGTGAGAGGGGGGAAATTCGAGTATGTCTCATCCGCTAAAATCAATGATAATTTGACGCGAGGAATCGATCTCTAACACGTTATCGAATTCTGCATAAACGATACAATTAATCGTTGAGGTAATAGCTTTTTCAAATCGCACCTCTAATCGTAAACTTCCATGTCTGACAAGATTCCAATGTCCAGCGCAATTTGCCGATAGATCGGGAGTGAGATCGAAAGCGAAAAGCGTGAAACCTTTGGCATAATCTTCTCTGCTTATAGAATTCCCCTCGTTTAGAAAATGGATGCCTGTTCCTGAGAAGAGAGTGTTATAAGCCTCGACATAGAGCGGATGGTCTTTTGAGAAATTCGGTTGCAGCGGTCTACTCGGAATTTGCACGGCATCGGCATATAGCGAGAAAAAATTTATGTCATAATTTTTGAAATTAAATGGATTTAACTTTCTGTCGCCGTTAAACGCTTTGTTATTGACGAATCCGACTATTACTCGTTTCGGAAGTTGCCCGAGTATCGCGTTATCAATCGATTCTCCTACCACTCCGGCGTGAATCGTGAATGTTTTAACTTCGACTCGCGTCAGAGGATATTTGGCGGTTGTTTTCTCGCATGTTCGACTAACACTGCGGGGCTTATTTTTGCTCTTCTTATAAGTAAACTAGCATCTAGAATGCGTATTTTCGACGTTGAGTTGCTTTCCATGAGGCAAAACGCATCTCTCGAGCGAACGAGTCTCATTCTAACCTCCACTCCGTTAATTAAAAATTTATCCTGATTAAAGACGTCGCAAGATAACCTATTAGATCTACCGAACGTTCTCCTTGGATGTATCGGGCGCGTCTCACGAGAGCTTGATTGGGATTGTCCGATTCTAATAGCGCGTCCATATAACCGGGTTCGTCCGTGTCCCATAGACAGGAAGTCAGATGGGATTTTTACCGGTGAAGAATAATTTAACAATGCTTCGATGTACGCGCGGTACGCGTAGGCGTTGTTTGGGGGTGATACGAGTTTTTGATTGAAGTACACGTCGATCTGATTGAACATCGAATGTAGTAGATGATTCACAGGGCTTACTTTGTTTCCTCCTGCTCCTTCTCCTCCCACTCCTCCTCCTCCTCCTGCTGTTGATGTTCCAGGACCGGGTAAACTTTCCACTCGTACGCGAAGGCTTAGCATGGTATGCGTGAGATCTAAATAATCTTCTCCGTGCCCGGGTACGACGAATTCTATAGGCGCGTCGTCCGCGAGCGAGGTCACCGGTTTGTAATAAACCCATTACGAATTCTCGATACTGGTTTGAGTAGGAGGTAAACTGAAAAGATCGAGCTCGCTCTTTAAACACTCACTCGAGTGGGTATGAAGAAAGGACATATCTCTCAAATTTACAAAGTGCGTCGGTTAAGCGAATATATTGGTGCGCTTTTTCCCGCTATTTCGTCGATGTTTCGTTGCCTTTTTAATTTTGCCTGCTTTCCTCTTCGATGATTTTTTTTTAATCGTTTTTTTCACGCCAATTTTCGATGATTTCTTTTTTTTACCGGCTTGTCTGCGTTTACGAACCGCGCTTCTCCCGGATTTAGCGGTGCGTGCGTCGTGCCCTCCGAAGGGAAACTGACCAGGTCGTATTTTCGTGGATGTTTTATATTCTGAGCCCTTCATCAAGTTACTTATATTTTCTTTGGCTTTTCTCTTAAGATTTCCGCTCGATTCCTTGAGCCGCGTTTTGACTGCTTCCCTGAACGGAGTGTTGTTTTCAACATCCTCTATCACGCCAATGCCGGCGCGTAAAGCTTCTTTCCCGACTGCGCGCATTCTCCTGCTTAGATAAGGATAAGGACTCTTCTAAATAATCCTCCGAGGAAACTACCGATCCCATGACCGCGCTGATAGGCTGAACCGACGAAAATTCGTGGAATTCCGCCTTCCCTGTCCCCACCGTTTTGCATTTCATAATACTCGTCGTAATCCATGGAGACTTAGTTTTTTCTCAAAGCTTCGTAGACTTTCCACCGCGAATGGTAATTAACGGACGCGTCTAAAGTGTAATGTTGCTATCGGCGTTCCCGATACGAATGGTATTTTTTTTCCACGGTGATCTTTTATATCTATTTCAATTTTATGGAATTTCGTTTGACGCAAAGGAGTATATTGCAAAGTGGAGAAATATTTTACTAAATTCGTTCCGTACGTGTAATTACATCCGGGTATTTCGATTGGAACGATCCGAAGAAGCGGGCTCCGCGTATCGCCGGTTATGTAAGGCTCGCAAATATCGCAATAAACGTACATTTTATCAGGGATACCGTGCCATAGATTACAGAGTTCTGCAGTCCAGAAAGATACAGTGCGTCCACTACCGATGGCATAACCGAGTTTCAAAAACGGCGTTAATTCGTCGGAATTAGGTAACTTGTGACGGTAAATTGTGCCGGTATCATCGATGATCTTTAATATTTGCTGGCAGATTTATATAATGAACGAGAGTACAGTTGTCGTCACAATCAATGCTTATACGGACATTACCACCTGAACCTTTTCGTAGTTCGAAAGTAAAATGCGAATCGCTGCGTCTGTACTCTTTATTAATCGCGTAGATAAGATCCTCTGTATTTTCATAAACCCCTGTCTGTAAGTGCAATTCTTTCACCGTAAACTTATCATCATTTTTCTCATCTTTTTTGCTCTTCAAATCAACAAATCTAATCTTATTATCGTTTCGATGTACGTGAAAAAGACTGGAGGAAAATTGAATCTCGCTAAGCGCGACTTCCCATTCCCCGAATAAATGTACGCCGTGAGGTAATTGAATGGTGAAAGAAGAGCATGTATTTCCCGGGAAATACTTCTTACTGCTATCGCTCGGAAGAACCATAAAAAATTGTTCCTTCTCCATCTTGGAGAAAAGTTAAACTCGAAGCGGGAATCCAACTGTCGAATTTACTGAGATATCCTTGCCAGCTAACTAGCAGCTGTTTATTAGCACCGCTCTACTTTCTATCACGCGCTCGACGATAAACTCTTCCTCTCTCAAATTTTTTCTGATCCGTGCTAATTCTTGTTCATAAAAAATCCCATCGATGTGTTCACCCGATAAGTCGCACAATTCGTACACGCGGGGTCTTCGCCAATGAAGAACGTGACAAACTCGAAATATTTCCTCGCTCCACCGCGCTTCGTATCCTTTCTCGAAAGTGGCTTTTGTTCTACTGACACGAACGAGATCGTTAACATCGAATTTAGCCTTTTGTTCTACTACTTTCGACGCCGCCTTCTCTCTCGCGCCTCTACGCCGCTCCATATTTTCGCGTGCGATGCGAGCATTTTCTCTCGTAACGGTCGCCGGTTGCATCCTGATGGACGAATGACGAGTGTGATTGTAAGCGCGCACGATATCTTGCAGCACTTCGATGTAACGCCGCGTATTTTTATGTGTAAAATAGCGCCACATTCGCTCCTTTAACGTTCTATTGAAGCGTTCAATGACGGCGGCTTTGACGTCCGGATTGCGAGTTACTCGATAACGTATGCCTCTTTCTTTTAAAAAATCTTGCATCGGTCGCGCGATAAATTCTTTACCCTTGTCGGTTTGCAAGTACACGGGTACTCGACCATCGCTTCTCGAGAGAATATTTTGGAAGGCGCTTGTCACGCAATTGCTCGTTTTATTCCGCAACGGTTCTACCCAGACAAATTTACTAAGTACGTCGAATACTAATCACGAGAAGATAAGAAAATCCGTCGTTGTAACTTTTGAGATTACGGAGTTCGATCAAATCGGCCTCCCACAGATCGTCGATATTCGTCACGTTGTAACGCAATCGCGGAAATTTTCGTCTCGACGGACGGTGCAGCGTGTACGCGTCTTGCGATTCGAGCCAGCGAGCTACTTCTTTACGAGAGAAATTCAGTTTAGCGGCACGCGACAAGTTGTCCGATGCCGAATACCCCGCATAGTGCGCTGGATCATAATACAAATTTTCAAGCCTCATTTCAATTCATTCCAATCGAGTAAGCGTCTCTTTCTTGCCTGTCGAGAATCTTTTGCGAAGATTATAGGGATATCGTCTTTACGAAAACGCGGCGAAAGAAACAATGCGCACCTCGCTCGCTGTTCTTCTTCGGTCTTTCGGCGTTTTTGTCCCTTTCTCGTGCGTCGTACTCTTTTCCGCGTCGTCGCCGTCGACGTCGCCGGCGTTGACGTAGAAAGTTTTCTCGGTATTTTCGGAGTGGAAATCGCTTGTGATGATGATAATATCTTGACAAATGTGGTTGCTAACAATTCCTTATTTCTTACGAGTACAGCCGGGATGTTTGTCGTACGTAGTAATCGCGCAAACTGATCTTCCTATTGCTTTCACGGTTTTTCTCTCTCGCATCGCGTCGTTTTTCAGTTCCGTGATATTCGAATCTTTTATAACGTCACCATCGATAGTCACGATTCCTTCCTCGTCCCAAGTAATTCTCGCGGGTACTGCTTTATCGATCAAATGTTTCAAAAGTAAACGCGCCTTGGCGCGAAAATTTTTCGGCACCTTTTCTAATATTTTTTCAACGCTTTGCCGTTCGCGCTTACGCAGAGACTCGCCTCGTAGTATATTACTTACTTGCCCGTCAAGATGGGAAAGTTTGCTCAATGGTTGTGATTCGCGCGCTGGTTCCACCATGTCTCCCTCCTGCGCATCTGAATTGTTCTCATCGGCGGCGTTACGCGCCGAATCTTCCTTTTGCGCTTTATCAAAATGGAGATATCTCCAAAGTACTTCTTTATACAATTTCCATTTCTCACTTACATCGCGCGGAGTGGGAGAATTAAGAATTTTGCTCATATCGGAATCGAGCTGCGACAAAGGCGTTCCGGGTGTTTGTACGGAATTTAAATTTTCTCCATGTATCATCTCCGAATTCTGCCTCATGGAATTTTCCCTAATGCCTATTTCCATTGCTGCTGTTGTCGGAGACGATGCTGCATTCTTTCGAGATTTTCCGTGGAAATCAAGACCATCTTTTTTGCCCTTTCCATAATTAGGTTTACTCGATCTCTCTCTCTCTCTCTCTCTCTCTCTCTCTCTCTCTCTCTCTCTCTCTCTCGCTGACTATTCTCCGATAATTTTCGAAAATAGGAAAGTATAGGCCCTATGAGATAGGGTAAAAATCCGCCTCGCTGTAATAATAGCTTTCTTACTTTTCCAATTACTGTCTTTTTTTGCTATGCGACGCAAAGATGCTTTATATTTGCTGAGACGATTTTTTTCAGAACGTTCGAGCGGGACGTTACCCTTGAGAGTATTGAAAACGCACTCGCGGATACAACGAATGAATTTTTCATCCGCCTGACGTAAGAAAGAGGCGCGTTGATTTTTGTTCAAATAACACAGTGCTTTGAGAAGACAGATATTTTTCTTACCGATCGAACGTTCTGCGATTTTTCTCGCATTAACCGAGGATTCTCTTCTCTTCTTCATCACGAGGAAGTTGCGCGACTGTCGCAAGAGAATGCGAGTACGATACTTTTATACGAAACTTCCGGAAAAGGATCTGCGCGATACGTAAACGTAGTTCAGCGTATCATCGGGAAATATGCACGTGCGAAAACGATACTCGTCGGGAGTCGATTGTTTCAGATCGAGCAATAAATATCCGTGAGATTGAGACGTGGCGTCGTGATACGCTTCCTCGAGGAATTTTGGATCGTTGGGATAGACTTGTGAGCGAGATGGCGGATTTGCGCGCGATCTCGTGGATTTTTGAAAACCACAAAGTAATTCGCGTTGAGAGATATATCACGTTGTCCACGGCCCTGATGAAAGAGATTTTGCGTGATAAGAATTACGTTGAGATTCTTATGATGACTTCCCTTGGTAAACAGATCCACGATCGCTTCGCTCGAGGATGATTCCCTCATAAGATCGTCGTCAATTATTATCAATTTCGCGCGCGTTGGATCGTTAGAATAATTTTCCGGACGCGGTAATCCCTCGTGAAATTCGATTGCGGAATCTCGAGTTTCGTATTGAAGTTGCTAATAAGCATCCTGCCATTCGGCGTAATAAAACAAAATTCTCTCAAAGTAGACATCTGCCATAGCAGATAAATGACGAAGAAATCTCTTTACAAAGATTGTTTTTCCACATCCCGTCGATCCGCACACGATCGACGTCCACGGATGTTTCCAGCGTACATCCATTTCGCGAAATGAACGCGTCGTACTTAGATTAATAAACAAAGGAACACTTGATTTTTTCTCAGAGAAATTTTTGAGATTAGCTTACTCGCGGAAGGGCCCCACCGCGGCGGAGATGTGCTCGCGCTAGCATCTTTGCGTAACGAGCTCGTACTCGTCCGCGACAAGCCGCGCTCGTACGCTCGTGCGAGCGTCCATCGCGAGAGCACCGTCGCTTACGAGCTTGTACGCGGTGCTCCTCGAAAGCTAATTCAAGTCGGAGAAACTTACTCGCGGAAAAAATAATATGAATATTTATTATTACGGACGTAAAAATTTATAACTTTTTCTTTTACAAATTTAAAAAAAGTAACTTATGCGATTATAATTTAGGATTATAATTTAAAAGATATTTTACAAAGTATTTTAATGATTCTCTATTATAAATTTAAAATATTTTCTATATAAAAATTAGTGATAAAAGAAAATTATAGGAAAATTATAGGAAAGTGGGAAAAAATTGGATTTAAAAATTTAATTTTACAAAATTTTTATTATACTTTTTCTTATGATTAAAGAAATAAATATTTTTATATTTTTTCTTAATAATTAAACGCAAATTTACATTTGTAATTTTACATTTTCTAATCGAAACCGTATAATATACATTTTTCAAATTTCGCATTTTTTCTTAAATTTAATACTAAAATAAACTATAACTAAAATAAAAATAATCTTAATTTTTACAAACATATTTATTCTGTATACATATTCTGTACATATTTACATTTGTGGGAGGACGGGGAAAATCCGAGCCTTAACTTAACTTAATTTTAAGTAAAATATTATATCGTAAAACCATAGGGATAAGAAAGAAGATTATCGATGAATCTGCGTTTTAATAAAACAGGAGCACACGTTTTCACCTCGTTTCGCGTTATTACTTCATGAAACGCGGTGCGGCGAATTGTTTTAAATTGCAGATTTATCTCTTCCTCCTCCTCTTTTTCCCTATTTAATAATAAATTATAAATACTCTTAAAATTAAGCAGCCTCGAGTTTTCAAAATTTAATTTAATCCCCTTTAATATCCCCTGAAATATCTTACATATTTCATATTTTCGTGCGTCCGGTGTACGTACCACGTACGCGTAAAATTTCGGTCCGCCAGAGACAAACGCCTCGATGAAGCTACCACGCCCGTAACTCTCGAGTTCGTCGGTCATGTCACCCAAAAAATTACCTGTATGCGGTTCGTACTCCTCGGGATCACCGCTGCTCATATATATATACATGAATCTGTATCATAATATAATACGCGACGATCTAATTTTTCCAAATATTCGTATAATTTTAATCGCGCCTGTGCCGTCGTGTATGCCGCTATCACCACGTTAGTTATCGGTGAAGGCATCGCTTCGCTCTTTAACCACCATGAAACATATATCGCATCCTCGTAACGGGCAATACACCGACTATCTCGTGTTCAGGACTCGACAGCAATTCGGCGAAACGCTGAGGGGATCTTATTATTTCTGTATTCGGCAGGTTACTCTGCTGGCCGAATTTCCCCCAAAACGAATTAAGGCAGAGTTTGGCGACGGAGCGTAAGCCGGAATTACGTACGATGTTGTTTTTATCGAGAATGATACCTTCGATTGCTTCATACTCCCTCAGATAGCGTTCTTTAGCAACATCGTCGTTGCATTCGCTCGGCCACCCACTCGCCTCTTGTTTCAGTTGTAAAAAAGTGTTGATGTATTCGGTAAACAACCCTCCCTGTCGCGTTTCGGGATTATAACGCGTAGATTTGTACTGCCAAATTTCGTCTACCCGCGTCACGAGATATCCTTTTTCGACTGCTTTGCGTAATTCGCAAGACACCCATGTGCCCTCGAACTAACGCTCCGCAGGATCGTGAGTGCACGCGTCGCGAGAAAATGATTCGCAACATGTATGGCAAAGAGCAAATAATAATTTACCGCGCATGCGGTACAGTAGTACAGGGTGGAAGAGATCACGTGGGGGGAGTACTCGGCAACGTACGAGACCCTCGACCGGAGTAAAATTAAAATTTGGCGCGATTCCAATTAAATCGGCGCATTCCTCGCCCACATAAATATCCGGGTGACCAATTGGGAAAACTCCGGTCTTGAGTATATACGGGTACAGAGAACATACGTCTACGTACCGTATCTTCTCGGTGCCCGTAACCTCGTATCGAGTCGCGATATTGCCGGTGCGTCCGCCGAAAAATGCATCGCGAGGATCGAGAGATGGGATTTGCACCACGGGGTGATTTTCGAGAAATTCACGCATCTCTCGATTCTCGCGCATTTCTTCGTCGAAAACGCACTCCATTTTTCTGTTAGGATATATCCTTGACGACGTAATCGCCAAGATTACGTTGCAAGCGTTTGTTCGTAACGCGCGTCAAACGTATCGTTAAAATTTTCGAGCGTTTTATCACGATTTAATGGATAGCAAGAGGCACGGGCATCCGTAAAAAAAGCAACCGTGAAATTGCAAGACGTGACGCCGCGTCTCACCCCCATTCTCGCATTCGTAATATCCGTCGACGAGCATGCCTTCCGCTAAACGATACTCACGTCCGCGTGAATTATCCGATGACCTAACTCACTTCCTTCAAAATTAACCATTGTGTACCTTTGCGCAACTGGTTATCTTTAAACTTGTATCCACCCAAAGGAATGATTCCTATTTCTCCTTCGCGCAAAAAGTTTTTCCGAAAAACTCTCATGCACGTTGAAGCGATAGTTGTACATTCCTTGAATGGACACACGTTTCCCCGCTGTAAGAATATTTTTCGGAAGGCCATGCATGCTCGGCGAAGGATATTAACATCGGTGCGACAATACTCGAGTATTTCACGTTGGAAATCAAATATTACATTTTTTCCCGACATTTCTGCGTGCCACGCGAGAAAACGTTCGCGTTCCTCTGTTCGCATTGTTTCGGGCGCGTAATAACGAACATCGAGTAGTGGACCGACATATGTTTGATTATCGACAGTATTAAATAAGTGCGGAAAAACACCTTTGTCACAAGTATCCGGTAATCCGAAGGCCTTGTAATTCTGACAAACGCATTGGCATATAATTAACACTGTCGATAAATTTCGTGCGATTCGCTGTTAGGACCATAATTTTTGTACCGTTTAAAATTACACGAGGTTCTAATCCAGAATAATTTTCTACGATGTACCGAAGGATAAACTGCGCGTCGAACGATTTCGCGTTATGCGTTATGCAAATAATACGTGTAAAATGTTTTGTAGGACGTGTTGCAAATTCGATAAATTGTTTTACCGGATCTTGGCGAAAAACAAATTCGCGTACTCCGCACCACTCGCATCGCATCGATAAATCATCTATCTCCGCGCACGAATCGCAAATCTGTTGCGCGACACACAGAGTCGGGACGTGAATTTTTATTTCGGTTCCCTCAAGCAATTGGTCTTGGCGTGTCTCAAAATCATAAAACACGAATGCCACTCATCCCTTTTCGCATTTCCGCTCACCTGAGTTATTCTGCTCGCTCTCTCTCGCAAATACAAAAGAATTCCCGCCGCACTCAACAACGGAAGATCTGTCTTCGCGAGAGAGAGGCTGCATGTAACAAAGATGGTTTACGGGTTTTTGCAAACTGCAGATTTTACAAAAAGAAACGCCGCATTCGTGTTTTTTTGTCGTTTTTACAACCCGCCCGCATCCTTCGCAGAGACGAATGGTGTTACAAACGCTCGTCGGAGTTTTACCGTCATACGACTTTGTCGCCCGATGATGTTCGAAGCATGCGTTTCCGAAGAACGAACGTTTGCAAGTCTCACACCTAATGAGTTCCACGATTTCGCGTTGATCGCACGGCATGTTGTTACAACGAGAACATTTATTCGAACAGCGGTGATCCCTTTCCTCACGATACCCGATATTACATGGAATACAATACCCCCCTCTACTCCCCGCGGCTGCTTTTAAATTTAAAATTGGGCTATAATGTCAATGTTGCTCGTGATATATAATATTTAGATGATATAAAGGTTCGCGTTCTAGAGAGGCGAGTACCGTGCTTCCGTCAAATAAGGGTCTCTCGCCGCGTCCAAAAGTAGCAGAATTATAAACAACAATAGCTATATCAGATGCGGCGAGAAAGCGTTGGAAACATTCTATTTCCCGAATCCCGTAACCCTCCGGTGGAATGGTGACACCAGCTCTCCTCGTCAAATCCAATGCGAGTTCGCGTTGTAACGAGGAATTCTGATGTCTTACCACATTCCACCGCTCGTGAAGTTCCCCCGCACGCAACGTACCGTGTTCGTGATAAATTTGCGCGGTCACGAGAGAGCGGGGAAAACATAAATTATCGGAATTGGAGATTGATAAAATCGAACGTTTCGCAACGTCTTTCCGTGTGAGTTTATTTGAAACGCGATCTCTGGATGCCGCGACATTGAAAATGCGTACGTTAAAATCCCGCGCGATATCGATACCTCCGGCACTTTGCGCTACTGAACTCACAAGGCGCCAAATGTCTTCGCGAGTTAAGTCGCGTGCCGGTCGAAACGATAATCCCGCCGGGCCGTACGTTAAATCCTCCGAATCGAATGAAAATCTCACGTAATCGTACGGTTCGGAGGTATGTAACGCGTAGGCATAAATTTCGGCGAACGCGTTTTCAAGCCAGTTATAAACACCGACTCCTTCGGGTAGCGGACGCAAACGGAATATCGCCTCTCTTCCTAATATTGCAAAATTTCTAAACCGGCGCGAATTTTCCCCGATTAATATTAAATGATTAAAATTTCTAACCTCCCCGCCACGTGCTTGTTCTCTTTCCTCCTCTTACACTTGTCCTCCTTCTTCCTCCTCCTCTTCCACTTATTCTCCTTCCTCAGCCGCCGCCTCCTCCTCCTCCTCTTCCTCTTCCTCTTCCCTTTCTTCGCCTGTTGTTTCCTGCTCCTCCTCCACCTCCCCCTCCTCCAAATTTTCCTGAGCAATAAGTCCTCCTCCACGTTGCGGCTCTTCGATGTTCGCTTCTGTACAAAAGTTACAAAAATTAGAATTTTATAGAAAATACTTCAAGTTTGCTTAGAATATTATGTTCGTATTTAATTTGATAAACAATATGTTTTTCTGAGGTAACGTCTTTTATCGTCGGCTCCTTCTCACGTAGAAAATAGGACTGGGAGGTATTCCTATTAAAAATTCAATAATTTAAAATTAAATACGAACATAAATCGAGAAATTAAGATGAAAAGGAATATATACCAGGCGGTGTTTCTCTAATTTCCTCTTCGCTTTGTTCAGATTCTTCCTCACGTTCCTTCATCTCCTCTTCCTCCCCCTCCTCTTCCTCCTCATCCTCCCTCTCTTCTTCCTCTTCTTCTTCCTGCTCCTCTTCTTCTTCCTGCACTTCTTCTTCTTCCCCTTCTTCCTCGCTCCAGATTCTCTCCTCTGGGATTATAGGGGAGTACATATGTTCTAAGAAAAATATATCGTAAATTTTTATTTTTGATATTAATATTATGTCCTTTGATTAATAAAAATATTATGTACTTTAATTAATTAATATTTTTTCTCTAACAACTTATCTTAACTTAGGTGAAAACACACGCTGATCGGGAGTACTTACTGTCGTATCTAAAAACAGAGTTGTATTAAGATTTTCTACCTTTTATCATTTGTTTTAAAGATTATTTATTTAAAATGTAAACCTACCAGATGATAATTGAATAATTTCCGGAGGCGCCTCTTCCTCCTCCTCCTCCTCCTCCTCCAATTCCTGTGTAGGTAAAATACGAGCTCTTCCTAAAAACATTTAATATTTTAATCTTAGAAAATGGTAAAAATTACATTTTAACATTCTTCCTGGCTAGTTTTTAGCGAAATTATTTACGTGCTGGTCCTGCTTCTGGCTCGTCCTCCGCGCGTCGTCTCCAAATCTGGGTGAGCGGATACACTATCGCTGTGGCTTTTTGACGCGCTACAATTTATTATTAAAAATTAGTTAAACCGCGAGTTCGATATATGAGTTATTTTTATAGAAATAATAGAGAGCAACTTACCGTTGAGGAAATGAGAGCGGAGATTTTGGATGTGTCCACCCACATCCTCCTTTTCGTGTCCAACCGCGCGTCGCGTTTCGATTATTTCTCCGGCAATCCGGAGTAAACACTCGTCGCCAGCGAAGTAACCCAGTTGATATAGCATCCCCAATATCGTATCCGAACATTCGCACGAAAAACGTGTAAAAAGTAAATAATTATCATCGAGCGAAACGTTGGATATTTTAAACAAAAATTTATCCGCGTTTATGCGGATATCCAACCTCGATGCTAACTTTATGATTTTTTTAATAATTACACTAGCCATTTTTCACGCAAAATATCACGAACACAAACTTTTAAACCGCACGACAAAACCGTAGTAGAAACACAGAAGAGTTCAACTCTGAAATAGATTTCCAATAGCGCTAGACGCACTATTTATAGGGAAAATCTTTTCCAAAAGTGATTTATAAAAAATTATAGAATTATCCCGTAGTTTCGAGGAGAACGCGAGGGTGAAAATGCTATTTCGGGCTAAGTAATAAATTATTTTTTCTTGAAAAAAATTTATATTTCTTGTAGCTTGACCCTTTTTCGATTTCACTTTTTTTTGTTTATTAATGGCGTATAAACGGCACCAGATATATAACACGTCCAAATAAATAGTTATTTAAATTTTTCGGAAGGAAAGTTCTCGCTTCTTCAAACATTTAACAAATTAAACATTAACAAATTTTTAACATTTATAAAATATTTCTTACTCGTACTTCTATTGTATATTTCGATACTTTCTTCTTCTTCTTGAAATAGTTTCTGCATTTTATGCGATGATTTTACAATGATTTTACGATGATTTTTAAATTTTCTCATCTAATACCCTGACACGTTCGAACGTGATCGAACCTGTAATATTCGCTTTATTCGAGAAAATTCTTTCCTTGAAAAAGAGCAACGTAAAATTATAGTTTATTCGAATGTTCAATAATTTATTTATTTAAAATTTTTCTCATCTAACATCGAAGATTCGCGTGTGTTCGAACATGATCGAATCTGTAATAATTCTGTAATAATTCTGTTATTCGAGGAAAGTTTTTCCTTGAAAAAAAAAGCAGAGACAAAGCGAAAATACGCGTTTTTTCTAGAATCTTCTAGAATCGATTTAACTGTATATTATTTATAAATCGTACTTTTTTATTTATTTCAAAGGAGGGGAAGATATAGGTAGGTAATATACCGCTACACTGCTTCACTCGAGTAACGACATTCGAAGCGTCTACTTCGAAAATATCCTTCCGAGTTTTCGTTTGTTAAAAGTGGACATTTTGTTCAAAATTCTCTCATCGAGTAATATGGCCGGACCACAAGAAGCTGCGAATCCCACTAAACTAGAAAATATTCGCAAGATATTTAAGAACTGTGTGCAAAATGTGGAACAAAATTTGCTGCTTTCTACGTACCCTCTCAATACCTCTCATACGAAGAAATTACACGTGGGATTACAATTATCTAAAGAAAAGATCTTCGAGCCTGTCGTTAAATTGAGTGGTAATTCTGCAGAAGGAATCAGCTTTGATCTGGACACGTGCATTTCAAGACAGTATTCGGTACATGAGCGCATACTTTAACGGAAGCAGCAAAAGCAAAGTAAATCCCATCACATTTGCAAACATATTCATCAACTTCACCTCTGCCTACGATGCGAAAGCTGTATTGGTGACGTATAAGGAAAATGAAAATTTTCCTAAAGAAAACAATACCGGAAATACGCAAGCAGACTCGAAAAGTTTTCCACCCACGGTGGAACAACCTCCGTCGAAAAAAAAGGAAAACTTATTCCGTTGCAGTTGTAATGCAACAAGCTACTTTTCAAGGGATGGAGAATATCGTCAAATATGTCGATGCTCGCATAAACCATCTAGCATCCGTCGTCGATACTGTTAACGAGTGCGCACGTTATTTGATCAAGGAGATAGAACTATGTCTATCTAACAATTACATCGACGCCGATATCATCAAACTCACCGTCCGAGGCAACCAAAAGGATATCGAACTTGCTGTAAGAACGCAAATAAATAATTTACCATTTTTGGATATTTTACATATTTTGATATTGTATTTTTAGAATTAATTACATTAAAATTTAAAGAAATTACTACTATAATTTTATTGAATCGTGAGTTATAATAAATTCAAATTTACGTCGTTTCTTTATCTCTCCCTTTATCCTAAATTTTTCACAACTCTTCCTTTTTGAAAGTCATTTACGCGGGCCTGCGCGAGCGTGTTTTTCTATTGTCTTCTAGTACCTCTATGCTTTCCTGACCCACACGTTTCTTTCTCTCTCTCTCTCTCTCTCTCTCTCTCTCTCTCTCTCTCTCTCTCTCTCTCTCTCTCTCTCTCTCTCTCTCTCTCTCTCTCCCTTCAGTATGCCTGCATAGTTATTGTCAAGTCGAAAGAAAATTTTTTCAGCCCGCGTGTTTGTGGATAGGATAAAATCTTCGTATAACTCTAAGTTCGTCGTCGTCGTCATCATCAGAAACCTTTAGTGTGAACCTGTCCGTTCCTGTTTTCCTCCAGCCAAATACCGTACGAGCTGGTAAATAATGGTTATTACACTCCGAAAATCTCATGTCTTCAAAACCTATATCCACTCGTAACCTATATTTCCCCCATACAAAAAATGTCAAACGAGTCGAGAAATTTATCTAAATTCACCGACTATGAGGCGCCGAGAAATCTTTCGCCCTAAGAAAAACGGGATTCTTCATATCCTGTATACAACCAGTAAAATTCCACAAAAAAATCGGTTTTCTTCTCTTCGCTCCATCCCACGTGAACAAAAAATCGCATTCCATTCTCAACAAGTATATTCCTTTTACAGTCCCGCCATATTTCTTTTCGCAGTCGCCATTTTGTTTTCGGACTCCGATCGGTCCCAGACGCTTTCTCACCCTTCCCCTACTTCATTTAGCATTTCGACAACCAATCGCACACATGGGGCACTATGGGTAGAGCCAATCACGCGTCGGGCAGCTACGGAACCAACCAATCAGAACGCTCCCACTAATTATCTAATTATCATCTCTCATCCCCACCGACCAATCAGAACGCTCCATTTCCACGTGGCTGCCAGTTTTTGACCGTCGGGGTCCACGCCCCTGGCACCAGTGAGAAGGTGGTGAGGGTTTGTTTTGACGCGCCATAGTGCCCCACTTACTATTACTTCCTGGTCATCGTCGACTCTCCTTTTTCTGTCGCAAGAGGCGCTAATGAACGTCTCTGTATGACAGCTCTTGCAGCGCTCATTTTTTTTATTTGATGTCTTTGACAGATGTCCTTCATGTGAAGTTGTACGTATTGATTAATAAAAAAGAAGATATAACGTCACATATAATAGTAAGTAATATTGTAATATATAATATATTGAAAAATAGAATATATTGAATATATAGAAAATATTGAAGAAATAGAAATAGAAATAGAACCAATTTTATTTTTTTTTATTCTTACTTATTAACTTTATTATATAAAGTTTTTATTACAATATGTTTATCTGTGAGACAATTCCGCCGTAAAAAGTTTATAAATTGTTTAAATTTTTCGCTGACACCATATATATTCTCATAGAGCCAGTAATATACATGTTCGACGCAATGTTCAAGTTCAAATAGAAAGAATACGGTTGACGGCTGTACAAGCATGTATCGCGCAATGTAAACTTTACAATATTTGTATTTTGCATTTGAACAAGTTCTATAATTAGATCATGAATCGACAATGATGAAGAAGCAATTGATCTCACAAGTTGCTCGATATCCACGATTTTTCGATGAGAGTTTTCCACATTACATAAGGCAATAATATTTGATTGCCTCGATTATCACCAATACGTAATTCCACATAGGATACAGGTCCCAAAAGGTTGATTCCAATATCCAAATATTTATAAGCTGTGGATGTTAAAGCAAATCTTCTTCCCGAGATGTACAAGGTTCCGAAGATGATGAATTATGAGAAGATATACTGTAAGGAAAAGAATATATATAAGTAAGCTATTAATATATTAAAATATATAAAATGTATAAGAAAGATTTGTGGTAATGAAACTTACTGTTTTTTATACGCCTCATTCTGTTGAATCGAAGTGTAATAATTCACAGAGCTTCCCTTGTACATTTTTTCAAGAGCTGTTTCTTTTTACAGAGATATAGACTATTTGTCTTTCACAGAGCGATTAATGCAATAATTGATTGTTGAAGTTCTTTTTAATTTGTATACCCTTCTATTCTTTTTCCGACGGTCTACTACGCGAGATGTGAAATATAACTCTCATTAAAATTGCAATTTTGCATTTTTGCATAAGCGCCGATGAATGGCAGCTGCGATGAAATTATACAGAATAAATCTACTTTAGACACGTACATCATTCGATATATGATGTAACTGTAGACACTGCAACATTTGCAATAATATTAGCACCAATATATGGCTGCTGCAATGAATTTCGCGTATATCTTTATCATGTCACAATGAGATCATCTCACGTATTAAAATTACAAATTTGCAAATCCACATAGGTCAATGGTACAAAATATATATTTTTTAAGAACAATTGATGTTTTTCGCGATGAGATCGGACACGTGTTAATATTACAAATTTGCAATTTCACATAGGTTAAAATGGTATGAAATATGATATTAAGAATAATGGGCACGTTACAACGCGTCCTGCGATAAGATCATTGTGTTAAAAACGCAATTGTTGCATTTTCACATAAGTCAAGTGTAACGGAGCGCATCCCTCCGCTTTATTCCTCCTCCGAATTTCCCCCGACCGACCATCCGTCGAGGACCGCCGAACACCAGGCGGAGTGTGGCAGTGACCGCAAAGAGGCAGTAATGCCTCCTTTTTTAAATACATCCATACGCGAACTCCGAAGCGTCGGAGAATACCACGAAAACATATATGTTTTCGTGGTATTTCCCCGCACCGCGCCAAGCGTCGTGCCAACAAGCGCTAACGCACTCCGTACCGCGCCACGCACCGTACCACCGAGCGTGAACACGTCCCGCGCCGCACCGACGCCGCGCCACGCAACTGAGCGAGCGTCCCGCACCGCGCCACGACCGCGTCTACAAGCGCGTAACCACCCCCGCACCGCGCCGTTCCTTCCCACCTTCCCACCGAATTCCTTCCCTACTAAAAAACCAATTATACCCGATCCTTTTTTCCGCTCCTGGGGAGAGGGATGCTAACCCCGAGATTGACCAATCCGACCGATCCGACCGAAAATACCGAGGTCGATCTCGAGTATAAAAAGGCATCGCTCTCCACAGTTCTCACTCCTCGTTTACTCCTGTTCCTAGCTCGTCTTCCGAGAGTCCGTCTCAAGGAAGCGAGCATCCGAAACCGGTAGCAAGCCTAAGATTTGTTGGGGCTCTCCCAAACGCGCCAAGTTCGCTTGGCCTGGTCGAAAGCCGTTTCCGTATCTCGCACGGCAAGCCGCGAGTTACTGAGGTCTCCCCAGCGCGTCGAGTTCGCTCGACCCGACTCCGTCGTGCCCGAGATTTCACCGCCGAGTATCGGGGTTCTCCCCGATACCATCTCTCCGAGCACCAGGGTACACCATGGTCGGTCGAGTACACTCGGCACCGCCACTTTCTTCTCCGCATGCAGCCGGGGCCCTCCCCGGCTGGCCGAGTTCACTCAGCATTCACGCAAACAGACGAGGGGCACACCCCCCGTCAGCCGAGCTCTCTCGGCAGGGAACGGGCACACCCGTTCTCCGATCTCAACGATCCGACAACCTTGCGAAATATCCACCCTCGCGATAACATCCGCGACATGCGTGCACGTTTAAATCAACGTCGATTTAAAGGCCTGCGACGAACACGTGCGACATCGCCGCCGCCGCGCGCGCCCCGCGCCACCGAACTGCGCGCCGCGATCAGTATCGCGCCGACCGCCCGAGCGATATCTTATTTTATATCCACGCGCTATCCACGCGCCGATCACCGTCTCGCCCGTCCACGGCCACGAACAATTGACGCGAAGATTCGGTGCATTCCATCGCACCACTATTGGTTAAATAAAGCATCGTTATTTGTTATAATTATCGCCTAACAATTTAATAACAACTCTCTGTCTCCAATGTCCTCGCTTCCCCTCCTGGCAATCGACTGACCGCTCTCCGCGCGGGAAAGCGAGACCGTTTTACAAGAATAAAATCTTTATACATCATTTGATATACTCTGAAATTAAATGCCACATGCAAAAATATTCTAAAGGAGATACAATCATCATTGGTAAGATATAATGAAAAGACATGTGACACGTTCTGTCATTAGTCGAATTGTAAGTTGAGAGTTATACATCAAAGAAGATAATTAATATGGAGCAAACTGAATGTGTTCTTTTGGAACAATCTATCTGATTGAATTCGAGAGAAGAGTATGTCGCGTGGGAGCAACGATGCGACAAGTATATCAAATCGCTAGAAGAGCATGGTCAAATTAAACGCCCGCGATTATTAATTAGTATTAGACAATCATTGGTCGCACGGATAGACTCGAAAATTTGAAAGATTCGGTACGCCAACGATTCGTGACCGCGAGTGCTGAATTCAGCGCAGGCCTCAGATGGCGCGAGATTAATACGGCATTTGAAAGCTGTATTTTGACTGATGCGGTCATTAATACGAAGCACATCGAATCTCGCTAATTTTTCGAGGATGCGAAGAAATTGTGTTTGAGCGTATGCAAAATATCATACAGAAACATAACAATATTAAGGTGAATACAGTATTTAACGGTGAATTTGTTGCGAATGACAAATGTGCAAATAAAAATGTCAACACGAGAAACTGTGAACTCTTTCGTTCGTCCAATTTACACGAATGGTACGAGTTGCGCGTTATTGAGCCTACCTTGGCATCCCTGGAAGAATTTCAGGAACGCGATAGCGGGTGGGCATTATCGCGTATACTCAATTTAACTGTTAATAAACAAACAATTCTCTGCACGCAGGATGTTACATTCAGTTACCGCAGGAAATTATGATGAAGAGAGCGATGATCAACGTATAGTCTATGGACAATGCGTGTTTTGCATGGTCAGTGGTCGCGGCTCTTCCAATTGAAAGAGACATAGAACGAGAATCCTCGTATCCACATTATACGTCGGTACTCAATTTTCAAAACATTGAGTTCCGATGACGTTGGACCAAATTAAAAAGTTTGAATTTTTCAACAACATATCCATAAATGTATACTGCATCGAAAAGAAGAAAAAACTTTCGATCCTTCCGACACGTCTTACCAATACGAAGAAGGAAAAGCATGTCGATCTGCTGTATGTGCAGGATCCGCGGGACGATAACGCGGGACATTTCGTGTGGATCAAGAATTTGTCCCGCCTTATAGACTTGCAACTCAACAAAAAAGAACACAAGAAATTTTTTTTGTGACCGGTAAGTATATATATTTTAATAAGTTGAGAAATATTTTATACTCGTTTTAAAAAAAAACTAAAACAACTATGTTTCTTGCAGATGTTTACACTATTTTAGCATGAGTGAAAAATTGGAAGCTCACATCATAGACTGTACAGAGATGAACGACTGTGCCATCAGATTACCGTGTGAGGACAAATGACTCAGTTTCAATAATTATAACAGGAAAGGACGAGTTCCGTTTGTCGTGTACGCGGACTTGGAATGCATCCTGGAGAAGATGGAAAATGGACATCTGAAAACATCAAGCTACGCGTACTAGCACCATCAGGTATTTAGCATAGGATATTATGTACGCTGTTCGTACGATAACTCACTATCCACATATCGGTTTCGTCGCGATAAGGATTGCGTCGTATGATTTGCCGAGGAAAGTTTAGCGCATCGCGTAAAGACTATTTTGTCCGCTAATGTCCCTATAGCAAATTTTACGCGAAAAGATTGGGAAAAATTTAATACGCTACTTACTGTCACGTATGCGAAAAACCGTTCGTTCCAGATGACACGCAGGTACGCAATCATTGCCATCTAACCGGTCGATTTAGAGGTCCCGCGCATTCAAATTGTAATTTAAATTACAAAGACTCGCATTGTATTCCTATAGTTTTTCACAATTTATCCGGCTATGACACGTATTTTATCATTACGGAAATAGTTACAGCATGAAGGACGAGTAGAATTACTTCCAATAACAAAAGAAAAATACATTTTGTTTACAAAATGTCAAAGATACGGAAGACAAAAATGATCAGAAAAATTGTGTTAAATTACGATTATTGATTCATTCAAATTTCTCAATACCAGTCTCGATAAACTCAACTAAACTTCTTTCAACTAAACTGGCATCCTTCTTGAATAAAGATAAGCTACGAATATTGCAATGCGAGTTTCAAAATTTATCAACACAAGATTTTAATTTACTGACGCGAAAAGGTATCTTCCGTGCGAGTACATTAACTGCGAAAAGTTGGAGGAGTTACGTTTACCATCACACGAGTCATTTTACAGTTCATTGACAGGTGACACCGTGTCCGAAAGCGATTATGCGCACGTCGGCAACGTATGGCAGCGGTTTTCTCCATCCGAACGCTCGGCGAATACAGCGATTTATACTTCAAGACTGACATCTTGTTGTCGGCTGATATCTTTGAAAATTTTTGTGATAGTTGCATCGCGAGTTATGGACTCGATCCTGCGTACTATTATATCCTACCGGGTTTTACGTGGGACGCAATGAAGCATATCGCGTCAATTTCGAACTGCTCACCAACATCGACATGGTCATGTTCATCGAACGCGGTATACGCGATGGTCTAAGTCAATGTTCCAACCGATACGCGCAAGCCAACAACAAGTACACGCAGTCATACGATCCATCGAAACCATCGTCATACCTTATATACTTTGATGTTAACAACTTGTACGGTTGGGCAATGTGTCAATCATTGCCTTACGCAAATTTTCGATGGATCGTCGATGTGTCCAATTATAACATAAACGCAACACCACTAGATTCGCCTATCGGTTACATTCTCGAGGTAGATTTAGAGTACCTAGAACATCTTCACGACGCGCACATTAATCTATCGTTTTGTCTAACGCGCGATAAACCATCCGGTAAGCGACAGGATAAACTCTTTGCAACCTTGTACAATAAGAAACGTTATACATTATCGCAACCTACAGCAATGTATTCGTCACGGTCTTCGCGTTACAAAAATACATCGCGTATTGCAATTTTCGCAATCTCCATGGCTCTGGGAGTATATCGAACTCAATACAAAATTTAGAACACTCGCTAAAAATTATTTCGAGAAAAATTTATAAATTTATGAATTTTATTTATTTATAAATTGATGAATAATGTGGTGTTTGGCAAAACCATAGAGAATGTGCGCAATCATGTCGATGTTAAACTTTTAACAAAATGGGAGGGAAGATATGGCGCGGAGGCAATGATTGCGAAATCAAATTTCCACAGTCAAAGCGTTTTTTCAGAGAACTTGATCGCGATCGAATTGCATAAATTCGAGGTGAAGTTCGACAAACCAATCTATGTAGGTATGTGCATTGTCAACATATCAAAGATATGTTTGTATGAATTTAATTACGATTACATGTTACCATTGTATGGTGAGAAATGTAAAGGATGTACACGGATACCGATAGTTTAATTTATCACATCGAGTGCGACGACGTATACGATATCATGAAACGTGATATTAAAAGATTCGACACGAGTGATTATGCGGTTGATAATGTATACGGTATTCCACTCGCTAATAAAAAGATACCAGGTTTGATGAAACGAAAAACAATGGTGCAATTATGACTGAATTCATAGGGCTTAGAGCAAAAATGTACACCTTGCGTGTTGATGGAAAAAATGATATGAAAAAAGTCAAAGGCATCAAGAGTAACGTAGTAACAAAATCGATAACATTTGATGATTACACACAGTGTTTGCGAAACGAGACTGAAATGACACGACAGCAGTCTTGTATAAATTCAAAATTGCATAAAATATATACGATATCCGAAACAAAAATTACTCTAAGTCCGTACGATTATAAGCGATACATTGTACTCGACTCTACCAACACACTGGGGACATTATAAAATACCGTTATAATACATAGCTTGTAAATAAAAAATTCATTTGTTTTGTATAATATATTTATATATTGTAAATAAAAATTCATTTACTTCTATAATAAATTATAATACATGTATAAAGAAACATGTATTAAATTTATTTTACAACACGTTACTTTTATGTAGCCAAGAATTGTACGAATTATCAAATCCCAACCATTTAACATAAACCTCGTTCCCCCTTTTGCCTAATACTTTTTCAACGAGATACACATCGGGGTTTACAACGCGATGTAATTCGTATTCGTAAAATCCTCCAGCGATTGATTTTCCACATGAATCTTACAATAGATACATCACGGGATTAGTTTTCTGAACTTTGATGATCTTAAACACCTCCGTGGTCCAATTTGGCATATAACCTTTTTCAAATATTGTCTTGAATTTACTCACCGAATCACCTACTTTGAATGTGCGTGTGCAATTTTTATGTGATCATACATTGTGGTCAAAAGTTTATCTGCGATTGCGGGGGTAACATCGATGGGTCGCATACCGATAGTTCGATGCTTTCGCATATTATACGCTGAGACGAGACGTGGTAACAAGTCGAGCCATTATGAGTAAACATCTTCCATATGTCATTTTTCAACGTGCGATTGAACCGTTCGACGATTGATGCTTTCATTACAGAATATGTTGAATAATGATTAATATCGTGCCTTTTTTATGACTTTTTGTATTATACTATTGTACTATTTGCATTATAAAATTCCTTTCCTCTATCGGTCCGCAAATTTTTCGAACATCTTCCATCGTCTCGAATTATCTTTTCGACCGCTCTTGCAACTTCGTTTCCACTCTTAGTCTTGAGCGATACGGTCCATGCGTGCTTGCTCAGCACATCGATAATAGTGAAGATATAATGGTAACCTTTGTTGAATCGCGTATAAGATATAGTCGCATCTTGATTACATCTGCCTGCCATAGATCACCGTACCCGCGTACTATGACACGTCTTCGTGAAAAATTTCTTCTCACTGGAGCGTGCAGTTCTTCCACTAGTTGCTGCTTCTCAGAAATTTTCTTCTTCTCGAATATCACGACACGCAAATAACACAAAATTTGTGTGTATATTTTTATCTACGTACTCTCGACGCGATAAGTAATCATCATTTGTCGAAGCTCGTTTAAAATAATCTGCACGTCCTTTTGGAACGCAATCAATTTCTTTTCGATTTCGTTCTGTCGATCCTTCAAAATTTGTACACTATGTTCCACGTACCGTTTGTTTACAACGTCGCCATCATCTACCAGTAACGCTACACGTCGAATTTTGCGTAACTTTGCGTCAAAGTTGGCTGCGATCACGCAAAGAGCGTTATCGTGCACGTAATTTCTGACTAATCCACTCCATTGGTAGAACGGTTCCGCTTCGCTTCTTCCGAGTGATGTTCCAAACTTGTTGATTGGCATTTCGACGCTTGTTAAATGATTCATTTCTTTGACACGCGGTTTAATTTATAATAAGATCAGCTTCAACAAGTTCTTCGATAATTGACTGTATCTCGTTGTCGTGAGTGTTGTGACCAGCTTGGCGCGAAACCTCGAGTAATCGGAGACGATCTACAAGTTCATTTGGATCATTCCAATGCACGTAATCGATGGCATTATCGTTTAGTGTCATGACATGTAGTATACCTCTTCTGACTTTTTGGGGTAGAAGAGGTGCGATTACATACTTGTATTTGTATCTATACTTGTACTTGTATTTGTATTTATTACCCATAACTGAATTAAGCATATTATGATTACGTCTATGCGTTTATCAGTAGCAAAATAATATCTTTGTATTTCTGTTTATCTTCTTCAGTGTACAATTCATCGTCATGTACTTTTTTAAAAATTAACTTAAAGACTTTCCGTTCCCAAGTATCTTATTCCGTTTATAAATATATTGTCATCTTTGCTTTCATCAAAACGCTTATCATTAAACATCATGTCATCGTTGATGAAATAAACACCGTAAACATTATCTATATCCATTATCTATATTGTTTTCGGTTAAAACAGCTCCCACTTTTGTCCTAGTGGACCGAAATGATTTTGCAACGTTTCTAGACCTTCCGAGGTTTGTAACTAACGTCGAATAGACATCACCAGTGACTCGTTGGTAGTTTCGAAAACATCTTCAACAGGTAAAATATTATTCGAAGGCTGTTCATATGGTGTTGCATGATGTGTGACATCGGAACAGAGGTCATCACTGATACGTTCGATAAAGCGTTTGATTGTTTTCGTGGAGTAGAAGTTATCAGTGAATCATCTAAATTTTGCGACCGTTTTCGTTTTGTCTCGTTAGATTCCATCTTATAGTTAGATTCTTCACCGCCAGTATTTTCAACAATTTGAATCAAAGATTCGACAATCGGTTTGAACTGTCTTTCTAAAGCAATATCCTCCTCCATTTTACTCGTTTTTAAGGCGCGATACTTCTTACGAATTGAATCGCTCGTTTTCGCAATCTGCTTTACTGTCTTCTCGCGATCTCTAATCTCCTCGTTATTATCCATGTTCGTTAAATTTTTAAGATCATTAGGATTCATCGTTCGAAATGATTGATATCTTAAATATTGGAAGTGAGCCGGACAATCGCGTCATCAAGATTGAGATTCACACGTACAATCCGTAAACACGTTTGGACATAACGATGAAATAAGAATACTTATACAACAGCAAGATTTATACACCTTGCCATGCGAAAGCTTTCTCTATGTCGAAGGAAAATTGATGACAAAAAAGAAAAATAATGAATCCGTGATAACTCTTGGAAACAATTGCGTAACATTTATGTTTGATGAAATTCAATACGAACTCAATGATGTGGAGATTGATCGCAATAGAAATGTTGGAATAACCAGTACAATCAAGAATTATATATTGCTGACGTATGACAAGGCGCTAATTTTGCGAAACGCAGGATGGGACATATCATCAACTATATCGGAAGGATACTTTAATTTTTGCGTACCGCTCAATTTGTTGTTTGGCTTTTGCGAAGATTACAAACGTGTGGTTGTTAACGCTCGTCACGAATTGATACTGATACGAACGCGCAGCGACAACAACTGTACGATGGGAGTTTCGACGATAGAATCGGAAATAGAATTATTCAAAGTACAGTGGCGAATACCTCATGTAATGTTGAATGAAATCAATAAACTATCTTTGTTGCGAGCTTTGGAAAGTGGAGCTATATCTGAGCATGAGTTTTCGCTCGTGGGATTTATATGAGTATCCTTCTGTTACCGGGGACTTCACGAATTCTTCTCTTTCGGGAAGAAAAAATTAACGGCCGCTAACCCATAAACGGAGCACTTCGAACGATCTAAAGAAACCCTAAATAAACAAACTTTCTCTCGAGATATGTCTCACTATCAAAAAAAATCCTTGGTAAACAGCCTTGTCGGCGCCGACAAGTTTACGACTTACCAATAAAAAATTAACATTAACAAAAGCAAATTCCTAACGGATAAGAAACGCGTTGGATCGTTCGGGGGTGACACTCCCCAAATTGGTGGGGAAACACAAAAAAAAACGCCAGTTAAGAAGAAACGATTAGTGGCCGTTGGCGGGCACACCAATGAACGATTGAGGGTGTGAACTAGCGGGAAAATTTTTATTAACTAATTCTGTTATTCGCTGGGAAATCTGGAAATATAAAAAGAACCACAATTCACAGAACACCACTCCCCTCCTTCCTCTATATTCACAATTTTCCTAAACTATCATTCGACAAGCCAACACGAAAATCCATCACGCCCTCAGATATTCCCACCCCTCCGGAACCCTTTAAAAACCGTGACTTGGAGCGGATCGCTCTCTTCTTCCTGCTTCATCGCAACATTCGTGGTCGGCACCATCCGAAATTATTACAGTTAGAATCTGTGCGCGACTTTATTATTTTCGAGTGATTCAACGATCCAGCCTGGCAATTGCATTCCTCGACCAGCGGCCGCTGCAACAAAAGTAAGTTCAAGTTTATCATTTTTTCCCCCGCGATAACTGGCAGTTTGGTTCGCGACCTCTTATTTACTTATTTATCTCGTTAAAACACTCCAACATTCCAAATTGGCAAGCCGCCGATTAACTCGGTGAAGCTGCCTCCCCCGATTCCACAACTTTCTATTCCACAACCTTCTAACCTGGCAAGCCGCCGATTAACTCGGTGAAGCTGCCTCCCCCGATTCCACAACATTCCAACCTGGCAAGCCGCCGATTGATTCGGTGAAGCTGCCTTATCTCGATTCCTCAATTTCTCTCTTATCTGACTCTCATTTATATAGTGAACCAAACAAATGCCATTCGGAACGGACGAACGAAACGGGCATTGCGACCGTCGAGAGAAAGCGAATAAGCGGATTCGTCGCGAAACCAGCCACGCCGAAGAACTCGCTGAGCGATTAATAGAAGTAGAGCCGGGACTAGTCAACATCTCGCTGCATCAGTACGCCTCCGCCCTCCGCTCCGCGGCCGAATTCGAGAACCAATGTACTCCAGAAAACTTCGACGTGGAGAAGTTTTTTAACCTCGTCCGTCAATTTCCTCGCTCTCCTACCCATCCACTTCCTGGCACTTTCTTCATCCCAAGAAAATTTAAACCCGACAAGCAATTTTGGGACCAAATCTCCAAACACGAAATAACCGATACCGTCCCTATGTATATTTCCCGTGATCCTCTTTCCTACCTCGTCCCAATCAAGGCTTTCCGCACCGCGCACCCTAATCCTCCTCCACACCTGCAACCCGATCCCATAGACATGGTCGCGATCACCAACTTTTTGCCCCAATTAGAACAATTGGGAATATAAGTCCAGATTTTTCTTGTCCGCGATTATTTTTTTTATATTTTTTTATGTATAAGACTTTTCTTTGTAACGAATACCTCAACTCTTTTTAATGTACACGAACGGAATATTGTAATCCATTTTTATTATTTATTATTAAATTAGTTAATCAAAATTCGGTCTTAAATTTTTTTTCTCTCTCCTAAACTTGACCCCGCGCTGTTCCCGGCTCCCTGAGGATCGCATCCATCCCTGGTCAAAGAGATTCGGTTCTCTGACCTAAAACGGACCACCGATAGCGCGGGCGCAGGCAAGGGTAATAACATCGCCGACGCTGACCCGATCCTTGCCCCCTTAACGCGCGTTCGACTCGCGGATCGGCATCACGACGTCGTTCCGCGAGAACAGGAGAGATTCCGTGCGTCCACCCGAGTTCTCCTCCTCCTGACGAGAGATATTATCTTTCGTCCAGAACACGGACGTAACACTTCATTAAAGTACAACCAAACATTCGTGGGCTGTAAAAACGTCGACTCAGCTAGAGAAACGGCGGTACGTTATCTTTGCTCTGCAGACGAGTCGAAAAAATAACGTGTCTGAAGATGTTACAATATTCAATGGCTGCAAATTGACCAATGTGAAACTTTATTTAAATTCCAAATTTTATCTATACGACGACTTAAATCTAGATTTTAACAAAAATAGATACGCCACTCTCTTTGACATGTATGCACGTTTTCGTAAATCATATTACGGATTATTACGAAACGCTTGTAGGCACCGTAGGAACATTTTTGACAAAAGGTCTTATTGTGGTCATTGACTGCTCGCGACAAAACGAGTCCACCAAGAGCGCTACTGACATACGAATAGAATTTGGTTGTAAAGAAAATGTACCGCTGAATATTATTGTCTTATCTTGCACGATCGAGCATTGCCCATTATCCAATATAGTGCGCAAGATTATGTAAACTGCAACGTTCGCAAATATCCCCTCTTTTTTTAATATAAGAAAGGAATAAAAATTCGACGTATTTGTCGATGGAGCGTAGTCTTAAAGGAATTGTTTTTTCGTTATGATCATTCCAACGTTTGCGGATCTGCAAGAATTCGTCGTTGGAAGGAGATTTGTCGTGAAGGAAGTGGCTGTATTGAGAAAAGAGACAGTTCTCTCTCATTATATTTTTGCAAGTCCTATATCATGGCATCTCCTTACAAAATCCGACAAATCTTGCGCTTCCTGGTTGATTGCAAATCATCATGGATTGCGATGGGAAGACGGAATGGTTAGTATAACATGGCGGAACATTTGATTACAACAGCTGTGATTGACATAGAAGATGAAGTTCTCATATACGTTAAAGGATGTCAAAAGAAAGAATGGTTGACAAATATGCTCGATGCAAGGGATGATGTCATCATCGAAACCTTGGATATTGATTATAAAGATTTAGAATCATTGAATAATCTAGATGTTAGCAATATTTTTTGATGTATAAAACATTCGAAATATTGCGCGTTACAAAATGTATTTAAAATATTTAACTGGTTACAACGCCAAAAAGAAAAATTTTTTAAATAAAAAATATTTAAACATTAATATGTTGTATTCCTAAGGTATTATCCGTGTATATATTGTAGTTTAGATGATAAATATAAATATAAATGCAAAAACTGCTAGCTTGTCACAAATATGATAATACATACACATATATAACATATGAAATTGAGATATATAAACAAAAGAGACCGAGACTTTTGTCAGTAATTGAGATATATAAACGGAAGAGAGAACCAGACTTCTGAATCTATTGTTAGAAATTAAAGATATTATGGCTGATAATAATGTTATATTAATTAACGATGAAGAAGTAATGGCAAATAATCAAAACGAAATCGAAGTGATAGATTTAGTGAATGAAGAAGTGATAGTAATAAATCAAGAAGAAATTGAAATGATTGATTTAGTAAATGAAAATAATATTGAAGATGAAGTTATATATGGATATTGAAGATGAAGATGATGGTGATGATGATAATGTTGTTGATGATATTGTTGATGATGATGATGATGATGATAGTGATGACGACAATGATGCAATAAATATTGATGAAAAATTGCTCGAAGACTCTGATTATGACAGTAATGATACTGACTTTAATATGAGTTTCAAACATAAACTCTTGAATCAACGTGAAATTAATGCAGTAAATGAACTAAGAAGAATGTGCCACGTTACATTTTACTATTCAGAAGGAAATTCTAGTTCGAGATTTTATACAGAATGTTTTGTGAGAATTAGAGACTTGTATTTGCACATTAATGTTCTTCGTATACATGAAATTGACTCTTTTGGCATAATGGAAGGACTATTTTGTACCGAGTGTAGATCGCTATATCAAATAATGTTGTGTGATATGTGTCCTATATGTGTAAATTAAAACTATGGAGCACATAAATGCTACATATAAATTATAAAGATACGTATGAATATTTATTTTAAATTATTATAATTTTTTAAATTTTAAATAATTTTTTTGTTTTTATTTGTTATAGTCAGTGAAAAAAGAAGACATTAACATAAATCTCGCGATGTTAACCCGTGTTTCTAAAAGATAAGAAAGATGCGTATTATGTATCAGCGACAAGACAAAGGAGTGTCATCCTTAACCGTCAGTAGACATTCAGATTTGATTCATTAAGTATTAAGTTCTACTGACTGAATACTAAGTGCGTGCGAATAACTTATAAGGTAAATATTATAAAAAAAAGTTTAAGTGAGTTAAATAAAATATAATATTAATTGTGAAATAAAATCAAAAGATGAAACTGCCAACGAGTTAAGAAAGCGTGAATATCCGCGTGAATCCGGTGGACGGAATCATCCCGGAGGAGTATCCGAAAACTTACGAGCCACTTCTGCTGGGAACATGCGTAAAAGCTACAAACTCTGCCAGTATCATTTGCAGAGAAGGTGACGCTCCTTTTCGAAGGATATGCGAAGATTGCTCATGCAGAAGTGCAAGACTTTAATCGTGTTCGAGTAGCAATAACAAACTGGCACACATTATGTAAAGTAGTGCTAGAAAATTATGAATTAAAAAGAAAATATTTTATTTGCAATAAACTTTTAATGGAATATAATATAGCTTCAGATTGTCGCAAGTGTATTAAAGAGTTTATAATTAATAATGAAAATATTATTGGTTAGATGAGATAGATATATTACAAGACGAAGAAAATTAAATTTAAGTTACTAAATAATATTTTATAATATTTCTTACATTTTATATTTTATATTTTATATTTTATATATTATATTTTAAATTTCAGTGTTATTTTAAAATTTATTTTCTAACATATTGTACATGTATTCTATTATATTACATTCTTAAATTAATGTTTTTTATATTTCATTATGTTTCGTTATTTATGTTTAATAAAATATATTTCATTAACCTACGTAAAATTGCAAATTTGTAATTTTTAACACGTGTCCGATAAAATGATCTTACCGCTTTAAAGATATATATATTTCATACCGTCCATCTATGTGGAATATTTTCGCATGTGATATCTAATTTCGGAATGTATCAAATGATATCTAAAGTAGATAAAAAATAAATAATATCAATCATAACATTAAGAACAAAACTTCGATTATAGATGTGAATCATTAGCGTACGCAATAGATAATATTGTACACTATGCATTACATGACCAATAAATGTATATTATGATAAATATTACTCAATTTATTCTTCATTCTTCCTTTCAATTCAGCGGTTTCAGGTTGCGCTATGATAACGAATCGCGTACCGACACATCTTGTCGCGAATAATAATATCATAATAATAAATAATAAATTTAAATTACTAAGTAATATTTTAAAAAAGTCTCCTTTGAAAAAATAATTAATTTTAAGTAAATAATTAATTTTAAATAAAATAATTAATTTTAAAAATTAAAATTACAAAAAATATCAAAACAAAACGGAATACCTTGGTGGAAAGAGAAAAGAAAGGAAGAGAGAAAAAAAAAGGTAAGAGAGAGAACATGGTGGCGGCGGGCGGCGGCCCCGCACCATATAACATCATGCCGAGCACCCCTCGCCTCGCGGAACCCGCGCCTAGTGACGCACTTCCCTCCTCCTTTGCCCCGCGGACTCCGCATCCATCGCTTATGAAGTACCCCGCGTCGTGGAACCTCTGCCCCTCTACTCCCCTCGGAGCTCGCGAGTTAGAACCGGCCTTATATCACTACTCATGTTAGTGTAATGGTAAAACAATGATACTGGAAAAAGTTCTCTAATTAAAACTATTAAATGTTGGATAAAACAAAATCTTAAGAAAGAAATTGCTGTAGCAGCACGTATTGCAGCATTTAATATAGACGGTTTGACAATTTATAGATTGTTCCAATTACCTGTTGAACATGTCATACTCCTAAATATAAACAATTATCTGATATATAACCAATTATCATGTATTGAAAGTTCTACGAGCGAATTTAAATGATGTTGTACTTTTTATAATAGATAAAATATCAATGATATCTAATTAAATTTTAATGTATTAGGTGTACAAAAAAGTTCTGAGCTTTTTTTTGTAAAATTCAATCTTTATTCAAAAACAAACAAAAAAATATTAATCAGCGAAATATTCCCCATTTGCATCAACGACCTTTTGCCATCTTTCGGGTAGCTTGCGAATTCCTTGACGATAGAAGTTCATCGGCTTCGAAGCGATAAAGTCATCAATCCATTTTCGTATCTCTTCAAATCTCACGAAATGTGTATCAGCCAAATGATGCTGCAGTGACCGGAATAGGTAGTAATCGGAAGGTGCCATGTCTGGGCTATAGCCCGCGTGCGGGAGAAGTTCCCAGCCTAACGCAAAGATATGGTCCTGAGTCGCTTTCGCAACATGTGGTCGAGCATTGTCATGAAGCAAGATCACTTTACGACGTCCTTGGCCAGTAAATGGCTTCTTTTCTTCTAATGCATCGCTCAAATTGATCAATTGTTGTTGGTGGCGGTGATTGTTTCACCCGGTTGTAACAACTCGTAATACAACACACCTTTCCAATCCCACCAGATACAGAGCAAAACCTTCTTGGCGTGGATATTGGGCTTTGGCGTCAATGTCGTAAGTTGACCAGGGTCAACCCATGATTTTCTACGTTTATGGTTATCATAAAGAATCCACTTTTCATCGCCTGTAATTTTGTGTAGAAAATCTTTTTTCCGGAACTTTGAAAGTAAAGTGAGTGTAGTCACGCCGACGATTTTTGTTGTCTTCGGACAATTCATGCGGAACTCATCTGCCTTTCTTCTGAACCTTTCCCATCGTATGTAAACGTACGGAAATGGTTTGCTGCGTAACGCCAAGCTGTTCTGCAAGCTCCTTTTCAGTTTGCACAGAGTTTATATCCAGCAGTGCTTGCAATTCGTCCGTTTCAATCTTTTGAGGGCGTCTAGCACGCGTCATCTTCAAGACTGAAATCTCCTTGGCGAAATTTTTGCCATCTTTTACATGTAGCATGATTTACAGCGTTCTCTCCATATGCAGCACAAATCATTGCAGTGGCTTCAGCAGCATTTTTCTTCAGATGAAACGCGAAGTGGATGAAAAATTGAATATGCTCTTTTGTTATTGCCATCGTGAACACTACTGATTTTTGAGGTTATGTGCATCAAATGCCAAACCATATGGCATTTTAGAAGGCCAAATGTCAACGCTTTAAAACCGCAAAAGGGCGGGAAGATATATAAAATTTAAATTGTTATTTCGGTTTGTTGTATGAAATCTAAAGCTCAGAACTTTTTTGTACACCTAATATATACACATGGAAAGAAAGAAATTTTGGTATTGCAAGATAATGTGAGATTGACAATCCGAGTTATTGACACTCTTTCTGTGATACAAATACGTACAAGTTTTGTATATTTCTATTTCTCAACTTTCTTTATTTTTTTATAATAGAAAATGTATGACGATTTGATCAAAAGACGTAAGCGAAGCTTTACAGAAGCTTGGCTCACTGATGATTTAAATCATGGATACGCAAAGTACCATACAATAATAATCCATGTAAAAGATCTTTATCATTGTAGTATTTGCAATAAGAATTTTTCGTGTAAATCATTTATCTCTAGACATGCGGATTCTATATATCATAAAAATAATATTTAAAAAAAATCATCATCTACTAATGATGATGAAAATTCACAAAAGATAATATTTCAAAAAAAAATGGTTAAGTATAGAGCAATTTTAATGCAAAGTATATGATAAAAGTTTCATTTTTTTGTTTAATTTGCAATAAAATTATTGCTGGTAGTTTATGGCAAATAAATCGTCACGCAGAATCCAAAAGGCATTTAGATAAATGTAAAAATTCTCTGAAGAGAGCGAATCAAATGAAGATGCAAAATAATGATTCGTTTTTATCATTCGATGAGCGTAAAAAATCAGCGAAGATCAGATATGCTGTATTAATTGCTGAAAAAAATATTCTTCATTGTATTGCAAATGAGATTCTTATTTTATTTAAGATTCTATTTTTTTCAAGAAATAGGAAAAGATCCTGTTATATTAAAAAATATGAAAATGGGTCGTACAAAATGTAAAAATATTATTACGAACGTTTTGTGTCCTATTGAAACGGAACAGACCATAAACAAAATTCAGAATTCAAAATTTACAATATTTATTAATGAAACATTTGATTTGAAAAATGAATGACCTTTATAGCGCGATACATTGATCCGGAGATATTAAATAATCGCACATAATTAATTAAATTAATAAATATTGATGCCCAAAATTTCAGTGCAGAAAAGTTATTTGATATGTTTAAATCTGAAATGTGAAAGTTACAAATACTATTTGTAAATATTGTTTTCTTGTCATGCGACAATGCATCTGTTATGACAGGGAAACATTTATCGTTCAAAAAAAAAAATTGGAAGAAATATAATATGTCCATATTTATTAACTTTTTCATGTCATTCTGCAACATTAGCAGCGCATGCTGTATGTATACAATAAATAAAAAATAAAATATGCAAAAAATAAAATACTCGCATTTGCGAAGAATTTAAAAAATTGGTAATTACATTAACAGCAGTCCGAAATGTAAGGCTATTTATAGAGAATTTTGTGAATGTTTTCACGAATGTTTCACGAAATATACTGCAAAATTTTAAAAATTATCACCGCAAAATATTATTTGATATACGCTGGCTTTCTCATTATTTATGTACAGAAAAGATTCTGGAATATTAGGATACAATTAAATATTTTCTTAATGAAATAGTTAAATGAAAAAACAAAGTCTGGAGAATATCTATTGTCTATAATGGGCAATGTAGAAACAAAAGCTTACTTGCTCTTTTTAAAATATATTTAAAATTTTTTTAATGTATTTAATGCATTCTTTCAAACTTCAGAAAATTCATGTATTGCAGTCAAAATCTTTAAACTCTTTTTTATTTCAAATGTATCGAAATTTTTTAAAAGATGAATATTGAATATTTGAAACCTTTTTTTATGAACATAGTGTTCTCTGAAAAAGAGAATAAAAAAATTCTTTATAAAATTAATTTAGGATCGGAATATGAAGAATACTTTAACGTGCAACGGAGCGCGTGTCCCTCCGCTCCGTTTCTATTCCGACTTTCTCCCGACCGATCATCTGTTGGCGACCGCCGAACATCAAGCGGAGTGCGGTAGTGGCCGCAAGAAGCATTTATGCCTCTTTTTTTTAATCTATCACATTCGCGAACTCCGAAGCGTCGGAGCAGAGCACGGGAATACCGCGTAAATATGACGATTTTCGTCGTATTCCCCCCGCATCGCACCACGCGTCGCGCCAGCAAGCGCTAGCGTGCCCTGCGTCGCACCGACACCGCGCCACGCAAGCGAGCGAGCGTCCCGCACCGCGTCCATAAGCGCGTAACCGACTCCGCGCCGCGCCGTTACCTTATCACCGACTTCCTTTCCTACTCTTTCACATTTCCTGCTCCGATTCCTTATCATCCCAAAAAACCAATCCTATCCGATCCTTTTTTTCGCTCCTGGGGAGAGAGATGCTAACCCCAAGATCGATCCGACCGAAAAATACCGAGGTCGATCTCGGGTATCTTGTGGAAAGCGATGCCTTTTTTATTAAAAAATCATCCTGTTCCACACTCACCTTCTGAGAGCACGTCTCGAAGAAGCGAGTATCCGAACCGAAGCCTAATAAAAAGCCTGAGTTTTGTTGGGGCCCTCCCCAACGCGCCAAGTTCGCTTGGCCTGGCCGAAAGCCGTCTCCGAAGCCTTCCACGGCAAGCCGAGAGCTACTGAGGTCTCTCCAGTGCATCGAGTGAGGTCTGCTCGATCCGACTCCGCCGTCTCCGAAACTCCACCGCCGAATATCGGGGTTCTCCCCGATACCACCGAGCACTGGGGTACATCCCGGTCGGCCGAGTTCACTCGACACTCTCATGATGTCTCCATCTCCTGTCACAGCCGGGATCCTTCCCGGCTGGCCGAGCTCTCTCGGTAGGGAACGGGCTCACCCGTTCTTCGACCTATACGGTCCCAAATACCTCGCGACATCTCACCCTCATGACACACTCGCACACGCTTTAAATCCCCGCAGATTTAAAGGCCCGCGACGAACACGTGCGACACCGCCGCCGCCGCGCGCGCCCCGCGCCACCGAATTCCGCGCAGCGACCAGTATCGCGCCGACCGCCGGAACGATACCTCATTTGTATCAAAACAATAAACACGCGCCGATCGCCGTCTCACCCATTCACGGCCAATTCTATGCGCGAAGATTTGTGCATTCCATCGTACTAACCACTGTTAATCTTAGTTTGACTGAATAAACCCTTGTTACCATATAATTATCGCCTAACGACTCGATCAAATAATAACCAAATTTTTGTCTCCAACGTTGTCGCTTCTCCCTCCTGGTAACCGACTGTTCGCTATCCGTGCGGGAAAGCGAGACCATTTTAAACGAATTACTAATGCAAGAGTACACAGATGTTGTTACAACAGTTCGAGAGAACTGCTTAATGTTTTATGTGACAGCTGCAAAAGAAACTAAAAGATTATCTGTAAATAATATATTTTTATCAAAATTGCAAGTTTTTAAACCTTTCGTAACTTTATTTATTATTTAATATTGATAGAGAAACATCATTCAATGATGTTTCTTTCATAGCGAAAACTTTTGGTACTTGATGAAGATGCTTCAAAGAAAGAAAAGATTGCATTGCAATTAGATTTTACAATAGAAGAAAAGCAAAATTTTTCTAAACTCAATTTTGATAATATGTGGAAAAACATTTTGCAATGTCAGCACCCAAATAATAGTGCTATCCAAATTTAACAAATCTTCTGAATTCTGTTCGGTTACTTCCGAATTGCTGATCTAGAAAGAATGTTTTCCTTTTTAAATGATTTAAAAACAAAAAAAGCAATAAACTTTTATCAATTTTTGTTAACGCTATGTGTGTTTTTAAGTCAGCATTAAAGGCGAGAGGAGAAACATGTATAAATATGATTGAGAAAAAACATTTGTCTCTTATGTCAAGAAATTATATGCTAGTGCTACTAAAAACATAATACTTTAAGGTTATATGATATAGATGATGAAGATATTGCTGGTCTCTCGTATGCAGATTGAAAATATTAAATATTAAATTATTAAAATTTGTCTATGGAAGACATCACGTTTACAGAGAATAAGCGTGTAAAAAATCTTGTCCGTAGTAGACATCACGCTTACAGAAAATCAGCATGTAAAAAATCTTGTCCTTAGAAGACATTACGCCTACAGAGAATAAACAAGCGTGTAATAAATCTTATCCATAGATGGTATTTTACTTAAAAAGAATATAAGAATGTAAAAGAAGTTGTCCGTAATATTTATGTGTGTGACTACACACACACACACACACACACACACACACACACACACACACACACACACACACACACACACACACACACACACCACCTACACACACACCACACACACACACACACACACACACACACACACCACCTACACACACACACCATCCACACACACACACACACACACACACACACACACACACACACACACACACCACCTACACACACACCATCCACACACACACACACACACACACACACACACATACACACATACACACACACACACACACACACACACAGGAAAATGTAAAAAATTAATATTTTTGCAAGATTAAAAAATTAATTCTTTAATATTGCAATAAATTAAATATTTAAATTATTTTGTATATGTAATAATTTAAATGTATTAATAATAATTTTTTACATTTCCCTCCTGACGGAAGAGACCACCTTCTCGCGATTTTTGTTGAGCAACTATATATACGTTTTGTTGTACCCCGGATGGGCTACAACGTTAATTTTTAGAGATAGTCGGGTCCGTTAAGCCTAAGGAGTTGGGACTCCGAGCAGGATCGAACGAATGGAAGGAAATCTTGAAATCACTAACACACTTTCTTTAGGATACTTGATTTATTTAACAACTGCACAATTTCTTGGATTGCTTATATTATTTCTTTCACACACGGTTAAACGTCGGCGGGCGCGTATCGCGTTACTCTGGCGGCCGTCGACCGAGTATGTCACCTGAGACGTTGATAGTACGGCTCGCGTGAACTTCGCTGTGCTCGTGTAATATCTTGCGCGATTATAGTAACGATTCCGAACGACACGTAATGTTTGATTGATTCCCGACTCTGACTATTCCGCCTTGTGTAGCCGGTTATATAGTTTGATTGATGCCTGGTCAGCATTCTGATCGTTTGCGTCGATCGGTTGCGTGATATTGATCAATCAATATCACGCCCGATTTGATCATCAAATTTAGGAATTTGTTGATCAGCTTTTTCGCAATGTTCTCGCGATGCATTTCTTCGGTCTTTCGAAAGACTGGTCGCGATTTCGGCGATCACACATTTGTGTAATCTTTCGAAAGACTTTTCGAGGTTCGTGCAACCTAATTTTGTTGCCATGCGGACTACTTTTATTATTGGTTGTAGGCCTGGCTACAACAGTTTCAATGGAAAATAAATTCAATAGGAATACAAAGAATATTATGAAATATTAACGATAATATTTTTAATAATTAATATTTAAATATCATTAAAAGTACTAATATTGATTTTTAATATGAGATATCTTGTAAATAAGAAGTGTATATATTGGCCAAGAATAGATTATATTTGCAAATTTTCCTTTTATATTTACATATAATAAGTATATATTGTAATAATTGTACACAATTATTAATGTGTAAAAGCTGATAAAAAAATAAATCCATAATCGCGCGTCGCATTAACTCGAAATCTGATATCATATTGATATAGCGAGTATAGCGACTTGAGAAAGAAAAGGACAGCAGACAGTTATCTCTGTCTTGCCCTCTCTACTGCTCGAAGCTGGCCGAAGCGCGGAGCAAACACGGACGAAAGTGTATGTTAATGTGTGTGTCAGCCTATTCCCTCCATGGCAGCAGCGTGGCTGCAATCGTGGGTTTGCTGGCATCACTGTCCCAACCTCGGCCCTTTTCCCTGAGTGCTCTACTAGTTCCTCGGAAAATCTATTTTATGCATTCGACCCCGAACCTATCATCGATTTCGAACCTCAATCCTCCGGTTATTCTCCGACAACAGAAAACTCCTGTTTCCTAATTTTGAAATAGATTTCCCTGAATTATTCGATCTCGCAACACCTCCAGAACAAATTCAAGTCTACTCTCCTCCTTAATTTTCCATCATATACATACATACACATATATATATCACCATACACATACACATACATACCATATATCGTCTAAATAATGTCATATTTTCATGTTTATTAATTTAAGTTCATTCGCAAATATATTTTGTATTGTATCATCGGGTAGGATCATCGCTTAATACACTTTTACACTCATATTCTCCTAGAAATTCTCGACAGCCGCCGAAATTATGATTGTAACACCTGCGATACATGCACGAACATACATGCACACTACTCGTCTACATCATTTCTCTTGCTTCTCAAAAACACGTACAACATTAACTATATTAAACGTTTAATTTAATTTTAATTTCTCTTTATTTCTCTTAAAACTCCTTGTCTCATTCCTCCCATCCACACGAGATCTATCTCTGGTAAGAAGAATTAAGTTTCTTGACCAGAAAACGACCGACCAACGCACGTCTATGGAATAGCGTCATAGCATTCTCGTATCTGTGACTTAGTGCCGAGACTTATCGCATAGTACGCTCGGACTCGAGGGATCACGTTTCCACATTTGGTCTTGGAGAGAGCAGCTGTTTGCGTCCTTCCGAGTCCATTTGTACTCCGTTCATATTTTTAATTCTTAATTCTCAATTCTCAATTAGCTTCGGGCTGGACGTAACAAAACTTGTTTTATTGGGGGCTCGTCCGAGATGAAAAGTGCGATCTTTGAAGGTGAGAATGACCACGAGATCTAATTCAAATAAGGGTGAGATAATTTCTACAAACTTGCTTTAGAAAACAAAGCAAAATCGAAATCCAAAACAAATGCACAAGATACACCATACACTCTACTCCAACAAGAACCTCAGATTCCGATCTTAAACACGTCACCTTTTCCTTAAACGAAACATTATAATTTCGGGAGATAAATTTGTGACTCTTTTTGGGTCGCCCTGGTCGCTCCATTCCACTGCTTCTGATGATATTACTTTGCAGGCAAATATATTTGATAATAAAATCAAGATAGCAAACGGTAATCAAGAAGATAAAATTGAAGATCTAAAAACTCATCTTAATCCTTTCGCTATTCTAAAATACGCGATCGAAGCCGTATCTTATTTTGACGGTATTCCAGTAAATTATTTTATCGAAAGTTGTGAAGAAGTTAAATCTATGTTCCCGGATGAAGCCGAATCACAATTTACTAAAATAATTAAAAGTAAAATTCGCGGTGAAGCGCATCGTACTATCGTTCAAGATCAAAATTTTAATAGCGTATCTCAATTAACAAAATATTTAAAACAAATTTATGGATCAATCAAAAATGTTTATCAATTTCAGGGAGAACTAGGTTGCATTTATCAAAAAAATTATGAGGATGTTATAACGTATGCTAATAGAGTAAAACTATTAGGAAAACAAATATTAGAAGCTTACAAACATTCGGGAAACTCTCTCTCAGATCAAAATATTAAAATATCTTTAGAAAGAGATATGTGCAAATGCTTCATTAGAGGTCTGAAAGCCGAAATTGAGCAAAGAATAACTCGGCACTTAAATGTGCAAGAGACTGTATCCAACGCGCTAAAAATAGAACGAGAACTTCGAGCGATAACAAACCTACGATAAGGAAGCGGCCTCCGATCAGGTCAGGCTAAACAAAGAGAGCAAGACATGAAATGTATCAGATATGCCGAAAGGAAGGTCATTCAGCTTTTAATTGCAGAAAATTAAATTTGATTTCTCAACAAGCCCGCAGTTTGGGAACTGAAACTCTAATATGTCAAATTTGCAAGAAACGCAGACATAGCGCCGATAAATGCAGATTTCGCGATCCTCAATCACGTCAACCGATAAATGTAATACGCGAAAATATTATCGTTTGCCAATTATGTTCCAAAACCGTCAATGCGAAAACATAGACAAATAATAATGTAAAATCTCAATTTAATAACCAAATCATTACTTGTCAATGGTGCGATAGATCGGGTCACACCGCAAAAAATTATTGGAAAAAACAGAACGAACAAAGATTTACGAACAATAAGTAGTGATACTAGGCCGGTTCTAACCCAGGAGCTCCGAGCGGGGTGTGGGTGTGCGGGATAACTCGGGGACGCGGAGGTAAAGGAGAGGGGGTAACTGGTAGGCACGGGGAAGGGGGAATGCTTTATCGATAATTCTTTGGAATGTACTTTTGAGGGAGAAGGGAGGAGGGGGAGTCTTTTTTTGTCTAGGAAGAGCTGCTAGAAAAGATATTTTTTGTAGAAATTGACGTAGGAAAAAAAAAGGAAAAAAAAAGTGCCGATATTCCGGCTGCTAGGTACCTAAACAAATTGCTATTTGGAAGATTTATAATGATGTCCCGATTTAGAAAAAATATTGACGACTGTACGTGTCACAGCATGTTAAGAGAAGCGCCAATAATCCGGCTGCTATAAACAAATGTACATGTTGCAACGAGTTAATTTCGAACAATCTCGAAAAATCCGTTATTTAATGAAAATAATGTACCTAAACAAATTCGAAAGATTTATAATGATGTCCCGATTTAGAAAAAATAGCATTGATAATTGTACGTGTCACAGCATGGTAAGAGAAGCGCCAATAATTCGGCTGCTAAACAAATGTACATGTTGTAATGAGTTAATTTCGAACAATCTCGAAAAATTCATTATTCAATAAAAATAAGTCGGTAAATGGACACTTCTTCTCTCTTAATTTTTTCCTAATAATAAATATTGAAACATGTTCGTTCCTGTTTGGTCAAGCCCAAGTTTTCACGTAAGAACTAAATAAATTTTGACAGTGACACCGAACGGAAACTATAAAACTGAATACGATTTTTTATCGATGTTACACTGATAAATAATATTCCATCATAAATACCAAGTTTTTTCTTTTTATGTTGAAAAAAAACTATTTCCGAATATTGATTGATATTATTCCAACTGTTACTTTCAAGTTATGCTGTCTTTAAAAAAAAGTCATCAAATCTTTTCTATCGAATCTTCTTATCGGAGAAAAAATTGAGGGTAAAAAAAAAAACGGGAAAACTTGGGCTGCTATAAAAATCCAAATTGTGACTCGGAAAACCTATGATCATGCTTCGAGTTTGACAAAGGGACAGCGAAATTACAAACGATATACAGTAGATCATTGGGTATGCGAGATCACAGTAGATTTTCGGAAGTCTCGAAGTGAATATCGACTGTGATACTGTGTGCGTGTGTAAGAAAAATAATTGACGATGAATAATGTGTTAAATATAGAAAATGTGTTTAATATAAACATGGAAAACCTCAGGAATATAGTGGACGAAGAGTTTGGAGATGAACTAGAAATGGAGATTAACAATATTGACAATATTAACATTGACATTGAAGACGAAGATGAACATGCGTTGTCTGACGACAGTGACTGCATAAATGATATGAGTGATGAACTTATGGATTATTCAGAAAAAATTGTTACGCGTTTGGAACTCCTTGTACTGAATAGTAATAGAAAACATTGCACAATACAATTTTATTATTCGACAGAAGGTGCTCTAATTATATGTGCCGAATGCATAGTTCGTCTGACGGACACTGACATTGAAATAATGTATGCCGTTAGGAAGCATGAGATAAATACTCTTGATGCGTTAAACAGTTTTTGTTCCAATTGCAGTCAGTCCGTATATATAACAATGTCATGTAACATGTGCCCAATTTGCACCGCGTAAAAAAAAGACGATATTGTAGACAAATCACGTGCAAGTGCAAGTGCTTCGTGGGACGTAGTATAAAAAAATGGAACATCTCGAGCGAGTGGAACGCGAGCTGCTAGAACAATGCAGCCAGGTCGCTACTTTGGTGGAGTGTTTCGCGTGGCTGCAACAATGCGACGAGTGTATCAAACAACTCGAAGAACTTAGTCGTGTTAAGCGTCCTCGACTCACTGTTGCAAATAGACAATCTGTGGTGGCGAGGATCGCATGACTCGCGGGTGCAAAGGTACAATTAGAAAGACGTTTCGTACACGTTGGTGGCGAGTGCGCGAGCACCAGTAGAGACAATGGATCTCTCGTTTGGCGCGAGATTGATACGGCGTTTGAAAGCCGTATATTGACTGGTGCGGTGATCAACGTGAACTATATCGAGCCGCGACGATTTTTGGAAGATTCCGGTGGTGTAGTGCTCGAACGAGTGCGAGACATTATAAAAACACACGATAATGTAAAAGTGAACACCGCGTTCAACGGCGAGTTTGTGACGGGCGATAAACGCGCCAATAAAAGTATAAACACTAAAAATAGTAAACTCTTTCGAGTGTCAAATATGGATGAATACGAGCAGCACGTCATCGAACCTACGTTGGCATCGCTCGAAGAATTTCAAGAACGCGACAGTGGATGGGCGCTATCACGTATATTAAATTTAACAATTAATGTTAATAAATATAATCCCATGCACGCGAGGTGTTACATCGAGTTACCGCGGGAAATTATGTTAAAAAGAGCAGTAATTAACGTGTAGTCAACGGACAATGCGTGTTTCGCATGGTCAGTGGTCGCGGCCTTGCATCCGGTCGAAAAGCATACAAATCGGGAATCATCGTATCCACATTATACGACGGTGTTAAATCTCCAAGACATTACCGACGTTTCCGATGACGTTGAATCAAATTAAAAAGTTCGAACATCTCAACGAAATCTCTATCAACGTCTACGGTATCAAGGAAAAGGAGATTCTCCCAATACATCTGACAACAAAGAAGATGGAGAAACATGCAAATTTGTTGTACATGCAGGATCCGCGCGACGATAATGGGCACTTCGCGTACATCAAAAACTTATCCCGTCTTGTGAGCTCGCAACTGAGTAAAAAAGAACATAAGAAATATTTTTGTGATCGATACGTATGCACATTTTTTAACAAAATATGTAAAATATTTTATAATTGTTAATTTAAATGCTAAAAATACTAAAAAATCATGTTTTCCGTTTGCAGATGTTTACATTATTTTAATTCATCCGAGAAATTGGAATCGCATACGATGGATTGCGAACGGATGAACGATTGCGCCATCCGACTACCGAATGAGGACAACAAGTGGCTTGACTTCAAGAACTACTGCAACAAAGAACGACTTCCATTCATCGTCTACGCAGATCTTAAGTGCATACTGCGAAAGATGGAGCCGCAAAGAGAAAACACGCACATCGAAAACATACATATCAACAGCAGCACAAGATATTTAGCGTAGGATATTATGTGCGATGCTCGTACGACAATGCGTTATCGGCGTATTAATTTCGTCACGGCGAAGACTGCGTTGCATGGTTCGTTCGACAACTCGAAAATTTGGCGCATCAAATAAAAATTTTGTTATCCGCGAATGTCCCTATGGAAACATTATCGAGAGATCAGTAGGAGACATACCGTAGCGCGACGCGTTGTCACATTTGTGAGAAATCATTTGCGTCGGACGACACGCGGGTACGTGATCATTGCCACCTTACAGGTCAGGTCACAGGTTACTGCGGACCCGCACATTCGAATTGCAATCTAAACTATAAAAAATCATATTGCATTCCTGTAGTCTTTCACAATTTATCCGGTTATGACGCACTTTGTTATCACAGAAATAGCTACGGCGTACGAAGGCAAAATTGACATCCTGCCGATAACAAAGGAAAAATACATTTCATTCACTAAACATGTCAAAGATAGATCAGATTCGCAAAATTGTGTACAATTACGATTCATCGATTCGTACAAATTTTTGAGTACCAGTCTCGATAAATTGACATCTTTTTTAAGTAGAGAGAAATTGAAAATTTTACATTCCGAATTTTCCACGTTATCGAACGAGGATTTTGATTTGTTGACGCGTAAAGGTGTCTTTTCTTATGAATACGTGGATCGCGCGGACAAGCTGCAGGACACGCGCCTACCATCGCGCGAATCATTTTATAGCTCGTTGACCGGTAACACAGTGTCGGAGAATGATTACGCGCACGCCGTGAACATCTGGCAGCGGTTCTCTATTGAAACCTTAGGCGAATATAGCGATCTATATTTGAAGACTGATGTTTTGTTATTGGCTGATGTTTTTGAAAATTTCCGTGAAAGTTGTATCAAAAGTTACAGTCTCGATCCCGCTCATTACTACACATTGCCAGGTTTCACGTGGGACGCCATGCTGAAACATACGCGTGTAAAATTTGAGTTGCTCATCGACATCGATATGGTTATGTTTATCGAGCGCGGTATACGCGGCGGCCTCAGTCAATGTTTCAACAGATACACGCAGACCAATAACAAGTACATGCGTTCGTACGACCTGTCGAAACCGTCATCGTATTTGATGTACTATGACGTGAACAATTTATACGGATGGGCGATGTGTCAACCGCTGCCCTATGCCAAATTTCGATGGATTGAAGACATCGCGAACTTTGACGCAAGCGCGATCGCTCCGGATTCGCCTACGGGTTATATTCTCGAGGTCGATCTCGAAATTCCGCATCATCTGCACGACCGACACATCGACTTACCTTTCTGTCCGACGCGCGATAAATCACCTGGCACGCGGCAGAATAAACTTCTCGCGACGCTATAGGACAAAAAGCGATATGTCATCCACTATCGTAACCTGCAGCAATGTACGCGCCACAGTCTTCGTATCGCAAAGATACACCGCGTACTACAATTCGCTCAATCCACCTAGCTCCACGATTACATCGAACTTAATACACAGCTTAGAATGTGCGCGAAAAACGATTTCGAAAAAAATTTATACAAATTAATGAACAACGCGGTATTCGGTAAAACGATGGAAAATCCCGGAATCACGTGGATGTAAAATTGATAACGAAATGGGACGGACGATACGGTGCGGAGGCAATGATCGCGAAACCAAATTTCCACAGCCGCAGCGTCTTTGCGGAAAATTTAATCGCCGTCGAACGGCGTAAACTCGAGATAAAATTCAACAAGCCGATTTATGTGGGTATGTGTATACTCGATATATCAAAAATCTGCTTGTACGAATTTCACCACGAATATATGTTACTGCTGTATCGCGACAAATGTAAAATCATGTACACCGACACAGACAGTCTTGTATATCACATTGAGTGCGATGATGTATACGAGACGATGAAACGCGATATCGCTAGATTTGATACGAGCAATTATCCGGCAGACAACGCATATGATATGTCTCTCGTGAATAAAAAAGTACCCGGCCTAATGAAGGACGAAAATAACGGTGCAATTATGACGGAATTTGTCGGACTCAGAGCGAAAATGTATGCGATGAGAGTGAATGGTAAAAAGGACACCAAAAAGGCGAAAGGTGTAAAAAGTAATGTCATAGCGCGAACAATAACGTTCGATGATTATACACGGTGTTTGAATAAAGAGATCGAAATGACTCGTCGCCAGTCATGTATAAGATCCAAGTTACACCAAGTATATACGGTATCCGAGTCAAAAATTGCTCTGAGTCTATACGATGACAAACGATACATCATACCGGATTCGACGGAAACGTTATGGGGACATTGGCGAATACCTTTGTAATATACATGTATTTTTTTATATATAGTTTTATACATATATATGTACATATGTACGTATTTCTTATAGTTTATATATACATATGTACATATGTACAGTATGTAATGTACGTACATATATATGTACGTATGCATATACATATGTACGTATGTATGTACATATGTACGTATGTATGTATTTATGTATGTATGTATATATGTACGTATGTATTTATGTACGTGTGTACGTATGTATATACATACTTGTAGTTTATGCACATATGTACGTATGCATATACATATGTATATTTCTTATAGTTTATATGTACTTGTAGTTTATATGTACATATGTACGTATTTCCCGTAGTTTTATACATTTTATATATTATCTTAAGTTCATCGTAGTTAGTCCATCTGTATAGTTTCTTTACGAAAATGTAATGGAAGAAAAAATAAGACTTATTGTATATATTTTTATATAAATATTTTTTTTATTTGTTTTTACAATAAAATGAATAAATTTAAAATTTTTTATATAAATATTTTTATATTTGTTTACAATAAATGAATTAAATCACATTATTTTTGTGTAATCAAGAATTGTGTGACCCATCAAATCCCAGCCACTTGACATAAACCTTATCTCCTTTCCTACGCAGTACTTTCTCCACGAGATACACGTCCGGATGAATCGCGCGATGCAACTCGTGCTCGTAGAACGCTCCAGCAACGAATTCTCCGCGATAGTCTTCGAGTAGATAGGTTACGGGATTAGTACGCTGCACTTTAACGATCTTAAACACCTCGGTGGCCCAATTTGGCGTGTAACCTTTTTCGAAAACTGTCTTGTACTTGCTCACGCGTACCGATTCGCCTACTTTGAATTTTGCTAGACCTGCAATTTTTATCGCGCTGTACACCGTGTCCAAGAGTTTTTTAGCGATCGCGGGAGTTACGTCAATGGATCGCATGCCAATAGTGCGATGTTTGCGCGCGTTGTAATCTAACACGAGACGTGGCAGCGCGTCGACCCACTTGTAAGTACCATTAAGTGTAAACATCTTCCACATCTCTTGTCGTTTTTAAGTGTGCGATTGAACCGTTCGACGATCGATGCCTTCAATATTGAACCGATTCGACGATCGATGCCTTCAATATTGAATGGAATAATGATTAACGCTATGCTTTTTTCAAGAGTTTCTGCACATCGGCGTTGTAAAACTCCTTCCCCATATCCGTTTGCAAATTTCTCGGGCATCTTCCGCTCTCTCGAATTATCTCAGCGATAGCGTTAGTCGTCTCGCTTCCGATCTTGCTCTTGAGCGGTACGGCCCAGGCATATTTGCTCAACGCATCGATAACAGTGAGTATGTAATGATGACCTCTGTTGAAATTCGAATATGGGCGCATCTCGACGATATCAGCTTGCCACAGATCGTCGTATCCTCGAATTATGACATGTCTTCGTGGAAAATTTCTTCTGGCTGTAGCGTGCAATTCCTCGACGAGTCGTCGCCTTACGGAGTTAATATTTTTTTCACGTCCATCGGATTTTGACGATCTCATGTTTCGACGATGTTTGATATTAATGCGTGTAAATAAGATATATTACAATTAAAGTTTTTTTTCCTCACTGACGTCAATCAACTGGCTCGTTTCGTCGACACGCGATTTAATTTATAATAATGCCGGCTTCGCGAAGTTCCTCGATGATCGACAGCATCTCGTTGTCGTGAACGTTGTGACCAGCTCGGTGCGAAGCGTCGAGTAATCGAAGTCGATCCACCAGTTCGTTGGGATCGTCCCAATGCACGTAATCGATCTTGTTATCATTTAACTTCATGATGGATGGTATATTATTCATGCCTGCATCCTTTTTACTGCTTCTTTTATATGTAAATACGAGCGGAGCGATGATATTAATGTACTTGTATCCCTTGTTGCCCATGATGGGATTATGGGCGCTGTGATCACGTCTATGAGCATTCGTTGTTAATAGTATACTTTTATACTTATCATTCGTTGTTAATAGTATACTTTATATATTTTTGTTTGTCATCTTCGATAAATATAGCTTCATCGGGAAGTCTCTTGAAGATCAATTCGTATAATCCTGGTGTACCATTGTATCTCACATTGTCTATGATTATGGAGTCATTTTTGTCAACGTCAAACTTTTTGTCACCGAGCATTGTATCACTTTTGTCGAAATAGATACCGTACACATTATCGATCGCTTTATCTATGTCGTCACCGAGAAGAAGGCCCACGTACTTTCGTCCCAATAGTCCTAGCTGACCATGAAGCGTCTCACGACTTCCATGCGTTTGCAGATTCTGTTTGATGGTTGTTTCGAGTGACGGGTCACTAACGTCTTTTGTTTCAAAAATATTTTCATTTCGCACGAATAGCGGTATTTTCAGTAGTTCTTTTGATGGTTCTATCGATGTAGAATCGAACGTGAATGAATCTGACGCGGTATTCAATTGTTTTGTACGCTTTTTAGATTGCGGCAGAATTTTGCTATTTTCTCGCGATCTTTGATGTTATTCATGTTGCCTAATTGACGTATCAACATCGACTAACCACATTATGGTACCGCGAACGTGTTAAATTCTTTTCTGTATCGCCCGTTGACAAACGGACTGTCTTTGTCTATCACTAGGAATCCATACTCGCGTCGCCAACAATCGCGGCAAAACGCCCAGAATTCATCATACGACATGTCAGTATTCACATGATCGTTGTAAACATGTTTCAAGTTGGTACCATTCTGTTTAAATAAAATCAGCAAGTTCGCATTGTCGCGTATCAGATGTTTAGATATCTTCGCATACGTCTGACAGAGATAGAAGCAGTCGACGTTCGAGTGGCGACCCATCGAGAAATACTCTCTCATCACATCTTGCTTACATGCAATGTCGTCGAAGACGAAGATCGAATTGGGACGTGCCTCGCTCGGTGGAATGACGTCACTGTTGTTGGAAAACGTAAAATAGCCGATTTCGTACATCGATGCCAACAAAGTTTCGAGATATCGATATTTTGGTTGTTGCAATGACTTCGAATACACGTACACATTCACACGTACACATTCGAAACGTACACCGTGCGGACTCTCGAGCAAACTTATGAGAACGTTGGTTTTACCGCAATTCGATGGACTGCAAATAATCGCGCGTATAGTACTCGGTAGTATTTCACTGTGCTTGCGCTTCGTCGCGATGTCTCCCATCATTTGCGCTTTCTCGTCGTAGTTCACGTGTATCGTCTGCGGGTGCCGCACAAATTTCATGTTCACACTGTGTTATCTAGGCTTTGATTGAACGCCTATTTATAGGCGCGCGAAACCGCGATTCGCTTAGTAGCAAAAATGTATCTCGCGCTATCGCATCTATTTGATATTTGGGATTTGCGCGCTAAACAGTTGCAATATTGTTGTAGCCAAGCCTACAACCAGTAATAAAAGTAGTCCGCATGGCAACAAAATTAGGTTGCACGAACCTCGAAAAGTCTTTCGAAAGATTACACAAATGTGTGATCGCCGAAATCGCGACCAGTCTTTCGAAAGACCGAAGAAATGCATCGCGAGAACATTGCGAAAAAGCTGATCAACAAATTCCTAAATTTGATGATCAAATCGAGCGTGATATTGATTGATCAATATCACGCAACCGATCGACGCAATCGATCAGAATGCTGACCGGGCATCGACCAGACTATATAACCGGCTATACAAGGCGGAATAGTCAGAGTCGGGAATCAATCAAACATTACGTGTCGTTCGGAATCGTTATTATAATTATCGCGCAAGATATTACACGAGCACAGCGAAGTTCACGCGAGCCGTACTATCAACGTCTCAGGTGACATACTCGGTCGACGGCCGCCAGAGTAACGCGATACGCGCCCGTCGACGATTAACCGTGTGTGAAAGAAATAATATAAGCAATCCAAGAAATTGTGCAGTTGTTAAATAAATCAAGTATCCTAAAGAAAGTGTGTTAGTGATTCCAAGATTTCCTTCCATTCGTTCGATCCTGCTCGGAGTCCCAACTCCTTAGGCTTAACGGACCCGACTATCTCTAAAAATTAACGTTGTAGCCCATCCGGGGTACAACATTTTGGTGGCAGCGGTGGGATAGTCAAAATCATCCCCAAGAACAACAACTTGAGAGGATCATCGTCAATCAAGCCAGCAGAATCAAACGGGTAAGCCCCGACGCATTGCATTGCGGGCAGAAGAAAAAAAAAAAAAAAAAAAAAAAAAAAATTTTTTTTCCTTCTTGAAGAAATAAGACCTGCAGTAATAGACAGGCAGAAGAAATCAAACTCGCAAGAAGCAGAAAAAATAAGACCTGCAGTAATAGACAGGCAGAAGAATCAAACTCTCAATAAGCAGAAAAAATAAGACCTGCAGTAATAGATAGGCAGAAGAATCAAACTCTCAATAAGCAGAAAAAATAAGACCTGCAGTAATAGACAGGCAGAAGAATCAAAATAAGCAGAAAATACAAGACCTGCAGCAATAGACAGGCAGAAGAATCAAATTCTCAATAAGCAGAAAATACAAGACCTGTAGAAAACACGCAGACGGAAAAGGCCCCGTCAAAAAATAAGCCGCCCACGAAATTGTGTCAAGTGTACAGTGCAATATTAGTAGAGTGCCGACCTACGACAACGAGTGTCCAGTGGCAGCGGAGCAACGACCAGAGAGTCCACGAGCACCGAGAGCCAGCCAGCGCTGACCGTGTACAACGATACCAGGCAGCAAGGACGCTTCACCGACACGCACTACTACACGCAGCCAATTGACGCACCAGCACAAGCAGCAAACATGCGAGCGTATGCGATTTATCTACTAATGTAAGTCAAAGAAATTATATTTTGAAAAAGGCGAATGTCCGCAGCGAAGGACAACGTAGCAAATGCGACTTGGCCAAAATCTCGGTCAATAAATAATTCTGTAAACTTCCCGCATACTATCTCCGCGTTAAATACCGCGAAAAACGCATTAAAAGAAATACGCGATAACGTGCGCCGCGTACTACAATACGATAGTGACGAAGACGTCCACGTAATAACAGAACGCGAATTTCCATACGACGAAAAAGATTACAGCTTGCTCGAACCGAACGACACCGACTCTCACATTAACACACACGTACAAGCGCGAAAAAACATACATACAAACCTACGAGACGGAAGCTTATTCAATTCTTTTAATATATATCAATCGCTAATAAACGAAATGGCTCACTCACCTGTCGAACAACAGAATGAAATCGACAACGAAATTTTACAATTACGACATTCGGTCGAGAGACATGGACCGCAAGAAAGTCGAACGAACCGCCGCGTCACAATCGACGCACCGCCCGATAACAGTCTCATTCGAGAATTAATGGACGAAATACGCGATCTCCGTGTGCAAATCAACGAATTAAGACAACAAACACAATTGCCTATGGGCGAACGAATGAGAATATCTCAGGATTTTCTACCACACCCGTTAGATCTAACTTACGGACGTTCGTATCAAGACATACGAAACCAGCCGGGAAATGCACTGGCATTCCTCACACTGAAAGACGCGCGTAACATGATCCCAGAGATCGACGGCACGTCACGAGGACGCGTGTACGAATTTCTAAACGCAAGTACGTACGCGATAAAAAATATACATCCCGCGGATGAACATTCTCTATTAGAAGCCATTCTTTGCACTAAATTCAAAGGCAAGGCCATGATGGATTTCCGTACGCGAGATATAATAAACTTTGAACAATTGAAACGAGAATTAGAAAGAGAATATTTGAGCAAACGAAGCACCGCACATTTGCAACTCGAATTCAACTCGCTCAAACAAAAAGCAAACGAGAATGCACAAGAATTCGGCAGACGAACCGAAAATATAGCCATGGAATTATACGAATCCATGGAAGAAGGAAAAAATCATACGGTCGAACAGCAACGCGCGATCTTAGAAAATATAAAAGAGCAGGCGCTCCACAATTACCAGAATGGTTTACACGAAGAAATTAAATTAATTGTACGATCGCAGCGATATCAAACAATACAGGAAGCAATCGCAGGAGCAACCGCGGAAGAAAAAACGCGAGGACCTAGCATGCGAACGCTAACCTATCGAAACCGGCCAGTATTTAAAACGCATACACCTAGTCCGCGTTGTGAAAAATGCGGAAAAATCGGTCATTACGGATACGATTGTAGGACTAGCCGTTTTTCAAATAGATATACTCTGCCTAAGCCAGAAAGGCAACCACGAATAAATACAGTTGAGAAACAGTGTAGCTATTGCAAAAAGATAGGACATTTACGGCACGAATGTTGGACATTAAATGGAAAACCGGAAAACAGTAAAAATTCCGGAAAAATTTTTTCGAATTCGCGAAGAGAAAATCCCGCGAAGAATTTTAAAAATAAAAAGAGCGAAACCGGCGAAGATAAATCGACCGTCCCGCGTCCCGCGTCAGAGTATCGCGTGGCACACGTCAAGGGAACACCGCTCGTTAACACTGGATTAAATGCGATCACATTACCGATTGCAGAAGCCAAAGGAAGAAAAATAAATTTCTTGTTTGATACAGGAGCATCAGCAACAATAATAAAATTGAAACATGTTTTAGACCACGTCCTAATCTATGAAGAAAAAACTAAGCTAACAGGCATAACAGGACATGAAATAATAACATTGGGCAAAACACATATTACGGTGCAACTGTCGCGAGAAAAGATACGACACCCCGTATACATAGTGCGAGATAATGCGCCAATGGAATATGATGCAATCCTAGGAGCAGATTTTATTTGGAAATACATGACTGCGTTCAATCCAAGAATAAATTTAGTACAATTTCAAAATACGAAATTCAGACTGTACCCATACAGGCGCGTAACCTTAGGGCCGCGCAGCGAAACAATCGTACAAGTCACAACTAACCAAAATATAATAGGATTGACAAAACCAGAGGAAATGATACCTGGAATTTTTATCGGATGTTGCCTAGTCGAACCACGAAATTATACGTGCCCAATAAGTATAATAAATATTACAGAAGAAGAAAAAATTGTGCAAGTACCACAAGTAATAATAGAAGAAATAAATACACAAGAAAAAATAATACAAGAATCTGTAAACGCAATACAGACAAAAAATAAAGAGACAAAATCAATAGCTCGAGAAGAGCAAATAAACAATTCCTTGCGCACAGAACATTTAAATGAAGAAGAACGAAAATCTATATTAAAATTATGTCACGAATACAATGACGTGTTCCACCTAGAAGGGGATACATTATCATGCACAACAAAGATTAAGCATGAAATAGCAGTACAAACAGATTCGTCACCAGTAAACGTACGACCTTATCGTTTACCGGAAAAACACAAAGACGAAGTAAATAAACAGATTCAAGAAATGTTGAAACAAGAAATTATCAGACCGAGCGTCAGCCAATGGAACGCACCACTATTAGTCGTGCCCAAAAAGACAGATGCGTCAGGAAAAACAAAATTACGAATTGTAATAGACTTCAGAAAATTAAACGATCTCACAATCGGAGATTCATTTCCGTTGCCCAATATAACGGATATACTTGATCAGCTGGGCAACGCAAAATACTTCACGACATTGGATCTCGCATCAGGTTACCACCAGATATCAATGACGGAGCGAGATAAAAATAAAACAGCATTCTCTACACCACACGGTCATTATGAATTTAATAGAATGCCATTTGGTCTGAAAAACGCACCTGCAACCTTCCAACGATTAATGAATTCAATTTTAACAGGGTTGCAAGGAATTAAATGTCTAGTGTATCTGGACGATATTGTAATATACGGTCCTAGCTTAATAGAGCATAACAAAAGATTAAAATTAGTTCTCCAAAGACTAAGAGAGAACAATCTAAAGCTCCAACCGGACAAGTGCGAATTTTTAAGAAAAGAAGTGATTTATTTAGGACACATAATTACGGAAAATGGAATTTCGCCAGATCCATCAAAACTGCACGCCGTAAAAAATTTTCCTATGCCCAAAAAAGTAAAAGATGTGCAATCATTTATCGGATTAGCCGGATATTACCGAAAATTTATCGAAGATTTCTCACGAATAGCAAAACCTCTAACAAAACTCACAAAAAAGGGAGAGAAATTCGAATGGACCGAAAAACAGCAAAACGCATTTGATACGTTAAAAAATAAATTAACGACGGCACCGATATTAAAATATCCAGACTTTACGAGAGAATTCCTCCTAACAACGGATGCATCGGATTATGCAATAGGAGCCGTCTTATCGCAAGGCGAGGTAGGTCAAGACCAACCCGTCGCGTACGCCAGCCGTGTACTATCGCGAGCAGAACAGAATTATAATACGACTGAAAAGGAATTACTCGCAATAGTATGGGCAGTAAAACATTTCAGACCTTATTTATACGGGACAAAATTTAAAATAATTACCGATCATAAACCGTTAATATGGTTATTTAACGTAACAGATCCCGGATCACGTTTAGTCAGATGGAGATTAAAATTGGAAGAATTCGATTATGAAATAATACATAAAACTGGGAAAGCAAATGCTAACGCCGACGCATTGAGCCGTAACGTAGCAACAATAACAGAAGGGCAGCAAACTGACGACGTCGCGTCAGAAAAACAATATAAAGAAGAAGAAAAGAAACAAATATTATATGAATATCACAACGCACCTATAGGAGGACACCAGGGCGTTGAACGAACAATAAATAGAATACGATTACACCACAACTGGCCAGGATTAAAAAGAGACGTTGAGCAATACATCTCAAAATGCGAATATTGCCAGAAAAATAAATTGCAACGACGCGCTAAAGCACCATTAATGATAACAGATACGCCAACAAAACCATTTGAGAAATGCGCGTTAGATATTGTAGGACCTTTGCCTATAACAACGATGGAAAACAAATATGTATTGACATTCCAGGACAGTTTAACAAAATTCAGTAAAGGAATACCAATACAAAATCAAGAGGCGACAACAGTAGCGAAAGAATTTGTCACAAAAATTATATTAGAATATGGAATTCCAGATAAAATATTGACCGACCAAGGAACAAATTTTACAAGCGAATTATTTAAGAATACGTGCAAATTACTAAAAATACACAAATTACAAACGACGGCCTATCATCCAGAAACAAACGGAGCACTCGAAAGATCACATCGGACATTAACCGAATATTTAAGACATTATATTAATAATGATCAGACAGACTGGGACGAATGGATACCGTATGCGATGTTCGCATACAATACGACACCGCACACCGCTACGGGATTCACGCCGTTCGAACTGGTATACGGGCACCAGGCACCACTACCTACGGCCCTAACTAGCTCACCGAAATCATCGTATACATACGATGACTATGCGCAAGAACTCCGTGAAAGAATAAGAGCCGCGAATCAAATAGCGAAGGAAAATATAAAAGAAGAAAAACAAAAAGCGAAGGAAACATACGACAGGAAAACAAAAATACGCACGTTCGAAATAGGAGATAAAGTCCTACTACACGACGAAACAGTTCGGCGAGGGAGATCAAAAAAGCTAGACGCGTTATGGATCGGACCCTACACAATTCTAGAAAAACTAAGCGAATTAAACTATAAAATAAAAATGGGCCGCCGAACGATAAACGTACACGCGAACCGAATTAAACCGTTCGTGGAAAATTAAAAAAGAAATAAAAAGAAAAAGCACACAATAAAATATAGAATAATATAAGAGAAACAAGAAAATAAAAATAAAAACATTGAGACTTACTGAAGAAGAATCTCAGCAGGAAAATAATCCAACACCCACAGGTCCGGAAAATAATCCATAGTTACAAAAACACTACTACACTAAACACTACAGTACTACACTACAGTACTACACTAAAATAACTACACTACAAACTAAAGTATGGTAGTGCGAGGCATGCACCACATCAGGCCCCAGGACAGCGGTCCCTCGCCTGCACGGGATCGTCCGGGCCCTCCACCTCCTCGCCCTCCACCTCCTCGTCCTGAGCAGCTATTTCGACAGGATCGTCCGGGTCCTCCACCTCCTCGCCCTCCACCACCACATCGGCAAGTACGGCGTCGGGCATTGAAATAAGAAGCTCATATAGCTCCACGGACCAGGGCAGTTCGAAAATCCTGCCGGGAGCCTCATTGGTGACGAACCATATACATTCACAAACATGCAACACACCATTACAATAAAAGCGGTTGACGATCATCAACCACTCACGCACACGTCGGAAATGGGCCTGAGCGTCAGGCTGGCCCATAAACCCGTCAACGTCATCATCGTCAATTTCAACATCGAAGCCCTCGTCATCAGACGAGGCTTCCACCGCGGCATCGTCATCGAAAATTGGCGGAGCACGATTAAAATTCGCGTTGTGACCCATGATGTCACAAGGAAAGCACTTCGACAACTGACGAAATGCAGCCAGAGAGCTCATCGCAAAAATGAAATATTAGAAGGATCACACCGATATAATAAATAAGACACCAAGAGAAACGATATACGTCGTAAAAAAGCAAGCTAAACAGATTCACAGGAGAATCGTTTAACTAAGATAACAAATTCAGAATAAAGTAATATTACACCTGGGAACAGGGTAAAAAAGAAAAAAAAAAAAAAACGCCGAATTCGAGCATCAAAAAATTTTTTCATGAGAAATAAGAATTTTTATTTTTGCAGAATAAAGATATGGATAACCAACGGAGAAGAAGAGAAAAAACTACCATTCGAAATAGAAAACTTCGAGCATCACCCCGGAATATACTTCGAGGAAATAGGAAAACTAAACATAATCGAGTCATTCTGGAAGATAATAATAAAAATAGATATTTCGCCAATTGAAAAGCGAACAGAACAAATAGAAGAATACATTCAAAAAACGCAAAATATATGCACAATGTTACACCTCACAAACAAGGGGTCATGTCAAAACTGCAAAACTGACCCACGAAAAATTAAAACAATGCAAGCAAATAAATACAAATTACTTGTGCGAACAAATCTTTCCAATAAGAAATGTAAAAACCGACCCACTATGCGAAATAGATATATATACAGAAAATGACAACTGTTATAATAATTGTAAAATTAAGTATGTAACAATAAAAAATAGCATATGGATAGCCTTAAGCAATTCATATTCTTGGCTATATTCCACACCAGCGAAACAAACTATTACAATTTCATGCAAAAATAGTAAAGAAACGCGTACAACCATTACAAATACAGGAAAAATAACAGTTGTCAGACAATTGCAAAATAGTCACAGCAGACGCGACAATAAAATCTACAAGCACCAATAAAGGAAAAGAAATAAAAACATATCTACCGAAATATAATATTACGCTACTAAGCGAAACGTTCAAGACAAATAAGACAGAGAAATTAAAATTAAAAGTTATACAAGACGCAACAGACCTGACAGAATTAACAAAGAAATTAAATGACATGAAAAACGAAATAAACAATAACGAGACACCCTTTTTTCAACAAAAACACTTTGTATATCCTGTATCAATTAGCAGCTCATTAATAATAGTCATCGTTATCGCAACAATAATAATTGTATTAAGGAAGAAAAAACAAAACGAAACAATAACGCACGCAATGTAAATCGCGCCGTTAGAATAAGCGAAAGTATTCGATTCTAAGCAAACGATTATACCAAAAAATGTATCGGGAAAAAACAAAAATTATGTAAGAAGCGAAAACCTCGTACCTCCGTTTTCTTTTAATAACAGGGGGGGGATGTTGTAGCCAAGCCTACAACCAGTAATAAAAGTAGTCCGCATGGCAACAAAATTAGGTTGCACGAACCTCGAAAAGTCTTTCGAAAGATTACACAAATGTGTGATCGCCGAAATCGCGACCAGTCTTTCGAAAGACCGAAGAAATGCATCGCGAGAACATTGCGAAAAAGCTGATCAACAAATTCCTAAATTTGATGATCAAATCGAGCGTGATATTGATTGATCAATATCACGCAACCGATCGACGCAATCGATCAGAATGCTGACCGGGCATCGACCAGACTATATAACCGGCTATACAAGGCGGAATAGTCAGAGTCGGGAATCAATCAAACATTACGTGTCGTTCGGAATCGTTATTATAATTATCGCGCAAGATATTACACGAGCACAGCGAAGTTCACGCGAGCCGTACTATCAACGTCTCAGGTGACATACTCGGTCGACGGCCGCCAGAGTAACGCGATACGCGCCCGTCGACGATTAACCGTGTGTGAAAGAAATAATATAAGCAATCCAAGAAATTGTGCAGTTGTTAAATAAATCAAGTATCCTAAAGAAAGTGTGTTAGTGATTCCAAGATTTCCTTCCATTCGTTCGATCTTGCTCGGAGTCCCAACTCCTTAGGCTTAACGGACCCGACTATCTCTAAAAATTAACGTTGTAGCCCATCCGGGGTACAACAATATATACCGAAGATCATATTGTTACGCATATGTGGCGACTATACCACGTGTAAGACAAATTTCCGGAGCATATAAAGGCGGATTTGGAGGTTCAAATCTATCGTCGCTGCGTTGAGCATTATAATCAATCGTGGCAACGCATATAGACGGCCTCGCACCGAAGATAAAGGATTGTAACATATGTCAGCAGCAACGAACAAAGGCTGCGTTGGAGGACTGCTCAATCGAGCGATAAATGCGCTTCCTTTCGAGTTACATATTCCCGGCTATCAGTTTTGCGGTCCGGGTACTCGGCTAAAAAAGCGATTAGCCAGAAGTGAAACGAGTATAAATCCACTAGACGCGGCGTGCCATGAACACGACATTGCGTATTCTCGGAGCAACGTGTCACGTCTGTCGCGTCAGAATAAATGAATTAATTAACAATTTTGCTTCCTATTGTAAAGGTATTACCCCTTTTCAATTTTACAATGATAAATCTTTATAACATGAAGCAAAGAACCGACGTGGAACGTCCCTGGGCTACCGCGAGCCTCACCATGGCGATCCTCTAGCCTCCCACGCGAGCGCCGCACCCCCACCACTAGCGCCTCCCACATCGAGCGCGCACCCCACCATAGCGTCGCCGTAGTTTCGAGCCGCCGAATCGAAGCACTTCAGTGCACGGCCGACTGTAGGCAGTTTATCTCGCGAATCCGACTGGAGAGGACCTCCAGTCCGTGAACTCCCTCTTCTAATTCGATTCCAATTTTAGTATTAAGAAAGTTCGATTCCAATTCTAGTATTAAGAAGTAACTCGAATCCAATCTCAAATCAATTCCAATTCTATCGTAGTGCTAGTGAATCTAACGTCATCCAGTTTAATTTCGAGCTCTTATAAATCTAATTTTAAACGTGTTTTACAATTTAATCAATCTTTGTATCAATTAATTTTGTATTTGAATATCTTACAATATATAAGTGAAAAGTGATTGGTGTGTGTCAAACAATTAATAAATCTCAATCCTTCCACCCATCCTAGCGAAACGTACAATCGACAGAGTTCGCGAGGTAGAGTGACCGCGCGTAATTTAATCAAATAATAAGCGACCCGGGAAGCCGTGCTTGCTCTCTTGGCTAGCAAGTTGTGCGTGCACCCGCACTACTCCCCAAGAGAGGTATCGCTTCTCACGCATTTTAATTCACCAAATTATAAGATATCTGACAAACCTGTCCCGCCTCTTGGCTAGCAAGTTGTGCGTCCACCCGCACTACTCCCCACAGAGGGCTACAGGTTCTCATCGCGATAGAAAGCTTAATCTTTTATTCGTAATTTGTAAGGGAAGCAACATTTCCCTTCATGGTCACTCTCGATGCCGAATAAACACAAAAACCGCGCCGGATGTCAACGTGCGATTCGTCAAACTCTATATGAAATTAAATCCGCGCTCACCGGTGATTTGAGTGAATTGCTCGGATGCGAAGAAATCTACCAACCAGAATACGAAGGACATTTCAAGAATAGCCTGTGGACTCCAAGTCCCCCGAATCCAGCAACGTTGCCTTCAGACGCCCCGCATCCTAGTATGCATCCCAAAACCCGCCAGGCCGGCAACGAGAATTAAAAGCCCGAATCCAGGAACCGGGCCAACGAAAGGTAGGTGAATTCCAATTTCTATTTGTGAATTGCGTTATGTGCAGAGGACAATCGGAAGGCTCACGTCAAAGGAAAACACATTCAGCCGCCGTTTTAATCATCAAATAAGTATCTCTCGGTGTGTAGTCGAATTCGGGTGGTCTTGTCGGCATAGCTACCGATACAAATTCCGCCAACCTCATATGCCTAAAGTGCAAATCCCGGTATAATCTCAATTGTGAGATTCCACTACAATTCATAGCTATCTTAAGGCATTACATTAATGTTGGGACTACTTGGAAAGAAAGGCTCTGCAATTTTTGCGGTACTGAATTAGCTCTCTGGCGTGAGGTAACCGATTGCGATCCCTGCTCCGAAGCATTTGTGGCATTCTTAAAATATTTACGCGAAGAAAATACTTCTTTTTACGCACTGCCAAATCCTATCGTTATTGACGTAGATGCAGAGATAGGACTGCATGATATTATTTTCTCTAGGAGACTATCGACCTTTTTACATGGTCTACACACTCGCAATTTATATCAATAATCCAGTCAAATTCAGCTGTAAAAACCAACACGCAGTCCAGTGCGAGCAGACTCGCCTCACGCGTAGCACGTCTCGCCTGCGACGTAACAAACGATCTCACCGATAGACACGCGGCGGATAAGACTCGCCCGATAAAGCCCTAGGATGCGTCATTGCGAGAGATTCGAATTTGGGCGAAAAAGCTGCCGCTACAGCTGTTTGGGTAGCGATGAAAGCCAAGACCAAGATCGGCATGGGTATGAAAGCGAAAACAAGGAAAAAGCCAACAAAAAAGAAACGAATACTTCCGACGGCAAAACGAGGCGACATATTACCGATTCTGCCAATGTTGGGCGCGCTCGGTTCCATGATTGGCGGAGCGGCCAGCGTGGTGAAAGCGGTAAACGACAAGAAAACCATACAACGTCAGCTCGAGGAACTACAACGTCACAATCGCGCAATGGAAACGCGCGGAGATACAAGGATTGTATCTCGCTCCGTACAAATACGGACGGGGACTATATCTCGCTCCGTACAAAGGCGGACGAGGTGTAACAGCGAAAAAAGAAAAAAAGAAAAAAAAATGTCAAAGAGACAATAAAAATACCTACGGATGTAACTACCAACGTACAATTCCAGCTGGCGAAGCGTATGCGCGTACCATACTTCAGAGGCGTTTTCATGCGTGACGCATTACCGATTAACGGCGCGCGTCGAAAAGAGAGCGGTATCGTAAATCTGGATGACACGATGGATCCCGGCACTCATTGGGTAGCATATGCAAAGAGAAACGATCGTGTTATATATTTCGACAGCTTCGGTAATCTTCGACCGCCGAAGGAACTGGTATGATATTTCGGAGATAATGTTATAATAGAATACAATCGAACGTCCTATCAGACGTACGATCAGAGCGTCTGCGGACAGCTGTGTTTGTGGTTTCTCCAAACGATCGATGCGCATGAATTTATAAAGTCTGACAAAATGCCGCGACGTTTCAGTATTCGTTGAACGCTTTTCCATCATATCGCTGACGCTTACGTTAAGCGGGAAGAGCAGCGTTCTCGTGACAAACTACTTTCCAGCCATAGATTTGAACGACGATGACTACGAGCTTGGTCTAACAATTTTGGAGACTTATCACACGATACCGAATGTAAACGTTTCGAACAACAATTTTATTTTAACAAAGACGACGCAGAAATTACGATTCCCGAGGGGTCGTACGAACTGCAAGCCACAAATGAATTTTTGAAACGTGAGATTTTACAAAAATATCCGCGACGCGACACATCTGATGATAACGCCGGTGACACCACGCGCGGCGATGATGACATTGGTGAATACCCGATAGTGCTCCGCATAAATTACAACACGATGAGGTGTGAGATTAAATGTGATTACAGAATAAACTTTAACAAGCCCAATAACATTGGATCGTTGCTTGGTTTCTCGTCAAAGCGTATATTGCAACCGCGAAAGTGGTATAAATCGGACATGTCAATCAACATAATGAATATAAACATTATCCGTGTAGAGTGCAACGTGACTGCGGGCGCGTATAGCAACGACAAAAGTGTGCACACGATACATGAATTTTCGCCGAGCGTGCCACCAGGATATAAGATATCGGAAAGGCCGATGCAAATCATTTACTTGCCAGGCATCGTACGGAGCATTACGGAGCTAACGATACGCATTGTTGACCAGAACGGACGATTGCTCGATTTCAGAGGAGAAGAGATCACTATCAAATTGCACGTACGACGGCGACAGCGATAACGCGAGCGCGACATTTGGGATGCTCGTGTTGAACGAAGCGAAGCACGCTCAGAGAGATAACGCATCTTTTATAAAGAAAACACCAATCGACAATACTCGCTTATCCGGTTGCATCAAAAAGAGAAAGAAACTCAACGCATCGAACGTTAAATTTTTACAAGCTTCAGGATTCGCGGTGCGCAACTTGTGAGATGACTGACATCCTAAACATCGAAGACGAGCCAATCTTCGACGATCGCATCAAGATTGAAACTCATATGTATAACCCGCCAATACAACGTTCGGGTACAGTGATGAGATAAGAATACCCATACAGCAACAGGATATGTACACATTGCCGTACGAAAGCTTTCTATATATCGAGGGCTTGATGGTGTGGAGATTGATCGTAACAGAAACGTGGGCGTAACTGGCATGCTCAAACACTGTAACGACGTCATCCGACAGAAGCGTGATTCTGAAGAATGTCGGTTGGGATGCGCATACCCTCTTTTCTACGTTACGGTCCATTCGTAATCATCGATTGTTCTCGATAAAATGAATCAGTCAAGAGCGCAACCGTGGATGTGAGATTGGAATTTGAGACTAAGGAGAACGTACCGATGAATATCATCGCGTACTGTCTCATTATACACGATCGCGTGGTTCAGTACAACCCGTTGATCAATGTTGTACGCAAGATCACCTAAGAGCATCGCTGGTATATGAGAGACAATAAAATCTATACATCGAAATCGATCGCAGTCTTCTTCTCGACAGTCATGTCTGTGCCAACGTTCGTAGACCTGCAAGGTTTCCTCGTTGAAAGACAGTTTGTCGTAAAAGAGTTTACTGCTCTCAAAGAACCGTTTCTCTCTCATTATATTTTCGTAAGCCCTATACCGTGGCATTTCCTGGCAAGTGCCGACAAATCTCACGCACGCTGGGTGATACGTCATCATCATAGACTGCGATGGAACGACGGAACGATTCCGTACAGCGAAGCTAAAAGTTTGATTATGAAAGCTGTGCATGGTACGAAAGAAGATAACGACGACGACGACGATGATGATGCTGTCATATATGTCAAGAGACACGAAAAACGAAAATGGTTGCGGAATTTGCTTCTGGACAATGAGCGAGAGCGCGTACATCGAGACTTTGGATGCGGATTATGAAGACATAGATTCTTTAAATAATCTAGATGCTGATAATTCTATACGATGTGGATATCATTATACCAATTGCGCGTTACAAAATGTATTTAAATTGTTTAATTGGGCAGATAATCTTAAATAAACATATATAACATATAATATATTTTCTTTTATTTCTTTTCCCCGCTATTACATTGATGATTACTTAATATTCCAACGATCCTATACATTTTTTCAATGTAACGTTCGATCGACTCATCGATGACAAAGAAATTGCGTTATGATTGAAGCGTGAAATTTTTTATTCACATTTTCTTTTTTTTCTCTTTACATATTTTTTATAGCTGATTAGGTTTTTTTTCTTGAAATAAAAATTTTATAATTAATTGATAATGACGCAATCTTTTTTTTTTCAGTTTATAATCACTATAACAGTAAACTCGTTCTTGATGTGCTATCTGCAATTGTACAATTCTTTGTCTTTTTCTTGGTCACTATAACATGCCTATTCACGAAATACTATCATAATAGAGTATTGTCGTTCAGCGAGGTCATTGGATTTTTTGTCCACTCCATCTTTCAAATGAGAGGAAGGGGGGCGCGCTCTGTCATGTCAAAATTTATGCGGATGCGATCAGTCCTCCGTCATTCGTTTGTACAAATGAATCATACGCAACGTACTTCGCTTCTCCATCATTCGTTTGTACGAACGATCCACACGCAATGTACTCCGCCAAAGAAAGTAGTGCACTGTACGATGGTGAAACGAAGAAGGAACGTAACGCGTAAGTTCGACATTTTGTTTTTTTCTTTTTGCAACATTACGCAATATTATGTACTTAATTTCTGTTACACAGCATTTCGATGGAGCCTCGCGTGGTGCGCTTGATGAGCAGACGTTACAACCTGACGGCTACGGGGCTTCAACTTTCTGGAAATTGAAATCAATGTTGGTCCACCAAGCTACGTAGAGATCGCCCTAGGAGATCATCGAGGACAAGAGCTGATATTGTCTCTCGAAACATGGAAAGGACTCCATGAGCAGCAATGGAATATCTACAAATTGCTACGAAACAATTACAAAGACAATTTTATAAGCGTGGGACCGTTAACAGTCCGAGTTTGTATGATGAACAATGTTACACTCGTACGTCTTGAATCTTCAAACGTACGCATTATGATGGTACGTCGAATCGACGCTACGCCGTATATTTAATCTCGCCGAATGTATTGATATAACTTTCAATCAACTAGACAGACTCGTTGAAACGATCGATGAAAAGTACGCAATTCTCCAACATTGCGTCTATTATAACAAATCCCGAGGAGGTATCATACGTGATACGCGATAGCGATATCTTCGATAGGCATCAACTCGTCAATTGCGAATTGTTAGCTTTAGTTTTTAGTATGTATGAAAAAAAGACGATGTAACAAAAATGTGAATAAAAACGTTTTTACGTTTAAAAATATGATTTCAATCAAAACAAATTTCCCTATTTCCCATCTTAAAATAAAATAATATTTCAGTTATAATAAGATATTATTTATTGGTATAATCAATAAAAAACATCAATAAAAAAAGGGCAATATCTTTTTTTTTATTGAATTCATTTCATTTTTCTATAGTTCACTTTTTTTGTAGTTTCCCATTTTCCGTCGCCATCAAAATTTATTGTTTCCTACGTGAGAACTTGATCAAATAGAAATGAGCACATTCAGTATTTATTACTAAAAAAAAACAAGAAAAAAATTAAGGAAAAGTGTCCATTTACCGACTAATACATTATTTTCATTGAATAACAGATTTTTCGAGATTATTCGAAATGAACATGTTGCGACACGTACATTTATTGCAGCCGGAATAACGGCGCTTTTTTTTCCTTTTTTTCCTACGTCAATTTCTATAAAAAAATATCTTTTCTAGCAGCTCTTCCTAGACAAAAAAAGACCCCCTCCCCCCTTCCCCCTCAAAAGTGCATTCCAAAGGATCATCGACAATTTTCCCTTCCCCGTGCCTACCAGGGCAGTTACCCCCTTTCCTTTACCCTCGCGTCCCCGAGTTACCCCGCACACCCGCACCCCGCTCGGAGCTCCTGGGTTAGAACCGGCCTAGTATCACTACTACAATAAAAATAAAATCACGTATCAAATTTGCATAATTTCGATCATCTTGCTAAAGATTGTTGTTCAAAATTTAGTCAACCGATATCCGAGCTGAAAAACACTTTAAATTGTCGTTATTGTAAGGAACAAGAGCATCTTCTCGAAAATTGTCAATTAAGAATCGCGAGTAACAATCGTAGAAAATTAAATAATTCGGAAAACTTTAACGGTCCCTCGAAGATAAATGTTCAAAAAGGAACCGAAAGAATCTCACACCTAATCAAGCTTCAAGAAGTCAAGTAAACAGGAATCAGATAGATTCCCGTCAGAGACTCAGCGAAATATGCTCAATAACCGTAAACTTTGATAAGCATAATCGCGTGCCTACCGTTCAAGTAAAGTTAATATTCACGATATAAATTTTGACTCTATAATGTTAGATACCAGTTCCAGACCGAATATAATTAAGAAAATTTTATATTAGAAAACGAATCGATTAATTATAAGAATATTTTAAAATTAAATAGCATAAATAATTATCCTATTTATATTCTCGGAGAAATTACTTAACACTTCTTAATAAATGCTAAATTAACATGCAATTAGTCAGAAAATTTTCCGATTTCACAATCCCGTGTACTAGATAAGATTTCTTCAAACAAATATCTTCAAAAATTGATTACACGCAAGGATATATAAATGTATCAGAAATTAACGTGCCGCTCGAAATAAAATTAAAACCGAAAGAATGTCCAGCCCTACGGATAAAGATACGTCTACAAAAAGAAGAAAGAGGGAAGAAACCGAAAAAGAAGAAGAAGAAGCAAGCCTAAGATTATTAAAGACCAGAAGAATAATATTATTGACTCGCGAGAATTATTTTTTCTATGCAAGGATAACTTAGTATATTTCATCGATACGATAAACCACTAGATTCTGGCTCACAAAAATTACTCGAGCGAGATGAATTATCAAAATTAAACAATCTTACTTTAGGAGAAGCTCGAGCTATGAAATATAAGAACTATTATCATTTAATCTTAACAGTCAGTAAAGAACAATGAGAAAGTCTGACTTGAGAAAATGACTTTGACTCAGATAACTTTAGCTTTGAAAAACTTACGTAACCTAACCGATGAATTGATGAAACTAGAAACTATAAGCATTGCAAAAATCAAAATAATTAATAACGTACTGTGGAGTAATATAGAAACAAGAATACAATTAATTTTTATTAACGCGCCCACCAAATTAATTATTTGCCACGGTTTAATAAAATATCATCACAAAGATATCCTCACAATATCCTGCTCAGATATAATCAACGCACTGTTTGTCAATAGGCGGCCACAGAGGTGTTACCAAAATTTATAACAGAATTAAACATAATTGTTACTGGGAGAATTTAAAATCTGATGTACAAAGGTACATACAACAATGCTTGCAATGTCAGTTAAAAAAGCTAATACATGTAAAAACAAAACAACCAATAATAATTACCGATACTGCTTTCGATAAAATAGGAGCTGCTTTCGACACACTTTCGCACGCACGCACACACGCACGCGCGCACGCACGCATGCACGCACACACGCATGATTATATATAGATATAAATTTTTTTCATTTTTTTAAACTTAATTTTTGGTAAAGTAACGAACAATGCGAAAATTATCTTTTCAATAATTTTTCTTGTATTCGTTATTACTATTTATTCAGGAAAATTATAAGTATTTGACAGAGAATATTTTTTGTGCGAATTCATGTGAGGTAAGCAGAAGATTCGATTCCTGGCAGGTTCGATTCCTGGCTGAGATGGTATTTTTTCGCAAAATAATTACGAGTTTTCACGACTTCGGTTCGTGATCGGTCCCCGCCGTGACGCACATCTTCCCTTCTTATTTGGGAATACTTGGGCTACAAATACAGCAGCAAATACAAATCGGTCAGCGACGTTTCGTTAAGAGATTCCAATGCCGTCACTCTGCAGTTGCTTTGCTTCTCGTTATTGAAATTTTCTGGAGATTTTGCCGAGTGGGAAAATTTTCGCGGAATATTCGAGTCATTGATAGATTCCAAGACGTCATTGTCGAACACGCAAAAGCTGCATTATCTAAAAGCCAGTGTTACAGGCCGCGTTGTAACGGAGCATCTTTCAGATGCCCCGTTATTAGCGCGCGCTAGGCGGTTCACAGCATCCGGAGTCGCCCGAACATCCCCGACCGCAACCTGTTATTCTAAATATGTTATTTGCGATAAATATCATCACATGTCTCGGTAGTCGAAGGGATAAGATGCCTGCCCGGTAAGCAGGAGATCCAGGTTCGATTCCTGGCTGAGTGGTATTTTTCCTGGGTGGTATTTTTTCGCAAAATAATTACGAGTTTTCACGACTGGTTCGTGGTCGGGCCCCGTCGTGACGCACATCCTCCCTTCTTATTTGGGGTTTCTGAGCTGTCACACGTCAACAGTGTGACCGATCAGCTGTTTCGTTTCGTCGATCAGCTGTTTGACAGCTAACAAATTACGCGCCGACACATAGCACAAAAATATATAAATACCCGGCGAATTTTCGATAAAACATCCAAACCTGTCCGCTCATCCGACCCGTCCGCTTCCAAAGCACCGATCCGACCTGAATAGCGCGAAAAAATTCTCGCGACGAATACCGTTCTCCGTATTTTCGTTCTTTCCTTCTCGAAAAATCGAAGTGTTCTCGGATTTTTTTCCTACGAAATACCGAGCGTTCTCAGTATTTTCGTTTCCTTCTCATCCAGAAAGATGAGAAAGTCGGAGCGTTCTCGGACTTTCTACGAGATATCGGGCGCTCGCGATACTCTCACTTCCGTCTCATCCAACAAGACAGAGTGCTCTCGGACTTGTCTCCTACGAGATATTGGGCGCTCGCGATATTCCCGTTTCCTTCCCGCTCGGAAAGTCGGAACGTTCTCGGACTTTTTACGAAATATCGGGCGCTCGCGATATTTCGGTATTCCTGCGTACTCGAAAGTCGGAGCGTTCTCGGACTTTCCGACGATATACGCAAAAACACGTGTCGCCACAAGCGTCAACTGTTGCCTAGCAATCCGCGCGACCGATCGCTCGGCCACAACGCGGGTCCGATTGCCTAGCAATTGTATATACGACCGACACACGATCTAACAACTGTTATCCGTCGCATTCGCGCTATGAATATCTCAAAGCGATAAGCAAGGTACATACACGAACGGCTTCGCTGCAAGATACGAGATACGTCGTCTACATTAATAATAATCCGTCCAAAGATTTAAACAATTAAAACCCGGCGACTGCGATACTCTTTCAAACCCGGCATCCGACGAGTATCTCCGAGCTCACGTCCCCGTGTCCGTACCGTAGATTTTCTGATCGCGCAGGGACATACCGTTACATGGCGCCCGAACAGGGACCATTTTAAGGAAAAAAAAAAGCCAGATCGCAGATGCCAGCCTGGATACAACTCTTTCAAAACAAGACGCCCTTCGTGTAGCACAATCATTCGATCTCGACATAACCGCGACTCTCGAAGACCTCCGCCGCCGATTACGAACGCCGATTACGTACATTAATGCTCATTCACACATCATGCTTACCATAAAAGCCGGAACATCCACCGACACCGAACCATCCACGGTTACCACACCCCTTCCCGTCTTACTTCCTGCTAAACTGGGTCATGCAAAGACCATGAATCAAATCCGAAAATGAGGGTGCCACTTCGACGGTCACGACTCTCTCTCATTTCTGGAAAAACTCACCGAACTGCAGAGACAATATCAGTATTCTAACGAAATCATGTTGGAAGGGCTGCCCGAATTGCTTAAAGGCAATGCCCTGTCATGATATTGAAACAACGAGAATGAGTGGTTAGGCTGGGAAGACTTCTTAGCCGATTTCCGCCGTTACTTTCTACTGCGTCGTTACTAGATAAAACTAAGCACAAGAAATTCGTGATCGGAAGTAACATCCCAACGAAACATTCTTACAGTATGTCACGCATATGCTCATGTTAATGCACCACATGGGGCATACCATTACATGGCGCCTGAACAGGGACCGTTTTAAGGAAAAAAAAAGGGAGATCGCGGATGCCAGCCTGGGTACAAACTCTTTCAAAACAAGACGCCCTTCGTGTAGCACAATCATTCGATCTCGACATCAACCGCGACTCTCGACATCAGAAAAAATAGATCGACTCTACGAGAACATGAGAGCCGAGTATAAAATGTTTGTCCGGATTAACGAAAAGACTACGTTGCACGATCTTACCGATTAAGCGGCCGAATAATAGGAGGAAATCCAAAAAGCCCGCGAAATAGAGAATAAAGAAATACGTGAATGTCGACGCGTGAATACAGCCGCCCCGTTGCAACCAATTCCATATGATCACCAGAATACGTGTTGGAGGTGCAAACAACGAGGTCACGATCAGTTTCTCGTGCAAACGACCTCCCCAGAAATTTTGCTTACAATGTGGCAAGGACGAGATACTTACAAAAGAATGCCACTTCCGTCCGGGAAACGCCGCGACGGCCGGGGTCGCCGCCAATACGGGAAACTCGCCGTCGTAGAATACACATCCCACCCACACATCCGCGTCAAAATCGGCACTCGCGACTTCTCCGCCTTTCTAGATACGAGATCCGAAATCTCGATGATAAACTCCAAGACTGTGCGTTATACCCAAGAAATCGGGTACGAAGTCACTCCCGCCGAAAGCCAGATTCACTTAGCCAATGGGGCACTCGCCAATACTAACGGGAAAATCACGCTACTCCTAACCACACACAAAAAAGAAAACATCGAACACCCCTTCCAAATCCTACCAACGCTAGATAATACGATCCTAATAGACATAGATTTATGGGCCCACCTCCACCTGACACTGCTCGTTCCACCGATGACACTGCTCGCTCCACCGAACGACGACACCCCTCCTATGCCGTCACCGCCGGACTAACGCGCCGTACGCCCCGAGAAGACCGCGAATTAGCGACCTTTCTGAATGCCGAACTGGAAAAATTCGAGTGAAAGGGCCAACCAACCGTATTACACATATCATCCGAGTAACACCCTCGTACCAATCAAACGGTATCGCCCCCGAATCCCCGCGATGCAAAAGCTCATCGACGAAGAAGTGCAACAAATGGAGAACGAGGGCCCTCCTCCAGCGCGTGGAGTTCCCCGTCGTGATCGTCCGAAAAAGAGACGGCAAACATCGGTTTTGCATCGATTTCTTTAAGGTAAACAACGTGACCGAGACGTGTACCCGCTGCCGCACATCGCCGCTAGACAAAGTGCACCTCCACGGCGCGCGCTATTTGTCTCGATCTGAAGCAGGGATATTGGCAGGTACTCTTCGCCCCCGAAAGCCGACCGATAACCGCGTTTACAGTATCCGGACGAGAACTGATGCAATTCAAAGTCATACCGTTCAGGCTACATTCCGCATCGGTCACGTTTCAATGTTTCCTCGATAGCGTACTCGGCCCCGAATTCGAACCGAACGTGTATCCGTACATCGTCATCGTCAGCCCGTCTTTTGAATCACATCTAACACATCTCGCGAAAGTTTTCCGTCGACTGTGCGACGCCTCCAGCTAAATCCCGAAAAATGTCATTTTTGTCTTACCGAACTTAAGTACCTCGGCCATATAATTAATCGCCGTGGCATCCAGACCGACTCCGACAAAATTAAAGCCATCGCCCAATGGCCCGCACCAGTGTCAAACAAATTCGACAATTCGTGGGTGTGGCCTCATGGTATAGAAGGTTCATACCGAACTTTTCCATCACCGCCGCACCACTGACCAAGTTAACTAAAAAGGGCGTCAGGTGGCAATGGGGTTGGAGGAAGAGAAATCATTTAACGAATTGAAGGAGGCACTTACTACCGCTCCGGTCCTTGCCTGCCCGGATTTTAACCGGTTTATACTACAGACTGATGCAAGCACTCATGGGCTCGGGGCGGTCTTGACACAACACCTGGAGGAGGGCGAACGCGTAATCGCATACACTAGTCGAACACTCAACGGGGCCGAGCGGAATTATAGCGCGACCGAGCTCGAATGTCTATCGGTCGTTTAAGGGATCCGGCATTTGCGTGGCTATCTGGAGAGCTATGAATTTATAGTGATAACCGATCACCAGGCCCTCCGATGGCTGCAACGTCTAGAGTCCCTGACGGAACGATTAGGCCGCTGGGTACTTGAGTTCCAGCAGTATACATTCGATATCAAATACCGAAAAGGGCAGCTGAACCGCGTGACCGATGCACTCTCCCGACAACCCGTACATTCCACTCGACAGGAAAACCAATACCCTTGGTTTAAATGGCAGTTTCAACAGGTAAAGGGAAGGCCTGCCGATTTCCTCAAATATCGGATCAAGAACGGGAAACTATACCGTCATTTTTTACATTCTACCAATTTCCGCGAGGTCCCGGCCAACGAACAATGGAAAGAATGCGTGCCGCGTGAAAAACGTACCGAAATACTGTGGCGGTTACATGATGAACCAATGGCCACCTTGGTATCGCCAAAACGATCGCTCGTGCTGCGCGATTATACTATTAGCCTGGCATGTTTGCTGACACCGCCCGGTACGTTCGAAATTACCTCGCGCATAAATCCCTGCAAAATCGACTTGCCGGCTTTTTACACACGGCCCCCGTGTCATATCCATGAGAACAGATTATGATCGACTTAATAGGGTTTAGAAAGCGGGTTACCCCGCTCGGCAAACGGGCATTCGTGGCTACTATTAATGCAAGACTGTTTTACAAAGTGGATAGAATTACAACTACTCCGCCGTGCCACCACCGCCGCCATCGCGCAAGCCATAGAAAGTCTAATTATATACCGACACGGATGTCCACGCATCCTCGTTTCCGACAACGGGCGACAATTCATCTCCGGGCAATTTAGAAAAATATTAGAGACATTTAATATTACGCACCGCACTTCCTCCGCGTACACGCCTCAATGCAACCCGGTGGAAAAAACAAAACTATCAAAACGATGATCCGACAATACGTAGACCGCGATCATCGCCACTGGGATCGCAGCATTGAGGCATTACGTTTCGCATATAATACCGCGTGGCATAAAACCACCGAGTATAGCCCGGCATTCTTGAACCACGGGCGAGAATTAAACAGCCCCCTCTCCGCGGCGTTACTGTACCGCCGTCCGAAATAAATTGTCGCATCCTCCAGGAGGCATATGAAGTCGTCCTCACCAACCTCGCGCAGGCGTTTCAAAAACAAGCTAAGCATTATAATATGCGACACCGCGCTTGGAAGCCCTCATCGGAGACAAAGTGTGGAAGCGCGTACACCTACTGTCAAACAAAAACGAGACCATCGCAACAAAATTAGCGCCTACGTACACCGTTAACCGTACGTAAAATAATATCTTCCGTAATTTTCGATTTGCGTGACGACCGGGGAAGGTGGCATCGATACATACACATACACGATTTGAAACCGGCACCGGACAACGACATAAACAAAACTGACGAAACCGACAATAACTAAGACCGCTTTAAACAAAACAATACTACCGAACAAATTGAAAATTTGACGAATCGCGTCAGGCCACGAATCGTTCCGACCCCGAGCGGGGTAGAGTTTTTATATCGCCGTTCCGGTATAAATACACGAGCCTACCTATCAGCGGAAAAGTCCGTATCAATCACCAGCGAAGAAAGCAGGAAAAGCTATGGATCACGACACGTCACGCTACGATCTCGAGTTCGAGGTGGGAACGACTCGCGACCACCGCCGAGAAATCCGGATCCCGCTACCGATCCGTCACCACAACGACCAAGCCAGACGATGAGCCGCCTCCGCCAAACCAACCGTACGGAGCGTCACCATCATCCGTCATCCGAGTGATTCCGGCCGAGTTGATACACGAGTGCAACGATTCACCGCCAACAACCTTAAGAAGCTCGAGGGTCTGCTACAGGTACCGTCACCGCCACCGTCCAAAAAGGCTAGCCGCTATACGATATCTCCGGCTAGCCGCTGTGCGGCGAGACTAGCCGAACTTTTTGGCAACTTGTCGGACTTGTCCGACGATGACAACGAGCTTCCATTCTCAATTAGCAGTCAAGGTCGCCGCAGCAACACCGGTCGTATCCACTGCCACGATCGCAATGTGGGACCACCGCTCCACCGCCTGCCCGACAACGACCGTATCCCACACCACGGTCGCCACGCTGGATCGCCACACCACACCGGCCAGTTATTCCGCCCGCATCCGGCCGAAATCCATTGCCACGGTCGCCCAGACCGGCGATGTCCCGTTCGCTCCTGCCGAGACATCACTATCGCTCGCCGACCGACCGATGATGCCAACGTTCGGACCGGCGGGACCGAGGTAACCGTGACCGACGGGATAATTGTGAAAGTGCCCTATTTCGCGGCTCACATCTCACGTTTGTATAAGGCACGATTAGGAGTCCGGAAATTCCTGCTCCGGTTTAATAGCAATAGCGATTGCCATTATAAGCGTGAGATGTGATGTCCGAAATGGGGCACTTCTCTTAACAAAGGGGGAGATGTAACGGAGCATCTTTCAGATTACTAGCGCGCGCTAGGCGGCTCACAGCATCCGGAGCCGCCCGAACATCCTCGACCGCAATCGAACAATACACGCGCGTTTCTGAGCTGTCACACGTCAACGGCGTGACCGATCAGCTGTTTCGTTTGACAGCTCCTAACAAATTACACGCCGACACGTAGCACAAAAATAGTAATTTCACTCACTGCGAATTATTATCTCATGATTATATTATAAGCAAATTAATTGCGAATTCTTATATCTTTATTCTTATATTTTTATGTCTTTAATCACTTTAATATTATAGTTATTATAGTTTACTGCCGAATCTACCAGACCGTTTGCTACTTTAAAGTTAAGTTATTATGTAATTATGGTTGTATTTTATCTCAATCTTGTTTCGTAACCTGCCTGATATACGAGGCGGGTGATATGTTCAGGAAAATTATAAGTATTTAAAATGAGCGTATGACTTCGCACAGAGAATATTCTCTGTGCGAATTCATACGCTCATTTTATTTCTCGAAACTTCTGTGGATAGTTAAACGCTTCGTTCGAACAAGCGTGCTTGTTTTCGTTTCGTTTTTATATATTTTCGAAGCAGTCAAATTCGTCAAAGACAGCTCGTTGTCGCTCACTGATTGGTTGTCGAAAGTTACACGAGCTTAATTCGTGTGCTTACTGTTTCGTTCTATCCGTTTTTATGCGAAAGCTATGTTGTTGAGTGATCGTGATTGCTCACTGTGCGACCAGCATCCGTCCAGAACGAACATCTTGTAACCTGTAATGCAAGTGCTCTCGGTCCGGCAACACTTGTTAATTTAATAAAATACGGCATACGTAGTTAATAGAACTCTCGAGCTTGATTTGACCTGATCATTTCCTTACCGATTCCCGAACCAGCACAAAAATAAATAATTTTAATGTATACGAGTTAATGAAATCAGAGGCGCACTATTATTTTTCTTATACCAAACAGGAATTTTACAAAAGAAAAAATTAATATGAACATATGTAAACGTATTTCGTATTTAACTATATACTTTATTTATTATATTTATATATTTATATATATTTCATATAAAAAGTTCTTACTGGGTAGTGTAAAATAATTGCAAAATTAAATTAATTCTCTATTAAAATTTACTTTATATGTTTATTCATCTTTTTTCAGTTATTTTACATATAATGTTTCCTAAAAATCATATTCATATATCAAATGTCGATTATAATTGCGCCCGCGACTCAGATTCACGCCGAGAAAGCATTTAGTATTCTCGATTGCGATAGAGTCGAGCGAGCGGAGTGAGAAGAAGGGACAACATTCTGTTTCTTGCTTGATGCACCGAACTTGGTCGAGCGCGCGTAGACACGCGGACCAGACCAGAGACGTCTCTGTGTACGTAAGTGGAGGGAGAAAATCACTAGGGTGCTCGGGCACAAGTTCGCACCACTGTGTGTGATACGGGTTAGGTTAGGTTTCATTTTTTGATAGTGGAGTATCCTCCTCATAGGGGGAGGGGGAGACATGCTGTCTTCAAGCATATCAACGCGAAGCAAGATTCTAATAGTTCTAATAGTTCATAATTTTTCATAATAATGATATGGTACATAATGATATTTAACCATTGTAATACGAATTAGGTTAGATCTTTCGGTGAAATCCCCCTATATAGGAGGGAGCGGAACGTATTGTTTCCAAGCATGCACTTCAATGCAAAGCGAGGTTCCATGGATTTAAAATTTGCATGAAGTTCAATTCAAATCTATATATTGATATACTGATAAAAATTAACATATTTTTCAAATTTTTTTTGTATATAACTTTTTAATAAATGGTAACTACTGGTTAAAACCTTTTGATTGTTACTCAGAGTGTTCTTGACAATATATGTCCGGGTCAAGATTATCGGAGCTATGTCTACTAATATCACAATTTACTAACATTTATATAAGTATATCTCAAAAACTATACGAGACCGCCAATTAAGTTATTTACAAAATTTGCGACCGCTGCCCTGAATTCGTCGGTCGCCGATCTCATAAACGGCTTTGCTATATCGCAAATCTAGTGCCTGTTGAAGGAGTTAGGTGTCCTACTGCTCGTACTGGATTCCGACCTTAATTTTATAAAATCTAAGACATCTCTGCGAGATAGTTTACTGTCCGGATGTAATTGTCCTCTAGAGTTTTTTAAGCTTGAAATAAAGATGTTTTTCAGGGATAGGAGTGGTGTTGGAGAGTGTTGTCGCCGCGGTCCGACCTGCATCCATCGAGAGAATAAGACCATCATTTCTCTGGAGTACCGGTCGTGGGATTCAAAAGTATGCATGTATATATGTATATTGTAGTGTATATATATATATATATATATGTATCATTGAATTGTTGGCGTGTTATTCTAAACACGTTATTTGCGATAAATATCATCATATGCCTCTGTAGAATAAGATGCCTGTCCGGTAAGCAGGATATCCAGATTCGATTCCTGGCTGAGTGATATTTTTCGCAAAATAATTTCGGACTTTTGACTGGTTCGGACCCCGTCGTGACACACACCTTCCCTTCTTATCCTCTTTTTATAAAACTAAGATCATCAAGTATAATTATAAAGATAATAAATTGGATAATAAATTGGCGTCCGTGCCGTCCGGCCCGTCATAAGTAACCGGCACAGAACGGCGACTCCTTACAATTCACCGATCAGCTAGACTCGAGATGGTTGGGCGCCAAGCATGCGATGCCACGAAAAAAATGAGATTTACTTATATCCGGACCAGTGCACGATACGTGGCGACAAAATGCGGCTGCTCAGAAAGTTATCAGGTAAGAGGGAGTTCGACGGTCAGGGAGACTGGCTATTTCAGGGAGAGAGGTAGAGGCCAATAAGTAATTAATAATCAGCAGCAAGTTTATTCGTGAACTTTCCAACGTGACTTCGAATTAGTTACGAAGTAGTACAATACGGATATGACCTCGCCGATCACACAGTAAACGGCTGACTCAAAGGACGCGCGACGTACATAGATGGTCGGTAATAATAAGAAATTTCGGTTACAATATCCGCGGTAATTCAACACCGACTTTCCATACAAAATTCGCTGCGACAAGTACTCGAAATCCTAAGCAGGACTGGCAGCAAAATATATAAGAATTAGCAGATAATTAGCGCAAATAAGACGGTAGTAAGCGTTCGGCAATTCGCAGCCCGAATAACAGCACGTGCAAGCACCAATACGCGGTAAGCTAAACTCGCGCAGGCAGGATAGCGCAACATACAAAAATAGCAACAGTACAGCAATAACGAAATCATACGTTAACGATAGTTTGAATCCATGTGATACTGCACCGGAGCAATTCACAACCGCCACAATGAACTCAACAGCGACGCAATTCCACAGCGCAATATTACAATTAATAGCCGTCGGAACGACAAGACATCGCGTACATTAATTACAAAACGCCAAAAATAACATTAATAGACTTAACGTAGCCGCTGGAGCAAGGGGGGGGGGAGCGAAACGTCGTCTAGACTTCCTCCTATGACGGATGATTGCTACGACCGTCACAGGCACCGGCACTTGGTTCGTTACACTCTAACTATCACTCACATACAGTGAGTCACAAAATTATTCGCTCAGTTAAAAATGCAACAATGAATGAAATAATGCGACAACAAAGGACTTTACAAATTTTTTTATTTGGAAATACATATTTTATAATTCAATATAACTGAATCGTAAAAAAAATTGAAACATTGAAAAAAAATTGAAACATTGTAGTTTATAATTACAAAAAAAAAACAGATTATAACAATCTTTACACGTTTCCCAATATTATTCGCTCACGTTACGAACAGGCTAAAACAAATGTAAACAAATACATCGAAACATCGAATGATATTTGTTTCTGTCTGTTGCTTAAGGTTAATATAACAGATTCAATAGAACAGTATTCAATAAGCATCGATTTCCATTTATAACTTCTTATTTCAATAATTCATTATCATGGGCAGAAAAAGCAAAGAAACAAATTTAGAAATTAGGAATTAATTATTTTTCATTGGAAAAATGGTAAATCTTTAAAAGAAATTAGAAGTATTGTTTGCAAAAGTTATTCGACGGTGCGATATATTATTAAACGATACGAAGAAGAAGGACGAATAGAAAATAAAATAGGTTGTGATAGAAAAAAATTATTAAATTCCTCAGAAGAGCGCTTTGTAATTAGAAATATTAAAGAAGATCCAAAGATTGTTCCCCAAAGAAAGTATTCCCCGAATAAACGCACTTCTTTACAATTTCTCTGAAAAAGAAGTTTCCCACGAAACAATATGAAAAGTATTACGGAATAACGGATACAACGTGTAGCTAGAAGAAAATCTCATATAATTAAAGTTAATAGAAAAAAAAAGACTAGAATTTGCTAAAAAATATTTCAAAGTCTCCGGAATTTTGGCATAATGTTATATTTTGCAATGAAAGCAAATTTAATATTTGGGGCTCCGACGGCTATCAAAAAGTTTGGAGAAAAGCAAACGCGGAGTTTAATCTCAAGAACCTGTGTAGTACAGTTAAACACGGAGGCGGTCATGTAATGATTTGGGGGTACATCAGTTATCAAGGTGAAGATAAACTATATGTATACACATTATTACAGGAACGATGGACAAGATAATGTATTTAGACATTTTGAAAAAGAATTTGAAGCAAAGTGCTCAAGAGATGGGAATCCCAGACAATTTCCACTTTTATCAGGACAACGATTCTAAGCATACATCCAGATTAACAAGAAATGGTTGTTGTATGATTGTCCAAAAATAATGAAAACTCCACCTCAATCCCCCGACCTGAATCCAATAGAGATGGTATGGGATATGTTAGATATTAAAATACGCAAACATTTTATTACAAACATTTTATTACAAAATTTACATTTTATTACAAAATTGAGTTGCAAAATAGATTACAAGAGGAATGGCAAAAAATAGACAGCGATTATTTAAAAAGAATAGTAGAATCGATGCCAAAAAGACTTGTCGAAGTTATAAAACAAAAAGGATATCCCACTAAATATTAATTTTATTAAAATAATAATTTTTACAAAATGAGCGAATAATTTTGTGACATGAAAACGATTAAAAAATTGTTATAATATGTTTTTCTGTAATTATAAACCACAATGTTTCAAATTTTTTTTATGTTTCTGTTATATTGAACTGTAAAATATGCATTTCCAAATAAAAAAATTTTTAAAGTCCTTTGTTGTCTCATTATTTCATTCATCTTTGTTGCATTTTCGATTAAACGAATAATTTTGTGACTCATTGTAAATTCGCGCTACCGGCATTCCCGCGACGCTCGCCCGATTCATCTGCTGTTCGTGCGACGACAAACGTGACGGTTTTACACAATAAAATGCTCGATTCGCCAACTACGCTGGCTATTCTTGGCTGTTCGACGGTCTTCGGATCCACGTCCGTCTTGTTAGAGCGCACCACGAAAAGTGATTACCCGCATCCTCGCGGGGTACACGCAGACGATCGCCATCTCCTTCTCGCAGTTTCATTATTGGCCGAAAATCGGCTAATCGCGTGGCCTCAATTGGCCGCGCGCCGTGAAGTCCTCGCGGGAAACTTGAATGCGGCGGTATCGGTGGCCACGTCCCTTTGCGTTTCAGCTTCTTAGGCCTTGAGATTTTCGCACTTTTCTGGCCAAATCGGTCCTCCTAAAGGCTTTCATCTTTCCTAAGCTTCGTTAGGACGTTCCATCTCCGAGATCCCCACGTTTTGTTCCGTAGGGGTGGCGCCGTCTCCGTCATCGCGCCGTTCGTCTCCCGATCGGCAGTGGCGATTTTCAAGCTGTAATCGAGATCTATCTTACAAGTGGCATTTCCATCCTCGCTAATATGGGTGCGAGAGGGGTAATACAACTTGCGTGTTACGATTGCTTTCACATCGTTCCTTCTTCAGCTATTCCTCCTGCATCCGCGCCTCCTTTATGCTGATCCTCGCCCGTCGGTAAGTGCAAAATACATGTAAGGAGCAGCCGTCACTCCGCTCCCTGAAAATAATAACGGTTGTCGCATCGCGACCGCGACAACGGGTCCGCTGGCCAAATCACAATCGTCCGCGCTCCTCCCCCATCGGAGGACGCGGATCCGAGTCAACTCCTCCGCGATCGCGCCTATGCTTCTTGTAACCGGCAGTTAAAAAGCGCTACATCACAGTCTATATTTTAATATATTTAAAACTTATTAAAATCGTAAATGGAAACTTGGTTGTTTGCCCTTGTAAGTTACATTTTTTATAACATGATTATGAGGAATTTGGCACTTATAATACCAAATTATCTACTATTTATATTGTAAATTTTGTATAAATATTTATACATTATGAAAGAAGTAATATACATAATTTATAACAATAATTATAACTTATAAACAAATACAACAATATACAAAATTATAATTTTAAATAATCTGAAACTATGTATACAATTAAATAATTACCATAATAAGAGTAATGATTTGGAATGATGTTTTATTATATGACATTAATTAATTATTATCATATATGCAATGAGATTCTATGTATCATATATCATCTATCCATATTTTCCTGTATTAATAATGTTAAAAATGTTGATAATAATTATAAAATATTTCAATTTATTAATATTTGTAATATTATTTTAGTCTCGATTATTATCTAGTATATTTTATATTACTTATAAATTAAATGATTTACTCGAAAATTTATTTTCTTGAATATGAATAAAAAATCATTGTGCCATATATACACTACTAAAAAATAAGAGGATTATTTTTAATGTTTGTTCATTTTTAAATTGTAACTAATCAACGAATAAGTAATGTTAAAAATAAAAATAAAAAATGAATTACAAAAAACAAAACCTGTACTGATAAGATACATTTGATCAATTTTTATTCAAATGTAAGTACTTAAAGATGTGATTGGTCTTGACATGTTTCGGTCTTCTATAATTTTTTCCTTTAAAAATTTATATTCATTTACGTTATTTATGTTCAAGTTGTATATAGTTGTTATGACATAACAAAATTTACATATATGGTTATTGGTACCATCTTAGAATATACTATGTTTTTTCAAGTAAAAAAAAATCTTGTCTGAACGAGCAGCACTTTCTTGTGCTGCATATCGGCAAATGCTGGTAATATCGTTAAAAAAACAAGAGTTTAAATTACAATATGTCAAGAAATAATCTGCATAAGACAAATTTTTTTCACATTAAAAAGCAAATTGTACTTTGAGATCATATTAATGACTATATTTGTCTATTTTTTTATAACAAAAATATGGAAAAATATAAGTTTCAAATTTGTAGATGTCTTTAATATATTCTTATTCAAAATCAATTATATCTCTGAGTAATCGATAATCAATTAAATAAAAATTGATTAAATCTCAGGTAGCAAACGTTATTTGTCGTCATTTTGAAATTTAATATCATCATAATGATGTCAAATAATGTCAGTTTGCTATTTGAAATGTATCTAATAAAGAAATGTTGTCTTATAAAACTCATTTTTATTTTCTTTATGTTAATTATTTGCTGAATAATTATATAAAAGTGTTGAAAAAGTGAGAAAAAATAATCTTCTAATTTTTTTTAAATTCTATGTATTCCCATTCTTTCTCTTTCTCTCTCTGTCTCTCTCTCTCTCTCTCTCTCTCTCTCTCTCTCTCTCTCTCTCGCACGCGCGCGCGTGTGTATATGTGTAAGTATATGTATAAGTGTTGCACGTATGCGAATTAATTGTAATAATTGTCATTCATTACATATCCAGTAAATTTCACAATAACTAATTTCCAATTGTTATAAACATATTAAAAATGTAATTCAAGTAATTATAATAAAGATTAACAATATTTCTCTAAATGATAAATTAATACACAAACACAATGTGTTATTAAATGACCATCACTTTAATTTAAATGGCACTGGTTATATATAATATTAAATAGAATTTTGATAAAAAATAGTAATTATGTTAAAATAAAATACACAAAATACATACAAATTAAAAAGTAATGATACACTCGTTAATCATATGTATTTTGAATACATACTTTGATTACTCTCAATATAATTTTTTTGTAAAATTTAGTAAGACATGTTACTTGATAATTGAGTAGAATAATTTAAAATTGATGATTTTATAAAACTGCAAAAATTTTTCAACATGTTCATGTGAAAAAATATGAAAATATATTAATTTCTGTGTTAGAATATGCATTTACTATAAGATAATATGATTAAATTATAACTTTTAAGTTATAACTTTTATTAAATATGATCTATTAAAAAAGAAGATATTTATATTAAAGAATTATATAATTTAGTTATGTTAAATTAATAATTCTAAATAAATTAATATGATTTCATAGTTCATATTTCATAGTTCATATTTTGAAATATCGAATATTGGTAAATCTTTCTATCTCATCAGCAGGCTTGAGAAATGTATTCTTAATACAATGACTATGTAAATCTCTAATTTATACTGGCAAGCTTTATAATGTATATTTTTTATTACAACTTTCTGTAAAGCTTTAATAGCAAAGAAAGAAGTATATCTTTAGACCGCTGATACAAATAACCTTTGGTTATATAATAAGAGTACTAGTGTTATTATAATAACGCTCACACGATATATCAATATTTGTTTGAAATCTATTCTATTAGTCTTTAATTAATTGGCATTTCATGATATATGGCTTCAGAATACAAATAGATGAGGTCGTTGTAATCGGTCCTATATATCTATCTAATTAATTGTGAAACACGTGCATTATTTACGTTCTTATTTATCCATTTCGCGATTTGTCTTAGTAACTAATCTATTTTCGTTATGTATATTAATAATTAAGAATAACACTTATACTTAACATCATGCGATATAAAAGCAATAATTTCAATAATATTTAATGTTACATTTAGTATTATTAATTTATATATTGCCAAATTTAACGCTTAATTATAAAAATTAATATAATCCACCGTTAGTAAAAAGAGAAAATCTCTTGTGCAGCTTTATGAATAGGTTTTATGTGCGGAAACACATTCCCTTCATTTTTATAAAGCAAAATACATTTAAATTCTCAAATAAAAAAAAGAGTTATCAATTGTATAATGTTTTGGAAATAGATTACTACAAGATATATTCTTGGTATTATTTTGTAAATATGTCGTCGATATATTAAATACACAATGACAATAATATTTCTTTTATTAATTCTCAGATGGACGGATTTTATATGTGACTTTATTGAGTCCCTCCCATCCTTTGTTGCATCATGGTTAGAAGCAACTCAGAATACTGTTGCATCATATTGACTACTTTACTTTGATCTTGACCAGCGAGTAATTCTTGAAATTTCATCGTCGCTTCATTAGTAACAACGCTTTCGCTACTTCTGTCATCACAATTTTCACTACCAGCAACAACCAATCGTAGAGTACGCATAGTTTCGTTAACAGATGATTCCAAACCACGTAGCATTGTATCTCGGTCGATTGTTTCTCTAGAAGAGTCACCATCGTTATCAATTGTTAAACGTTTATACAGTTGAACAACGTTGTCTGCAGTTCGTGTAAGTTCATCCGCAATTGTATTGCATAGTTGTGTGGACACTGTAAAAATACATATTATCAAGTTCACATCAATAAAATTTAATTCAATCATGCATTCAATCAAGATCATGCATAGTGTATAATATAATGATATAAAGAATGTTCTATTTTAAACAGTTCCGAATATTTCAAAAACTGAGTCTGGCAGACAAAATATTTCTGACAAAAATTGCATTGTCTGGAACAAAAAATGATCTAATTAATTTTGAATAAATAAAATTTTCAATATAAGTTTTAACAGAAAAATATTTCGAATAAAAGTAGCATTTTGACAATGTGTAAGTCGATTGTAAAATCTTGAAATAGCGTTTCTAATATAATCCATGGAAATGAGCGTAGCTTCATCAAGAATTCGATAACGTAAATCAAATACAGTTCGTGGTTTATTGTATAAACTTTCTTCAGATAGCCCCATAAAAATAATCGAGGGGTGAGAGGTCTGGCGATCAAGCTGATTACTTGACCAAATCTTTCCCCGCTATCTATCGTCAGCGAAGATTTTGTTTAAATATACAGTTATTTTTCCAAAAAGATACGTCGTTGCATATTGCAAATCTCCATTTTTTAAAATAGCAATTATTTTTTTTTACACCAATTGATTCATCTCATTATTTTGTATATAAAAGTATTAAGATAAAGTTGTCAAAAAATGAATAATTTATGAGATATTTTACATTAATCAAATTGCCTATTAAATTTAAGCTTCATAACATAAAAAGCACTTATTAAAAGAATATCTTATTATTATCTTATAATGTTTTGAAGAACTCTCGAGGTCAGTTATAAGAATATATCAAAATAAGTTTCCATAAAAAAAAAATTAACCTCCATGTAACCCAACATCCAACCCAAGGTCAAACTGATAAGGTCAGTAAATAGATCTCTTTAAACCTTCTATAACTTTTATCCGAAATATTTTTCTGTAAAATTTATATTTTTGGAGATATTCTAGTCTTGATTTTTTTAGCATGCCTTGTACGTACGTACGCACGCACGCACACATACACAGAGCTGGTATCTAATTTTTACATGTAGAATACACTCATATTACATAATTGCATTTGAAAATAAAACGATGATCTTTATGTGATTTGGACAAAAATAATTTTGTGAAAATTGATTTTATCATTATTTTATTCCTCTAAACTATATAATTTTTTCCTATCAAGTTTAGTTTTCGAGATATTTTGCTGGATTAATTAAAATGAGACATTCTATATTATAACGTGTTATATTAATTTAAAAATTAGAGAACATATTACTATTACAATCGATATTACTATATTATGATTGATTTTTATCAATTATATATACTTCTTTAATAAATTTTAAATATCTATTCAAAGAATTTTTATAAAGTTCATTGAATAAATAAGTCATTGCGCATGCATATGCATATCAAAAAATATATATAAAACATATAATATATTTGTCTTTTTATATATACAGTGACCTATATAATTCATTATAACTTGATATTTCGGAAATTTTTAATGACACAAAAAAATATTTCATAAAAATGAAACGATTTCGAGGAGAACGTATTTTAGTCATATTGTTCTTTTTTCTAGATGGAAACGTAAAACAGACTAGTTTTCCCCGTCCGAAATCGGGTGTGTTGTATTTCGAAAGCGAAATAGCTCGCCGGCCGCACAGTTAATTAAAATAATAATAATTACTATTATAATTAATATAATAATTACTGAGAATTATTTATATGTAACAATAATAAATGAAATTTATTATAAATCAGAAGAAATAATATAACAAAGAAAAAAAATAATAACTTGACAATGTTTATTGTTGATGTTATTAATCGAGGCTGTTATGTGAAATCTACACTGACGTGGGGACACAGCGCGTATACCTGAAATCGGCGTTCGCAAGGTGACGGAATCGCCAGAAGGCGGTATCTGTCGGAACGCGAGTTTACAAATTATAGCCGCAAGTTTTTTCGATGATTAATGAGGCAATCGCGAATTGTCGCGGATGCGATTGCCTAGCAACGACGATCGTAAACCTCGATCCTATCGAAATTTGGCGCGCTGATCGTGAGTAGACGATGCGGCTCTGAGATCACGATTTCGGTCTATACTCGGATCTATAGGTTTTTATATATATATATATATATATATATATATATATATATATTATATATATATATATATAGATATATAATTTATTGATTCTTTTCGGGGATACAATTTTACAAATTATACCGCTCTTAACAATTTCGCTTATCCTACCTTATTCCTAATTTAAATCTAATCCTAATCTTAATTTAATCTAACCCATGCATCGCACGGACTTCCGTTTTCGCAGCAAATTTTTTTTATTTGATACTATTCCTCTCCCGACATTTCAAACATTTTCCGTCATTTAAGTATCATCTCATTGGCAGTTCCCTTCTCCCCCCCCCCCTCTATCTCTCTCTGCCCTCTCTCTGGACTTCTCACTCTCTCTCTCCCACCTCTCCGTCTCTTTCACCCCCCTCTTTCCCTTACTACCTCTTCTTCACCCGTCCTAACTCTAATCTCCTTATCCATTCTTCTTCCTCTCCATTCTCCCCCAAAACTTCTTCCACTTTCCCCTGCCATGTTCCCTCCGCACCCCACTTTCGCACATCCTTCCCAAACGTGCTCCTACGATTTCACTTCTAACTCACACACTCTACACAGCTTTTTTTCATCTTTTTCCAGTATTCTTTTTTCCTTACTCCCCTTCCCAATCTTGCCACTCTCATCCATCTCCTTTCCGCCCAATCCTTCTTCAAACAATTCGGAATCCCTTCTCTCTTAACTCTTTTATACCATCTATTATACTTCAAATTAAAAAACTTTTCCCACCTTTCCTTTCTTTGTTTATTGCTATCTACTCTCTCCAGCTTAGAAAATTCTACCTGTCCACTCTCCCTTTATCTCTCCATCTCCTCCAATTCCACCCCTCTCTTCCTACAGAATTCTTGTCTCTCCCTCTCCCATACCTCATCGCTCTTTCCCTCTTTTCTTCCCAACACATTCTCGCTATCTTGCTTCCCCTTCCCTCATCTCAACCAGCCTCATCTCAAACCCCCACGCTCTCTTATCCCTCTCTTCTCCTTGCTCTTTCTTCGTTTCCCACCAACTTCCTGTTTCTCCCGTCCTTGCAGTAAAATCCCCTCCTATAATTGTACAGATTCCATTTTCTTTGTTTTCCCCCCAACCTCTCAACTTCTTCCATTTTTTTCTCTATGTCCCCATTTACATATACCCCGACCACCCTCCACTTCTTCCCTAACAAATTTATCATCCTGACTATCACTGCTTCCATTTTCGCTCCTGCCTCTCTTTTCTCCATCTCAATTCTCTTCCTTATCCCTGCTACCATTCCCCCCTGCTACATTTCCTTTTTATTCTTCCGCTCGGTCAACTGCACTTCCCATATATAGTTCTTCGGCAGCCTTCCATTCAATCTTTCTCATCCTTTTTCCACTCATGTGTCATCAGCATCATCACATCCCATTTTTCCAATCCCTTCCAGAAATCATTGTTCTTGTTCGCCAATCCTGCCACATTCCAAAACGCCAACTTACATGTCCAATCTTCCTTTCCCATATCTCCCCCTCTCCCGTCCTCCATTCCTCTTAGCATTGCATCTTTTCCACTTTTGTCTCCCCTCCCTTCTCTCAGCCCTCCTCCTCCCTTCCCGCTCTCTCCTCTTCTTCTTCGTCTCCCTCTGCTCTTCCGTCCGCCTATTCCCTTATCTCTACGGAAACCCCATCCCCTTGATTCTCTCCCTTCAATTTCTTTTACTATTCTTTAGAAACTTCGTCCTCATCCTACAACCATACCAAAGATTGAATGAGGTAGTTCTCATTCAAAATTAACATTCCATTTCCTACTCGCATTCTTCCCCCATCTTTCCTCTTCCTTTGCGATTTCCGCGATATGCCATTTTTCCTTCCTTTCCTTCCACATCAGGTTATCTACAATCCATCCCTTATCATATTTCCGATCTTTTTTCTTCTTCATAGTTCTCCTTTTCTCTCCTTCTGATCTCACCACTGCCATCCTTCCTCGCTCTTCTGATTCTTCTTTAATTTCCCGTATCCCCACTCTATCCTTACTCCAATTTTACCAATCATCCTCTCCACCTTGCTCTTAATATCCCCCTTTTTTATCGATAACCCCTTTAATATTACATTCCTTTTCTTCTCCTGTCTTTCCTTTATTTCCTCTCCATTGCTCTCATCTTCTCTTCTAACTTTTTAGCTATTCCCATGATATTCGCTTCCCCCATTTCTCTCCTCTTCCCCTTCAAAGCCTCAACCCTCTCCTCTATTTCCTCCAATCTCTTCTCTCCTTCCCCTTCAGTCTCTCTTTTATCTCATTTAATTTCCAATTCCTCCAACCTTTTTTTCATCCTATCTGATTTCTCTCTTCATTCTTTTTCCCTTCTTCTCATGTTGCCTAGTTCCTTCTTTATATCATCTAAATTTTTTTCCACCCTCTCCCGTTTATCTTTAAAATCTCCCATCCACCTCATCAATAATCCCCATTTTGCTCTCTTTTTATTCCCTAACTTTTGTTCCCTAATTCCGGCGACCTCGATATTAATTTCTACGGAACAGCTCCGTCTCACTATCTTTTCCTGCCCTCCTCATTCCTCCTGCCCTCTCTTTTTTTCTCTTTCATAATTCTAAACATCCCATGCTCTTCCTACGCTCGCTGTTCTTCCCCGCATTCTCCGTCTTTCCTCTCCTACCTTCTATCTCCTTGCCACTTTTCCTGTCATCATTCGAAGCCATTTTCTTTCTCTCTCTTCATCCGCACTTGCCTTTCATCTTTCAATATCGCCGCCTCTTACATTCCCGCCTTAAGGCTCCTCTCCATCAAGCCCGGCAAGTGTTTTTTCCGCCGCATTCCTTTCTCCGCTGACACTTTATACTACACACACTCCTCTGCTCTGCCGTCTGTACATCCACCCAGCCTACCCCCCCCCCCCTCTCTCTCTCTCTCTCTCTCTCTCTCTCTCTCTCTCTCTCTCTCTCTCTCTCTCTCTCTCTCTCTCTCTCTCTCTCTCCCTCCCTCCCTCCCTCCCTCCCTCCCTCCCTCCCTCCCTCCCTCCCTCTCTCCCTCCCTCCCTCCCTCCCTCCCTCCCTCCCTCCCTCCCTCCCTCCCTCCCTCCCTCCCTCCCTCCCTCCCCCTTCTCTCCCGCTTTCTCTTTTTCGTTCTCCTTCTCTTTCTCTCTTTCGTTCTCATTATCGTACGCACACACATCACGTACTCAATGTATTTGTCTTTTTAACCTCTCTTCACCACTCTCTTCACCTTCACTTTCATTCGCTCCTCCTGAACCTGCACACTTTTCTTCCCCTTCACCACTGCCCAATTCTTCACACTCTCTTTTTCAACTCTCCTTTTCTTACATCCTCACCCCGTTCACCCTCACTGTCTTTTATACAAATTTCGCCCGTTAATACACGCCCGCTATTCTTCGCTCCGGAAACGGAAGTCATGTATATATATATATATATATATATATATATATATATATATATATATTGTGGATCGTAAAAATGGCGAGTGTCGGAGCGGATTACGGATATTCCGCGGATGCATCGAGATTCCTTTGCGAGATAAACGGTCGGCCGGGAACTCCCGGTGGCGGCGGATCCTCACCTCGACAATACGTCCTCGATAGGAATCGTGAAGTACACGCGATTCTTGGAGTGCGATCGGCTGGGATTTTTCGGGTGGAGGTGAATTGCCCTCACCTCAGCGATTCCCTTGGTTCGGTTTGGATGGTGTTAGGAAAAACTGGATGCTGATCTCTCGGCGAAGCAGGAAACACTCGTGGTCGTTCTTTTCGGTTACGGAAAGCGGAGGTCGGATCGAGAAAGAGAACTTAGCTTCGCCGGAAATTTCCAGGCGGCGGCGAGATACCTTCATCTCGGTTTCGTTACGTCTCTTTGTAGAAGCGGAGCGCCGGATCAACTTGTGGGAGCGAGCATGATCCGAAGGAGATCTGTAGAAGATCTGACTTGATAGAGCGGAGGCCTTTTATACCACCATGATCCGATATTCGGGCGGATTCGGAACGATTCATCGTGAGCGGTAATTGAGCCGTCGCCACCGCTCTAATAAGATCAGCAATCTTTTTATCTCCGGCGGAATTCGGAGAAGACCGGAGATGCTCGGATGTTTGTTCCGCGGTGAGAGCGCTTTTGCTTTCGGACGTTTTCGGCAGTCTTTGGTCGGACTCGGCGGCGCGGACGCCTCCCACGCAATCGATACGCGTGACCGTCTCGCAATTGATTACGAATCTAATTTTATATATTAAAAATGGTCGCGGATAAAAATATGCACCGTTACAAACATAAAAAAAATATGAATTATTTTGAAAGGGAAGCCAAAATGATTCTACGCACTCATAATAAGCAAAGCTTTATTCGTATAATACGAACTCTAACGCGCTCGGTAGCTGGACTGAAACTGAACTCGTCCGTGTTGATCTCTTTATTCCGATAGCCGTCGACGGAATCGATGGCTAGATAACAAAAATGGGTAAATCAAAAGATTTTGGTCACGGCTCGCAATAACAACGAAAAACTAAAAACTAAATAAAAGCTGTCGCCATCAGCGAAAGTCTCCAAAGCGGCATCGACTCGCAAGTGTGGGCGAGACCAAAGAAAAAAAACGACAACATCGGACTGCTGCTTACAATTTACACTTTTTTAAATTGAACTATATGATTTTAATGATTATCACATAATTTGACTTTTTTAATTATTCTGCATATAAAAGTATTGAGATAAAGTGATCGGAAAATTACTAATTTACAAGATATTTTTATTTTGTTGTTGTATTTACAATACCAAAATTACAATATTCTGTTCTGACTTGAATGTCCGACTTATTCAATTTATTAAATATTCAAAACAAAATGTCTATGGACTTTGTAAACATTTATTTAAATTAAAAAATTATTTCAAATATTTGATAATATTTCAGGAGTTACTGAAGCGCAAGCATCATGTATTCTTTATTTTAGATTTTTTTTCGTCGTCGGAAATTTAAACATAACTTTCTCCTTTATATTAGGTGTACAAAAAAGTTCTGAGCTTTAGATTTCATACAACCGAAATAACAATTTAAATTTTATATATCTTCCTGCTCTTTTGCGGTTTTAAAGCGTTGACATTTGGCCTTCTAAAATGCTATACGGTTTGGCGTTTGATGCACATAACCTCAACAATCAGTAGTGTTCACGATGGCAATAACAAAAGAGCATATTCGATTTTCCATCCACTTCGCGTTTCATCTGAAGAAAAATGCTGCTGAAGTCACTGTAATGATTTGTGCTGCATATGGAAAGAACGCTGTAAGTCATACTACATGTAAAAGATGGTATCAAAAATTTCGCCAAGAAGATTTCAGTCTTGAAGATGAACCGCGTGCTGGACGCCCTCAAAAGATTGAACGGACGAATTGCAAGCACTGCTGGATATAAACTCTGCGCAAATTGAAAAGGAGCTTGCAGAACAGCTTAGCGTTACGCGGCAAACCATTTCCGTACGTTTACATACGATGGGAAAGGTTCAGAAGGAAGGCAGATGAGTTCCGCATGAATTGTCCGAAGACAACAAAAATCGTCGGCGTGACACTGCACTCACTTTGCTTTCAAAGTTCCGGAAAGATTTTCTGCACAAAATCATTATAGGCGATGAAAAATGGATTCTTTATGATAACCCTAAACGTAGAAAATCATGAGTTGACCCTGGTCAACCTTCGACATCGACGCCAAAGCCCAATATCCACGCCAAGAAGGTTTTGCTCTGTATCTGGTGGGATTGGAAAGATGTGTTGTATTACGAGTTGTTACAACCGAGTGAAACAATCACGGCAGACCGCTACCAACAACAATTGACCAATTTGAGTGATGCATTAGAAGAAAAGAGGCCATTTACTGGCCAAGGACGTCGTAAAGTGATCTTGCTTCATGACAATCGACCACATGTTGCGAAAGCGATTCAGGACCATATCTTTAGGCTGGGAACTTTTCCCGCACGCGGCGTATAACCCAGACATGGCGCCTTCCGATTACTACCTATTCCGGTCGCTGCAGCATCATTTGGCTGATACACATTTCGTGAGATTTGAAGAGATACGAAAATGCATTGATGACTTTATCGCTTCGAAGCCGGTAAGCTTCTATCGTCAAGGAATTCTCAAGTTATCCGAAAGATGGCAAAAGGTCGTTGATGCAAATATGAATATTTCGCTGATTAATATTTTTTTGAATAAAGATTGAATTTTACAAAAAAAAGCTCAGAACTTTTTTGTACACCTAATATATCCGAATAAGAAAATATTTAATATCAGATTGGGAAATTGAGATCATTGAACCACAATCTATCCACTTATCTCCAAATTTTTCATTAAGAAACTGTTTGGTGATGTTTGCAAAATATGGTGAATCACTGTCTTATTAAAGCTATGTGTCTCTTTTGATATATAGCGGCACATTGTCCAAAAGTATATACAAATGATTTTATAATAAATTGCAATAACTATCATTTATTACAATTCCTTCGAAAAAAAAAGGTCCAATCATAAAGCCTTCTATTATGTCGCACCAAATTTAAAAACCATTGATGTTAAAGTAGAACAGATAGCATTCAATGAAGGTTTTCAACAGCCTAATAATGCATATGTCTATTCACAAAAGATTACTATTCATCTTTCTAAATTCATAAAAGTAGCCTCATTGGAAAAATATATTTGAAATGTATTGGAAAAATGTACAGAAATTAATTATTTTGGATATGGTACTATACATGTGTCAACTCACAAAAAGCTACGTAGCACTCGTAATCTGTCACTGAAAGTTCTTATGATAAAATAAAATGAGTAAATCACGGATAATATCTATTCTTTTTCAAAATTTGTTGAATTAAAGAACAACTGATAGCTCATGCTCTAGCAAGTTCACGTTAAGATGAGGATTTAATGGAATTGCAGCAAGAGTATTGGCATTGTTATTCCCATTAATAACACTTTCACGTTTATTGTGAATTGTTCTACATAATTCACTATACTCACAAAGCTGCTTTTCTAAATTAAAAAACATCATGTGTTATTTTTTGATCGCATAACATTCGAAAAATATTACCATGCCAATAATTGTATGCCAATAATTCTTTTGGCATTCACTTAATAACATATTCATTTCCGTATCAAATATCGTTGTGACTTTTACAATATTATTGTTTGAATAATAGCTGCAAAGATTTTCATACATAATTTGAATTGAACAAAATGAATGTACAGTGTTTATTTATGTTTTTTCTGAAGGACAAAGTTATTGTGTTTGAATCCAACAACGAAAGAATATGGAAGTATATGCGATGCTTGAGCTTTAAGTAACTCTTGAAATATTATCAAAATCGAAATAATTAATTCGGAGGAATAAATATTTACAAGTACATGATGGACATTTTAAATATTTCATAAATTGAATAAGCATAAGATATTTCGTAAACTGTTAATTTTTCGATCACTTTATATTAATATTTTTATGTGCAAAATAATTAGAGAAATCAAATTATGTAAAAAAAATTATATAGTTTCATTTAAAAAGGTGAAGATGACCTTCATACTTTTTTTACGTTTCCATCTAGAAAAAAAATATGATCAAAATATGTGCTTCTCAAAGTCGTTCCACTTTCACACATTTTTCTATATCATTAATAATTTCTGAGATATCGAATTGTAAAAAGTTTTATGAGCTATTCTGTATAATGTATATAATTCTTATCTCAATTTTATTATACATGTAAAATTCTACAATAATTTAAACTAACAATTTTTGTATAAGTTTTAAATATGATAAACTAAACAAATAATTATAATAATCAAGACTTTTTTGTATTAAATATATATCTTTTTTAATCTATTTATGTATGAAATATATATTTTCTGTATATAAAATTTAACATTTATATACAGTAATCTATTTCTTAACTTATAAACTTGAAGATTTTCTTATCATAACATGATTGTTTACAAATTTCATACATAATAAAATTATATTTATAATAGAATAGATATTTCTATATTACCTAATGTTTTATCCATGTTTACTGCAAGAATAAAATTAAAATTAAATAGATTATATAACGATAAAACTAAAGATTAGGGGACCACCCAATGGCCTTAACTTGACATATGTTGTTAAGGTCATCATTCTGAGTGACCTTCAAGAAGTTTTATCCATCGGACGTCCTTTATTAAAAAGTTTATAATCGTAAAAAGTTAATTAATATTAGAAGGATAATAAAATATAGTCAAGCGTATGAAATAAAGATAAAATTGCATAAATTGGGCGACTTCACGAATTTCAATGACATATATTGTCAAGGTCCTGAGAAACAATTAAAAGATTTTAGCCGTCGCTCGACGTATACATTTAAGTTCAACTTTGCGTAGAAAGTTATAAACTCATGTGGAATCTTGTTTTATGTTAAAAAGTGTATGCGTGGAGACAATGTGTTCCGTCCCTCCTACGGGGGGTTCCACTACCAAAAGATCTAACCTAATTCAATCCGTATCACAATGATTGTGAAAAATTGTAAACCGCCCCACGGATGGTAGTTAAATATCACAATGATAATGTGATATTTGTCTATTATTGTGATACCGGTTTTAAATGGCGGTCACTATTCGTTAAGAAATTTATTATTAACAAAAAAATAAAGGATAAAGTGAACAATTTATTCATCAATAAGTAATATACTAGTATATAAATACTATAACTAGTTATTTTCATAATATTATTAGATAAATATTTAGAAGAACCGCCCCTCCAATGATCTTTGACATATGTTGTCAAGCTCATTATCTTGAGTGATCTTGAAAAGATTTTAGATGGCAGTCACGGGTATACGTGATCAAATACAAGTTTTGTAGGCAGACAAGATTGCAAATTCTGTGCTTTTAAATGTGTTTTTATTAATATTAAAATGGAATATTTTTAGTAGAACAACTGAATAATAATCCTTGACTTGTTGTTCAAGATGTTGGAGATGCTAAATCATGGCCAAAATTTGCGAAAGATGTTTTGGGATTGGAAATTTAACCGGATCATAAACGGATATTGGTTAATTTTGTGTATTTAAATGTTATATCGGAAGAATTTTTATATGACATTTTATCTTTCACATTAAAAGAAGCATATACAAAAATTTAGAAACTCGAAATTCATGACAAATTTTTATTTAAATCATGAGGTAATTTTATTAATCATAATTAATAAATTAATTAAATTATACATTATAAAATATTTGTAACATTTTTTTTTAAATTTATAGGAATTTGAACGACAACGACGTAGCCGTGTGTATTTTAAAGAAATGTTAGATTTAAATTTCAACTCATATAAGAAAAGTACAAAGAAAAGTACAAAGAAAAGTACAAAGTTTAAACACCAAACTATTTTTTGTTTTAAAAACACAAATTCTCTCTCTTAAGACACAAATTTCCTGCTTTAAAATACAAATTCTCTGCTTTAAAATACAAATCTCCTATTTTATATAAAAAAATGATTTTTGTTTTTAAAACAGAGAATTTGTGTTTTTGTTCAAAGTACACATAGCGCAGATTTTGTATACATGTAGATTTATCGTTTTATTTTGATTACATTCGGTGGCATTCTAATAGTCAGTACTCATTTCCACTTTGTATTGTTATTATATTGCTTCACGAATTTATTCACATAACACATGATTTCAAGAATCTTATATATTTATCATTATCAATATTGTGGCGGCTTAGCCCCCACACACATTCCTGCCCGTATTCACGGTATTCGACCGCGCGCAATTCGCGGCCCACCCGCACGCCCAGCATTGCGGCCGCGGTGATACACCGTGCGCCCAGTAGATGACCTATCGCTGAAACATTCTCTCGCGGCCAAATCTCCGCGGGATATAGAGAGCATCTTAGTTTCGATGAATCACGATCTGCCTCTCTATTGACGCCATTCACGCATCGAGGCCAGCATCTCTCAGTGTGTTGTTGTAATACAACAATAAAATTAAGTGCTCAGCTTCGCCGACGGATCCAACGGTGCGTCTCGCCCTCCCTAGGCGGAAGCATGCAACGAGGGAATTGCCTTCACTAACCGTTCCCGTCTGGTACCCAGTTTACGCTCAACAGGAATTGCCTTCACCCAGAGGAATCGCCTTCAACGGCCACTCCTACTGGATTACGAACACGACCGCCTCTCCCAAGTGATCGAAGGAGCGCGGATTCCCCTAATCGGGGCATTTCCGCTGCCTCATCGGGGAGACATCAGCCGACGCGCGCAGGCGAGTCGGCCTTGTCTGGCCGCCATTACGTTTGAGGGATCGCCGGCGCCTCCCGATCAGAAGACTTCCGCTGATACTTCGCAACGGAAGGCCTGTATTCCAGAGCCGTCATTCATCAGAGCTCTGCCATTGGCGACTTCCACGCTAATTACGCACCGGCCAGAATCCGAACCAGCGGAGAGATAGCGCGGCTAGCATCCGGACCTACGGAGAAGATCACCGCCTCGAAGAACGAAGACTCCGCCTCAATACCGTGGAGATTGATTCCGATTGATCTAGATTCCACGCCCGTGTACGAAAGTCTGCCACGGGATCCACGCCTCTACCGACATCTTCCACAAAACGCTACGTCCATCGGCACACAGATAGAAAGCTGGGAGATAGACCTGCAATTACAGAGGCACTTCGGCACGCAACCAAGGCGGTCGAGAGGGCGCATACGCGTCAAAGATGTCAATAACGACATCAGCAAAAGTTGCGCGCGGAAATCCTGCGTAGGATTTAAACATAGGTCTCCAGCAGTCAGCGGTTCGAGAGGTTAACACTCTTAAGAGAGCCTTTGCGATGCCGGGTTTGTATCGGCGGTTCTCTTATAGATTCAAACGTCGATATTGGTAGCAACGAGACGAGGCTCAATCTAGTCGATTCCCGCGATATATTTATTATTTAAAAGATACATAGAATCCATAATATTAAAAAAAAAGCATCGATACGTTCATTGTAATTACTTTTTAGTAAGTATTTTTTTAAATAAGAACTCTGCAAGATCATGTGAAAAGTAATAATCTTGTGTGCCATAACGAGGCATGTGTGATCGCATCTCTAGCCACAATTTGTGTATGAGTAACACTGTATGTAGTAGAGCCTATCCATAGGGGGATACACTGTCTCCACTGCATACACTTTTTAACTCGGAACAAGGTTCCACATGGGTTTAACTTTTTACGCAAAGTTGAACTTAATGTATACGTCGAGCGATGGCTAAAATCTTTTGATTGTTACTCAGGATGATGAACTTGACAATATATGTTAAGGTCATTGAAAGCCGTGAAGTCGCCCAACTTATGCAATTTTTATTTTTATACGCTTGACTATATCTTATTGCCTTTCTAATATTAATTAACTTTTTACGATTATAACTTTTTAACGAAGGACGTCCGATGGATAAAATTTTTTGAAGGTCACTTAGAGTCATGACCTTGATAACATATGTCAAGGTCAAGGATGATTCACTAATTTCCAGTTTTATCAGATGCAGAATAACTGTATATATTAACAAAATTATTATAGATATATAATATATCTGCAATTATATAAAGTTTAAATTGGCAAAGTTGAATAGTATGATTCTTCTAGTTATTTTGGATAAAAAAGTTAAGATACAAATGCTGAAAAACCAATAATTTTTCGAAATAATTTATATTTTATTCTTACACATTCCGAGAAAAATAGAAAATATTTTGTACTAAATTATATTCATAATTATATTCATTTTTTAATAATTGTATTAATATTTTTATGCATAAAATAATGAAAAAAATTTCCATAATGGCGTCCTTTGTGAATGAATATCGTAATCATGTGGCCGAGTATTAATTCTTGCAATATTTAAGGGGATATTGGACTTGTCTGTATTACCGACACAATAATATTTGTATCGCTCGCATTTCTTATTAACTTCATAAATCTGGAAATCCTTTTCTACAATTAAAGTTTATGCATTAATACATGTCTAACATATGAATTTCATAACAATAAGACATAAAACAAAACATAAAAACAAGAAAAATATTTAAAATTTAGATTTTTTTTACCATTTGATACTTTAAAATTTGGTACTCCAAAGCTGTTAAGTCGCGTTAATACTTGCTTTTTATGAAAATTTTACAATCTGTATCTAAAATTGATATTGTTAAATTAGAAGATTACATGAAAAAACAACAGTAGTTTTTAGAATTAAACTAGATAGCTAATGTAATACAAAAAGGCAATACAAAAATTTGTTCATATGTGTATCATGTGTGTACAGAAATGTATGTATAAGTGTATGTATGTATTCATAAATGTATCTATGTATGTTTAGATGTGCATATGTGTAAACATTTTCGTCGGAGTTCGATCGTCAGTCCAGGATCCCCTTAATTGAGTATAATTCTTGTAATATTGCTACGCTTAAAAAAGCTGATAAAAAATGTTAGAAACAAAATAAATTTTATAAATCTTATAAAATTTTATCACAATCTATTGTTTCACTTAAATATATTTTTTTTATTTAAATTTATATTTTTCCCAACATAAAAGTTTTATCTATTTCTTTTGTTTTTAATCGTGTCTTATAAAGAAACATTTGTAAATAAATCACAAAATAATGCCAAATCTATACATATTTTTTTTCGATATTCAAAAAAAGAAATTTATCATAAGCTATAATCTTTGCGATGTAAGTGTAGATATATACAAATTTAAAAAATTAAGGATCGGCAGGAGAGACTATAGAGATTTCTATTGGAGATGAATTCCTTTTCACCCATATTACGGCCAAAATGCTGTAAGAATTGCTATATAATTACGACATTTATAATCAGAATATTTGTCTGACGAAAGCTACAGAGCGATTTTTGTAAGAAAATTTTGTAAATAAATAATTCATTTATGCGTAACTAGATTTGCACTATAGGGCAATAAGATGAAAATATTTTCATCTATTGTAAATTTTTATGAGCCAAATTGCAAAATCCGGCTCTGTAGCAAGAATCATAATTTTATAACAAATACGTAGAAAAAAGTCTCATGGCAGAATATTGCTTCTACGAGATAATATATGAGTGTATTTAAATATACAGGGTATTCGAAAAGAATGAGACTCCCCGCCCCCTATAATCTCCAAAAGTACGCACTGTCAGGGAAAATGACGCCAATAAAAGTTGTAGGGATCATAAAGGGCTATCTTTTGGTAGCCTTAAACTTGACCTTGAACTTGACCTTGAGGGTCAACATTGAATTATTAAATGGAAACTCCATTTTTTGACCCCGGATTTGAAAAAGGCGGGGAATTTTACATTCAGATACGTTGTCATGTCAGTGATCAAAGTGATCTCTAGGGGCCATTTGTAGGTCAAATTAGTGACAATCATAGAATATGTAGTGAAGGACGGTATCAAGAAAAATGACTGGAATAAAAGTTGTAAGAATCATGAAGGACTATCATTGATCTTGAATTTGACTTTAAACTTGAGGTCGATTTGGATACAGATTCAGCCACTTAAAACAAGATCGGTCGCAGATCCGGCCAGCTAAGGTAAGGTTGGTCGCAGATCCGGCTAGTTAAGGCCCTTTGCTGATCATCCCATCCTTTCATCATCAATAAAGATATTCGCTCACATTCAGAAAGCTCAGCCATTTTAAATTAAAAATAAGGAAAAATTTTTAAGTAGATGTTCCGAAGCGAATCATCTTAGTAATCAAGAATTAGTCAATCAATAATTGAATGAGATTATTAATAAAAACAGGAAAAGTCTTCAGTGGGGTGTTCTTCATTGATACGTATAGTTTTTCTCATTAGCATAGAAAATTTTTGAAAATTCTCGACAACAGAAAGCTCTCTATTTTTCGTTGTTTAATGTATATTTTTTCCATTAGAGATATTAGGGATCCTGGGATATTAGTATTCAATATTTATTAATAATTCCATTCATGAATCGTTTATTAACAATTATTTATTAATAATCTCATTCCGTGACTATCACTAATTTGACTTCCAAATGGCTCCTAGGGATCACTTTGATCACTGACATGACAACATATCTGAACGTAAAATTTTCCCTTTTCAAAAAGAGAGTTTCCCTTTGACTATATAAGTATGGACTGCTAATACTTATGATATTTCGCGAGATATTTTCAGTCAAGATGTGTTGCGATATCAATGACCAAATGGGGAATATAGGAATTATTGTGACGTATTCCATCGTATATCGCGTGAATCTACAATAGGAAAAAATTTGTGTTTCCTGTGAAAAAACAAAAATGGTAATATATTGTTGTACAGAAGGTTGCAAATCAACAAGATATAAAAAAAAATGAAGAAAATCATTTACATGAAACATTTTATGGATAAGTAATTGTTGATTCTGTTTTAATCTAAAACATTTTATGTATTTTTTACACAACTGTAATTTTTAACAATGTAATATTGTATAAAAAAATGGAAAAAAGTCAAAAAAAGCATTAACTTAGCTGCGTTCCGTAAAACGTATGATGTACTATTTTGTATTATTATTTACCGATTGTTAAACAAAAATAAATTGGATGCGCTATATAAAACTAGAAGCTTATAGCATTAAAAACATCAAATATCATTCTTTATTCATTTGTATATAGATTTTGAACAAATCTGAATCTTCAAGAAAGGTGGATTGAAGCACCATTCACTTTAAATAAGTAAGAGAATGCATGGAAGACGCCCAAATCGAATAAAATATGCAAATTGCATTTTTCTGATGACTGCTTCGAACAATTTGGATTTAGCCATTTTCGTTTAAAACCAAATTCGATACTATCTATATTTCCACACATGCAAAAAAATAGGTAATTATTCAATTTTATTTTAATAAGATTATAATGATTGACTGATAATTAATTATTATACTAATCACTTTTGCATTTCTATCACTTTTGAATAAATCAATGTGAGAACTTACTTCAGGACACAATTGAACTATGTATGGAAATTAATACTGGATTAATATTAGATGCTAATAAACAAAAAATTCTTTTTATGAAAGATATTGACAGCAACTCAACAGTTTAGATTGTGTGTGTGTTAATGAAATTGGAACCATCAATTCATTGACTCCAAAGACGATCCATACTTCAATAATAACATAATGTTTATTCCATGCTTTTGAATTATTATATTTATTAATCTTTTATTATTTAGTTAGCTTTTATTATTAGTTCGAAAACTGTGAAGTTCGAGCATCAATATGGTTCTCCACAACATATGAAAATGAACTTTAACAAAGAAGACACAATATCCCAGTGATATCGATGAAAATGAGAATAATATGTCACGTTCAGCAATGTAATACATCAAGTTACTGAAGCAAGCTTACGTGAAAAAAAGTCATATAATAAAGCGATTTCAAAATGAACGAAATTATCAAAAAAGAAAAATAGAATCTCTAAAAAAATTATTAAAAGAGCTTAAGGAAAAATATTTTCTTTCATCGAATTTTTGTAATATTGTGCAGGTTTCATAAATTTCACAAATTTTTGATTGTATTATTATAATATTGATTGTATCATGTTTTAAATTTTCCTGTAATTATCGATCTTCTGTTTATTTTTTGATCCTTTAATTATTGATCGTGTAATTATTGATTCTTTGATTACTGATTCTCTGATTATTGAAGATATAACATTCAAATTGTAAAAAATAATGTAATTGTAAAAAAAATGGTATATATAAATGGTATAAATGGTATAATTGTAACGATCTATTCGAAATAGAATTGTAATTGTGATTAATAATTTATTGATTTAAAACGGTCTCGCTTTCCCGCGCGGAGAGCGGTCAGTCGGTTACCAGGAGGGGAAGCGAGGACGTTGAAGACAGAAAGGTGTTATTAAATTGTTAGGCGATAATTATAACAAATAATGTTTTATTTGACTAATAGTGGTGCGATGGAATGCACCGAATCTTCGCGTTAATGTTCGTGACCGTGGACGGGCGAGACGGCGATCGGCGCGCGGATAGCGCGTGAATATAAAATAAGATATCGCTCGGGCGGTCGGCGCGATACTGATCGCGGCGCGCAGTTCGATGGCGCGAGGCGCGCGCGGCGGCGGCGGTGTCGCACGTGTTCGTCGCGGGCCTTTAAATCGGCGTGGATTTAAACGTGCACGCGTCGCGGGTGTAGTCGCGAGGGTGGATATTTCGCGAGGTTGGCGGATCGTTTAGATCGGAGAACGGGTGGGCCCGTTCCCTGCCGAGAGGGCTCGGCTGACGGGGGGTGCGCCCCTCGTCTGTCTGTCTGAATGCCGAATGAACTCGGCCAGCTGGGGAGGGCCCCAGCTGTGTGCGGAGAAGAAAGTGGCGGTGCCGAGTGTACTCGGCCGACCAGGGTGTACCCTGGTGCTCGGAGAGGTAGTATCGGGGAGAACTCCGATACTCGGCGGTGAAATCTCGAGAACGGCGGAGTCGGATCGAGCGAACTCGACGCGCTGGGGAGACCCCAGCAACTCTTGGCTTGCCGTGCGAGCTACGGAGACGGCTTTCGGCCAGGCCAAGCGAACTTGGCGCGTTGGGGAGAATCCCAACAAATCTCAGGCTTGCCAGTTACGGATGTTCACTTCCTTGAGACGGGCTCTCGGAAAACGAGCTAGGAACAGGAGTAAACGAGGAGTGAGTTCCTGTGGAGAGCGATGCCTTTTTATATCCGAGATCGACCTCGGTATTTTCGGTCGGATCGGTCGGATTGGTCGATCTCGGGGTTAGCATCCCTCTCTCCAGGAACGGAAAAAAAGGATCGGGGATGATTGGTTTTTTGGTAGGGAAGGAATTCGGTGGGAAGGTAACGGCGCGGTGCGGGGTGGTTGCGCGCTTGTGGACGCGGTCGTGGCGCGGTGCGGAACGCTCGCTCGGTTGCGTGGCGCGGCGTCGGTGCGGCGCGGGACGCGCTCGCGCTCGATGGTACGGTGCGTGGCGCGGTGCGGAGTGCGTTCGCGCTTGTTAGCGCGACGCTTGGCGCGGTGCGGGGAAATAAACACATACGTGTTTTCGTGGTATTCTCCGACGCTTCGGAGTTCGCGTATGAATGTATTAAAAAGGAGGCATTGCTGCCTCTTTGCGGCCACTGCCGCACTCCGCCTGGTGTTCGGCGGTCCCCGACGGATGGTTGGTCGGGGGAAATTCAGAAGAGGAATGGAGCGGAGGGATGCGCTCCGTTACATCTCCCCCCTCCGTCGGAAGCCAGAAACTAATGGCCTATGTGGGCCGGCTGGATCGTAATGTCCCGGCATTGAACCTTAGGACGTACTTCCTCCCCTGTACTTCGGCCCGATACTTTCGGTTCTTATGTACGCGTAATGCGGTATCGGTACGACCATTCCTGGCCATATTTCGACCGGAATCGGCAGAGGTCGTGTCGGGCCGGCGGGTTGAAGCGGCGGTGATGTCGGCTCGGCGCTGGTCTGTGTGGTCACGTCGATCATCTGTGGCTTCGTGATCGGTGGCGTATTGGTGGCCACTGAGGCGGTCTTGCCGAGGGTAGGGCGGACCGTGTACCCCTCGGTTGATCGTCGGCCCCGTTTCGGCGGCGGTGGTGGTGCCTCCGCGAGCCAGATCGCTTTCCGTCGCTGGGCCGCATCGGAGCGCTGAATCCTTGTGCCAACTTTCGGCACGGTTTTCCTGGCCGAAGCGCTCGGCGATTTGGTGGCTCGGTCTCGGTATCCGAATCTGGCCCGAATAAATCGAGGTAGAGGTTCTCGATTCCCGGCCGCGTCAGATCGTATGGTGGCGGGCGTTCCTCTAAAATCGCGTCGATCTCCTCGACAATGTTCACTCGTCTTCCCATTTTGCTGGTTCGCAGTGATCTGAGGATCGTCGGATCGTTCCTCATTGCCGGTGGTCGCGTTGCTGGCGGTCGCGGGTTTTACCCCTACTCGTATTAATTTTTCAGCCGTTATTTATTTATACCCTGGCTTGAATTTTTCCGCGGTCGTCCGGGGCCTCGTTGTTGTGTTTTTCTGTTGACGTCCCGCGGTTTGCCCCTTCTTTTTGGTGTGATATAATATGAATAATTATATAAATACTAAATATACTATTAATTATACTATTTATATTAAGTCAAAGTTTCCGAAAATTTCTAATTTTTAGTGACATTGTAATTGTTTAATTACAATTAATAAGATAATTAAACAATACATAAATATAAGCCGAGTACAACTAACAAACTACAACGTGAAACATGGCATTTCCTCGGCAAGCAGGATCTTAGTTGCTAAAGTCTTTTTAATATATTATTATTAATAAAGACTTTAACAGAGGAAATGCTTCGTTGTTTCGCGTTGTAATTTGTTAGTTAACATGTACTCGGCCTATATCTATGTATTGTTTATTCGCACGTCGGCTGAAAAAAACGTTTGACTTATCTGAATATTGCGATGTAACGATACATCCCTGCGCAGTCGGAAAATTTACGGTACGGACGCGGGGACGTGAGCTCGGAGATGCTCGTCGGATGCCGGATTCGGGAGAGTATCGCAGTCGCCGAGTTTTAATTGTTTGAAATCGGACGGATTATCGAGTATTGGATGGATTATTATTAATATAGACGACGTCTCGTCTCTTGCAACGCAGCCGTTCGTGTGTGTATCTCGCTTGTCGCTTTGTTCGTAGTGCGGTTAAATCGCGAATGCGACGGATGACAGTTGTTAGATCGTGTGTCGGTCGTACATACAGTGCGTTGCTAGGCAATCGCGCGTGTGGCCAAGCGATCGGACGCGCGGGTTGCTAGGCAACAGTTGACGCGGCGACACGTGTTTTTGCGTATGTCGCCGGAAAGTCCGACTTTCGAATACGTAGGAATACCGAAATATCACGAGCGCTTGATATTTTGTAGAAAGTCCGAGAACGCTTCGATTTTCCGAGCGGGAAGGAAACGAGAATATCGCGAGCGCCCGATATCTCGTAGGAGACAAATCCGAGAGCACTCCGACTTATCGGATGAGACGGAAGTGAGAGTATCGCGAGCGCTCGATATCTCGTAGAAAGTGCGAGAACACTCAGACTTTCCGGATCAGAAGGAAACGAAAATACTGAGAATGCTCGGTATTTCGTAGGAGAAAAATCTGAGAACACTCCGATTTTTCGAGAAGGAAAGAACGAGATTACGGAGAACGCTCGATATTCGTCGCGAGAATCTTTTCGCGCTGTTCAGGTCGGATCGGTGCTTTGGAAGCGGACGGGTCGGATGAGCGGACAGGTCTGGATGTTTTATCAAAAATTCGCCGGGTATTTATACCTATTTTCGTGCTACATGCTAGCGCGTAATTTATTAGGAGCTGTCAAATGAAACAGCTGATCGGTCACGCCGTTGACGCGTGACAGCTCAGAAACGTGCGTGTATTGTTCGGTTGCGATCGGGGATATTCGGGCGGCTCCGGATTTTGGCTGTGAGCCGCCTAGCGGGCATCAGAAAGATGCTCCGTTACATCGATAAATATTACCATCAGCCTCAGTAGTCTAGTGGATAAAATGCCTGCCCGGAAAACAGGCGATTCAGGTTCGATCCCTGGCTGAGGTGATATTTTTCGCAATATATATTTCTAGGGGGAGGGGATAATAAAAAGGGATTTTAATCGATATCAATAATATTGATCATTGAATTATTATAGAGCCGTTGAAAGTCTGCTAAACCAAGCGGCACATAGTTGGTAATATAATTAATTGAATTTATTTCATATTAAAAAGACTTTAGCAACTAAGATCCTGCTTGCCGAGGAAATGCCATGTTTCGCGTTATAGTTTGTTAATAAGATAATTGTAATAAGTAAATTTTCATTACTTCTTTATAAACCAAAAATTGTCTGATTAATCCACAGGTTTCAGAAAAGAATACAATCATCGCAGAAATAGAAAAAGGAAAAGTGAAAAATAGATATTCGCCGCAATTACGTCTTTGCTTTGACAGTTTTATAGCCCAAAAGCCTACAATTATATCCGACAAATTTTTAAAAATAAATTATCTGCCCTGTCAACAATACGTTCATGGTATAGCAATACGAAAGAGTCACCTGGTTTTACTCAAGAGGCAGTAGAAATTTTGAAAAGAAAACGTGAAGTTGCCGATAATAAAAGATTATATGCATGTTTAACGATGGACGAAATAGCCGAAATAGACAAAATATGACTTGAAGTTAAGTATAGTCCTGCTAAAAAGAGATATATTGATTATGGATTATGAATTATTGATTTGGATATATTGATTATAAATTTGTAATTCAAGAACCGGAAAGTTTGCCATTTACAAAAGAAGCACAAATGTTCTTGTTAACTGGAATTAATGAAAGGTGGAAGATACTTGTAGAATATTTTTTGATGGCCGGGTTAACAGCAGATGAACAGCAGAAATTATTAAAAAAGTAATCGATTTTGTTACGTCAGATGTACATATTATTACGATAACTTTCGATGGATTACTTGCAAATGTTTCGATGTGCAATGCGTTGAATGTCGATATATTTAATGATAGAGCATACTTTACCCATCCATCTGGTGGTAATGACATTCTTATATTTTTCGATGCTGCACATATACTAAAGCTTATAAGAAATATATTTGGATCAAAACAAAACTTATATGATGATCAAGGCCGTGTTGTTTATAGATTTTAATTATATAAAAAAAATTAGTAAAATTACAAGAATCTGGAGGCTATCGTTTGCGTAATAAGATAAACCAAAAACCAAAAACATACCCCGATAGTCAAACCTGAAAAGACAGATTATGCGCAAAGTCTGTTATAAATTTCTGATGCTAGAAAGGCAACAGATTGCTAATAGATTCTGTAATATCTGACAATATTAGCAAACTGCTGCCAGAAACCTGACAAAATCTGTTGATATTCCATGCCAGCAGATTGGCAGCAGAAATCGAGCAGACCCTGCTGCAGGCTGCCGTTAGATTGGCGGCAGAAAGCGAGCAAGGTTTACGCGACACAATTGGATCGCAGGATCCGCTCGATTTCTGCTGCCAGTCTATTGACACAGAATGTCAATAAGTTCTGTTAACAGAATGTAAAAAGAATGGGACCTCAGATGAAATCTGCTAACATTTTCTGATTAAATCTGTTGCCGATTTGCCGACATTCTGCTAATATTTTGCTGACTGGAATATAAAATGGTACAGAAACGAAATGAATGTCAAATTACCAGCACAAATGTTAAGCGAAAGCTGTGCTGCAGTTTTAGAGCAACCTCGAGATGATGGCCATCCTGATTTTATTGATTGTACAGCAATAGTTAAACTTTATTGGATGGTAAATAATGCTTTTGATTGTTTGAACTCAAGAAATCTATTTTTAAATGATTTTAAAAAGCCATTAATGGAAAGTACAGCATCTCATTATTTTGAATTTTTTTGATGAAGCAATACGTTATTTTTCCAAAATTCGTATTCAAATGAATGGAACACTTGTAATAGAATCAAAAGCAAGGATTGGATTTATAGATATAAAAAATTTAAAATTGGGAGTGATAGTTTCTATATATAAAAAAGATGACAAAAATAAGATAACGAATTATCGTAGTATCTCGCTTCTCAATACGGCATATAAAATCTATGCCATGATTATAGAAAAAAGATTCAAACAGGAGGTAAAAAAAAATAAGATTCTTCCAGATATGCAAGCAGGCTCTTCCAGATATCAAGAAAAAACGTAGCACAATGGATAATATTTATATATTAACTAATATATATTAACTAATAATATATTAAACTATGCTGTAGAAAAGGAAATAAGTAAGAAAGGAGAAAAAGTATACGCTTTTTTTGCAGATTTGAAAGCAGCCTCCGATATCATAAACAGAAAAATTATGGGCATTAGAAGAAAAAATAAATAAATAGGCATTTGATAAAGAGAATAGAAAAAATATACGAGGAAACAATTAATATCGTGCTAATAAACGGAACATACTCTAAAGAGTTCTAGACAAATACAGGAGTAAGACAAGGATGCCCTTTGAGCCCAACATTGTTCGCAATATACATAGCAGATTTAGAGGAGGTATTCCGCAGGGGAGGGAGAAGTGGGAGGTCTGGTGATCAACAAAGAGAAGATATGGAGTCTTGCGTATGCAGATGACATCGTATTGATAGCGAGGGAGGCTAACGATAGGGAAATGTTAAATAAATTTTCAAGTTTTTTTAGGGAAAAGAGAATTAATTCTCAATGTAGAAAAATAAAAAATGATGACATTTAGAAAAGGGGGTAAAAGGAGGAAAAAAAACTGGCTTTGGAACGGAACAGAGATCGAGGAAGTCGATTATTTTAAATATTTAGGTTACACGTTACAAAGTAAAAATAGCGCGGATAAACATATCAAAGAGACATATAAAAAAATTATGTGCAATGAAGCAAGTTGGGAGATAGGACAAAGGAAATTTGCCGGAGATTTCAAAAGAAAAATATGGATGTTTGACTTAGTGAAGAGAAATAATAACGTACGGGACAGAAATCTGGGGTTGCAAAGAATATGAAATAATAAAAAGGTATCAGATTAAATTTATAAAATAGGCATTAGGACTAGATTGGAATACACCGGGATATATAGTTAGAGAAGAAACAAAAAGACAACTGTTAAAGACAGAATCAGGTAAAAGAGCGATTCAATTTGAAAAAACAAATAAGGAGAATTTGGATAATAAAATATTGATAGAGTGCTTTAGGGAAATAGAGAGAAACAACGAAAATAAGAGGAGAGAGATGAGAGTTGGAAAGAGAAATGTATTTTCGAAGGAACGGAATGTCAGGAAGAGAAGTTAAAAACCTTAGAGAGGAAGGGCGCGAGATTGTAAGCATACTAACAGCAAAGGATCTAGAAGTACAAAAACAAATACAACGTAACAAAATCCAGGATTCGAAATATGGGAAAAGATATAAAGAACTATGTACATTAGGAATACCCGAATACTTAAGGAAAGATAATCATAAAGATTTTCAAAGAATTATTTCGAGATTTAGATGTGGAAACAAAGAATTAAGTAATAGATACTGGCGCGAACAGGATAAGAACGTATGTAGGCTGAGCCATACTGAGATTGAAACATTAGAACATTAGAACACAGTGACAAAATGTATGGTAGAGACATTATGTAAGATCGATGTAGAATCCCTTTTAAAGCCGAAAGACAAGAAATAAATATACATCTATCTAAAAAAACTTAAAATTAATGTATCACTCTTACGTTGAAATAGGGTACTTAAAATATATTTTAACATATAAGTTATTCCAGGATCACATAGAAATTTTTTTTTCGTGTATTCGATCTATGGATGGATTTAATAACAATCCTATACATTTAGCAACAGCATACAAACGATTATTGCATCACAATGAGATAAAATCTTCAGCTGAAGGTAACTGCATATCTATTGACAGTAAAGACATAAAAACATTTCCTAAATTTTAACAGTTTCGTCAGCAAAAAAAAATACCTAATTTAATTACGAGCGATGATCATAACAATAATAATAACACGTACAATGAAAACATTAATTCAATAATTATAGATGATTTATCATTGTCAGAAATAGATAAATCACTGAGTCACGTTGTTTTACATATTTCAGGATTTGTAGAAAAAAGTGTTACAAAAATTAAAATGTTTAACATGTCACACTCTTTTAAACGAATTGAAAAAGATAACTTCAACTTTTATTAAACATGTAAGTTTTGAATTTCTAAGACATCCGCGAATAGATTTGTATGCCATAACTTCAACAACTGAAAAAATTTTCAAGATGTATAAATTAGAAAATAAGTATGTGCATATGATTTATATTAATTTCGAGAAATACATTTTAGAATCAGATGCATAAGTACAAATTAATAAAGTTAATCATATCGGAATATTTAGACGTAAAATTCAGATATAAAGATAAAATTCTTTCTATGAAAAAATATGATAATTTTGTACATGATAATTTTTGTACACACATATTTGTACGAAAACTGTTCTTTTTAAAGAACAATAGATAGTGTTACGTCCAATGGACTTCACGATCTTTTTCTTTCCAAAAAGACGAATAATATATAATATATAATTTTCTTCATATAAGAATATTGATTTCTTCTCTCTTAATAAGATACTGAATTATATTGAATTTCAAGAAACAAGAGAAAGATTTGCAACCGCTCTAACTATTATAATGATACCTTTAATTAAAAAAAAAAATTTTTTTAAATTTTAAAAAAGAATACGCAAAGAATTATTATTATTATTAGTCCCGAGTTAGAGCCGTCGCAAGCCTGAATACCTTGGCATGTGCCAAGCAGAAGCGAAGGAGATAT